>NC_140913.1:33066061-33353503 GCF_045865225.1 Trachurus japonicus
GTTTCAGCTGCAGCTTGTGATGCTGCAACCTCCACACAAACACACTCCACCTCCCATCATTGTTTGAACATTTGACTTTCTTTACAGCAGTGCGGTACACACCACACCACTGAAGGGGGGGTAAGTGTGCATGGGACCCCCCCGCCCCCCCAGCTGGATTACAACATGACTGAAGGAATCCTGGTCCACTACACTACACAACACACACACACACCGACACACACACCAACACACAGTTATGTAACTCCAACAACTACAAAAACCCAAAAACCTCCTCTAGTAGCTCAGTTAATACAGTGGAGAGGGAGGGGGGGAGAGGGGGGGGGGGGGCAGGAGGTCTATGGATCTAATGGATCCGGATCAGATCTGAAGGTCCCACATGATAAAAGTTTGTAGTGAGAGCCCGGTGCTCCACACACACACACACACACACACACACACACACACACAGAGGCACCAAACACTGATAATATCACGCACACACACTCTGATGTTACAGCTCGTCTCTTTTAAATAGCCTATAATAATAAAAACAATGACAATAATAATAATGATGATTCTTATAATAAAAATTAAAACAATAATAATAATGAAAGGAGAGAATGAATGTGTCTCTTACCCGCAGCCCGTTTGGGCGCCTGCTGTTTCCTCCGTGGCATTTCTGTCGGGATGGATATTTTTGTATCTTTGAGGAGTCGCGGTTCAACACTGAGCCCAGGTGAAATGTGAATGCGGTCTACGATAGTCCATGCATAGAGAGAGAGAGAGACAGAGGGAGAGAGACAGAGAGAAAGAGAAGCAGAGAGAGAGAGAGAGAGAGTCTGTATCGTGGCTCTCGGACACTTCGGTCTCTCTCTTTTCACTGTTCAGAAAATATCCAGTCCGGTGGTTTTCAGTCCGGAGAGAGCAGATGTTGAATCGGTGTTTTTTCTTTTTTTTTCTATTTATTATTCTTTCTTTCTTTCTTTCACCTTCTTCTCCTTCTCCTCCTTCTTCTCCCTCTTCCTCCTCTTCTTCTTCCTCCTCCTACCGGGAGCGAACCGTCTCCTTTCACCATCCGTTTCCGTCCATCAGTGTGTACAACATATCGCTGCTGATCGACGCGTGTCAGTCAGTCAGTCAGTCAGTTAGGAGCTCCGCTTCAGTCCGGGTCCAGCTTCAGGCTCTTCTCTTCTCTTCTTCCTCCTCCTCTCCTTTCTCCTTTCTCCTTCTCCTCCTCCTCCTTCGCTGGATAATCTGTGGAGGCGAAAGCGCGTAAAAAGAAGCCTGTGTGGTAATGGTTGTTGGGTTGTGTTATTATTACGCACGGTGCGGGGCGAGAGGAGAGGCGATGCCAGCAGACATCGATCCATAGAACAAACTGAACATTAAAAACTCCTCCCTCCTCCTCGCCTGGACTTGATGATGGCAGCGAGACATTTGTTACACTAGATAACCATGAGTTTATTAAAGGAACAGAGGCCAGGGAAGGAACAGACACACACACAGAGCTGCTGCTGCTGCTGCTGCTGCTCTCTTTCTCTTTCTTTCTCTTTCTCCCGCAGCTCGACGCTTTTCCTTTCTTTTCTTTTCTTTATGCGTGTGTGTTTTCTATCCCTGCAGCTTCCGCTTTTTTTTTTTTTTGCTCGCTCGCAGGATGAAAGATATAAAGTTTGTAAGATTTCCAGCAGATATGAATGAACCGCTGCAGTCAGTCAGTCAGTCAGTCAGTCAGTCAGTCAGTCACGACCGAGCTGCTTCTGCTGCTGCTGAATAGCTCGATTCATGAAGAGGAGAACCGGACTCATCTCAACACGTTGGTGCTGAAAACAAGATTTTATCTGTTCATCAGAGCTGATGAGCTGCTGCACACAGACACAACAACACAGACACATACACACACACAGAGACACACACAGCCACTGCAACACACCAGGCCTCTATAGAAATATATACACATGTATGTGCAAGTTACAGTAGTTTGAAAATAGTAGTGTAATCTGATTACTATCTGACTATTCAGTTACTTTTACATTGATAAAATTTACACTTTTGCATAATTAAAATGTAAACAGCCTCATTCACTTCTGTTTGTCTCTTTCTCGCATTAGGTTTCAAATTAAAAAGCTGAAAAATGCACTATTAACTCTCTATTAAAGCAGAAGTAAGTGGTCCGGTCGTTTTGGCTAATGCTGCGTTCCAGGCAGGCTTTTGAAATCGTAAATTACACCTTCAAGTCACAACTTACGACTTTGTAGCGTTTCAGGCAACCCACTCGTGTTTTTCCGACCTGTTTTACCGGTGAAAGTCACTATAACGGCCACTCGTAACTTCCGACCGGTGAAGTCGTACCAGATCGAACTGGTACCACTTCACGGTCGGAAAAATACGAGTTTCCTTGAACGCACCATAACAGTCCTCGTCCCTACGTCACCACATTCACGGCGTTCCTTGGCTGCACACACAGCCCTGCATGCCGTTCTCTCTCCTCATTGGATAAAAACTGTAGGATACGATAAAAGTTTTCTCCTCGGCTCAGAGCAGAGCAGAGGGACTGACAGACCCGTGTTTCAGTCCAAACACTCTATGTAAGTGATTGCTGTCGGAAGATATAACTATTTAAGACGTATATTAACACAAATATATCACTTACTTCTGCTTTAACTATTTAATCCAGGCCTCATACATACAAATATATACACATGCACATGTATATGCAAGTTAGTTTGAAAATAGTAGTGTAATCTGATTACTATCTGACTATTCAGTTAGTTTTACATTGATAAACAGTGTACAGTCTCGCATTTAAATGTATATAATTAAAATATAAACAGTCACATTCACTTCTGTATATGTATTTATATTGTTTATACTTATATCTATATCATTGTCACTTATGTTGCAATATTTTTACATCATAGTCACTTCACCTATCAATACTTTTATATCAGGCCACCTTATATCCTTATATCCTCAGTACTTGTTTTGCACGTTGCCTGGTTGAAGGTTGATTGTTTTATTGTTTATTGTGTCTATATTTTCTGTCTGTTGAGCTGTGTTGTGTTTGTGTTTCTTTCTTTTTTTAGCCCTCTCTACTTTCTTTCTTTTTTAACTTGGCTGATGTAACAACTGAATTTCCCCGTTGTAGGATGAATAAAGTACATATAATCTAATCTGTTTGTCTCTTTCTTGCATTGTGTTTCAAATTAAAAAGCTGAAAAATGCACTATTAACTCATTATTAACTATTTAATCTGGGTCTGCTCTGTGACTGATGATTGTTTCCATTACTAATTAATCTGCCAATTATTTTCTCCATTAATCAGGTCACGGTGTCAGAGGTGGAAGTCGTAGCGACTGGGAACAAAACTGCAGTTAAAAAAAAAACACAAAAGCGAACACAACAGCATCAGCATCAAAATGTAACATTAGTATATTACTCATTAAACCACTCACAGTAGTCCAGTTCAGAACTATTTGACATTATTGAATTATGATCATTATCAGATTAATGTCCAGAGCTGATAACAGTGGTTCAGTCTGTGGTTCAGTCTGTGTTGACACATCACAGTCGTTTCCTATTAAAGCTTCACAGCCACAGGAAGTGAAACTCACTGTAAGTCCAAGTAAAAACCATCAGAGGCATTAAACCAGTGTTTTTCAACCTTGGGGTCGGGACCCCACGCGGGGTCACCTGGAATTCAAATGGGGTCGCTTGAAATGTCTAGTAATTGATAAATATATTATAACTAATTATGATTAAAGGGACAACGAGGAGTTTTGGAAAGCGAAGTGTTTTCATACTACATTTACCATGAGCCTCTGCGTGCACGGTGAAATTCTTGGACCGGCGCACGACGGACATTTGGCCAAGAATGTTTTCATTCATCAACAATGAAAGTCGGAGGTTCGAAGACGATCAGATACCGTCGTAGTTTCAACCATAAACGGCGATTCGGCTGCGTTATTCTCATGACCCACTGGGCAGTGTAATTAAAATAACAAAATAACGATAGAGACAAAACAATATATTTATCGAAAATGGGCCCATTAACAAGTGTTGGTAACGCAGATTCATCCACATTAACGTGAGACTTTTTTATAACCAAATTGAAACTCCTCGTTGTCCCTTTAACAATTGTAATCTATACTTTCACTTTCTCAAATATAAATCGGGGTCAAATAAAATGCAGCATATAGAAATTTGTGATGTCATAATGGGGTCACAAGCCAAAAATGGTTGTGAACTAAACTACTGCATTAAACACTCACAAGTACATCACAACTGTAGATAAACGTCCTTATTCTGATATAATGTCCTTGTCTTTATGTCCTTTATGTTATTTCCAACCACTGATAAATGACTTAAACTTCAACATAATGAAATAACGTCAAATGAAGATGAATGAAAAACCATCTAAAAATCTTCACTTTACTTTCAAATAACATGAAAATGACAATGATGTGGTTCATTTCTATGTTTATGGACTAATAACTTCATTTTAATCTCACTCTTAAAGTAAATTAAAGTCTGTTACTTCCTCTGAGCTGTTTCCATTTCGACATTGAACAAGTAAAAATACAGATACAAATTCAACATGTGCCTTTGACCCTGATGTATATTTTTTACTTTCATCGTAGTATCTAATAAAGTATTTCTAAACGCAGCCGCCTCTACAGTACCATCTTAAGTTAACACAGAGAGAGAGCACAATAGTGAAACGTCTCTGTTTCTCTTTAAAAGCCACTCATGATGACCTAATCAAATATGAAGTTGAGGTGATGGATGACTTCATTTCGGAGAGACAACACCCCTCAGAGATCCCGGCTCGCCCCGCATTACAAATGGCTTCCTGATAATATTCCATCAACCTATTTTGTGTCTGTCACTCATTTGGCCGCTGATACCAGAGACCTCCCGTGAACTCCACCTGAACCTGAGCGATCAATCACAGCTCACATCGAGCCCGAGCCTCCCTTCTACCTGTCTGACAGCTCCTAACACCCTCCGTGTACACAAAAGCGTGTGCACGAGTGTGTGTGTGTGTGTGTGTGACGAGGCGTTTACTTACTTACCACAGACATGAACGGCCTTCCTTTCCTTTCTTTTCTTTGTCACCGTCTGCACCTCTGGATCTGGATCTGCTTCCTGCAAACTTTAAAAACTTTTTTTTTCTTTTTTCTTTTACCTTCCCGTTCATGCATCAGCGTCTGTGGCAACATCCTCGTGGAGTTTGTCATCCTGAAAGTCTTGATGAGCTTCTCCTCCTCCTCCTCCTGGCTGCACCTCTCTACCTGGCTCACTTAAGTGCACCGTGCTGTAACAAAATGTGACAAACATATGTCTTGTTAGCGCTTTTATATTTATAAATAAAGCAACCTGTGGCTTTCTTTTTTTAAGGCGAAGGTTTCATGCACTGATCAGTTTTGAGTATTCTTTCAGAAAGTCCACATTAAGGTGGTTATTTTACTTAATTTTGTCGGTAGATTTCTCCTAAAAAAAAGTTAGCATGCTACTGTGATATAGGCTGTGCCTGTTATCTGACCCGTCATTGTAAAGCTCTCTCTCCTGAACAATGATGGAGGCTCCAAAAATGGTCATTTCCTCTGTATCCGCAACCAATTGTAAAAGTACAATTTACATTAACAATCTATGGAATTTAGTCCAAG
This sequence comes from Trachurus japonicus, assembly GCF_045865225.1. NCBI lineage: Eukaryota > Metazoa > Chordata > Actinopteri > Carangiformes > Carangidae > Trachurus > Trachurus japonicus. The sequence continues at coordinate 33,071,710 of NC_140913.1, forward strand.
TCTTTAAAGGCCGTTTTCTCAGAAAGAGAGACAGACTCTGAGCTAGAAATCTCCACTTCAGCAGCACTTACAGACACCAAACCTTCCAGTTTGATCCTTTTCTATATTCTGAAGGTTTTTACAGAGGGGATTGTTGATATATCATTCACAGCCTGATTTATACAACATTTTATTACTAAAAACATGGCAAAATTTGATTTTTTTAGGGCTGGTGACAGTATTTTCTCATTTACAGAGTAATAAAAAGAGATATCCAAAATCCTCCTCTGTAAAAACTTCTGACTCTAATATGTCAACAAAATAAAACAAGAATTTGAAAGTAGCTTTATCCATTGTTCAGATTTCGGTTCTGGAAATGTATGAAAATTAGAGCAGATTTCATCAGATATTGCCTCATTTACATATTTAAAAATAAAATCTGACAAAACTTGTAATACAAAAAATATTTGTCTTAATGTAAGTGATAAACATGGGAAGTTTCATTGTGATATCTGTTATTTAAAAAATTTACCCTATTCACCTACGTAGTGTCCCCCCTTAAGGAAATATGCTGCACACATGCTGAGAGAGACACTTAATTAATGTCTGTGACCTCTGAACGCAGGGTGACGACGGCCTTTTAAACTTTAAAGTGAAACTGAAATCACACATTTTGATTAAACCCCCTCCCTCCCTCCCTCCAAAAAAAAAAAGGAGGATTTGAGAATCTTCCCACACTAAGCAGATGTTTCCCTGCTGCCTGCGATCAGATAAGGGATTTTAATCTGGTATCTCATCAAGAACTGGAGCTGCTCCTCTGACAAAGAACAGGAAGCAGAGTTTGTGCATTCTTTGGATGTTTGTTTAAGCTTTTTACACTCGTGTAAGCTCGACTTGGAGGAGGCTGAAGATATGCCCACATTACATTCCTTGGAAGTCACCCATGGCACAAAATCTGCCTTTTTTATTTATTGTCAACAAAGTGTCTGTGTGACGGCAGCCAGAGGTTCGACCTCCTCACTTTTACTTTGAGCTCTGAGAGAGTTTGATTCATCTTAGTGGACTGTTCAGAGGTGGAGACACTCGGCTTTCTGACTTTAACCTTGAGTGTGATGCTGCTGCACACACACACACACACACACACACACACACACACACACTGACACCAAACACACACTCACACAGTCATGTTGGAACCAGGAAGGACAAAACAGGAAGTCGTCAGGAGGCTCAGACTGTGATGTCAGCATGTGAAGCTCCAGTTTCAGGAGATTAGCAGAAGTTAAGTTGTACATTTACTATAGGAAACAACGGCTGCTAATAGCTAAAGGCCTGCAGGAGGTGTTGGATTGTTTTATAACTCTGAAGTTACAGTCAAGTTAGCATTTAGCAGCTGAAGACTAAAGAGGTGCACTGCAAAAACTCGAATATTTGTCTTATTTCTAGTCAAAACAAATCAAATTATACTTAAACTAAGACTTGTCACATAAAAAGTAGCTTGTTTTTAGACACTTTTCACTTCTTTCAAGTATATTCTCACTTGAAATAAGTAGAAAAATCTGATAGTGGAGCAAGTTTTTCTTCCTTTTCACAAGCACAAACAACCTGCTTTCACTGGCAGATTTTTCTACTTATTTCAAGTGAAAATTTGTTTGAAACAAGTGAAAATGATCTAAAAACAAGTTAAGGGAAGAGATTAGTTCTGAAATTATACATTTTGACAAGAAATACGTTTTTGCAGTGTGTTTAAACCAGAGTGAACACCGGACTGAGACGAGCCCAGAAACATGTTGAACGTTACACAACATAAACACAAAACCTGTTGTGAACATGTGAACGTGTCGGTCACAGCGTCTGCATGAGGTGTTGACATGTTGCGTTTACAGCTCGTCAGACGAATAGAAAATGTATTAAAGCCAAAAATAAAAAAAATAAAAATATGATTAGATGTTTAGTGACGATGTTTCAGGTTCATGTTCCTGTTTTACAGTTTTGTTTCTGCACTAAAGACAAAATTAACCTGGAGTTTTTTATTTTGTTTTTATCTGACGACATTAAAGCAGTTTTATTTACTTGCGATTGATTTGTTCGTCTTTACAACTGGTTGAATCTGAGCTTGTGTAGTTACAGTTAACTTCAACGCTCTCAGGTCAGATAAAAGCTTTTTTTTTTAAAACAATCAAACAAAGCAAAGCGATGGCCAGATAATGATGATGACTTCTGTACTCGGAGCTGTGCCGTACTGTATGAGGGAAGAGAGAGCTTTTTAGACTCTTTCAATTTTTTCTGACAAGGCGATAGACTCCAGCGAACGACTGACAGACAGCTGCGTTCAAGAGCAGAGTGAGTTCAAAGTGAACTCAAACAAGCACAGGCTCTCAGACTTCACAGACCTGCTCACATCATGAGATTTACAAACTCTCTGTGGAGCCAGAACATTTAAAAACACACAAGCCCTTTTTTTTCTGTTGTTATTGTTGTCTTTTTTTTTATGGATCTTCACCAACCGGACAATTATCCATCTGGACCCAGAAACCTGAAACTGTTTCCAATCTCTCTACAACACTGGGCCTCATTCACATGGCGCACATGGTCGAACCGTTTAGTTACACAGTGGTTTGACGATAGCGGGAGTCTAATTATAAAGCCGTAGTCATGATAGATTAAAAAAAAAAAAAAAAAGAGGAGGAGGAGGACGGGCTCAGAAATCCAAACCTGTCTTTAATCCGGAGATGAAATTTCATGTACAATGGGGCAGCCTGTGATTGAAGTCTGGTTTCATAATGTTCAAAGTGGAACAACAACGGCAACAACAATGACATATGCATACAGTCAAAAGCAGATGCTTGATTTTTTTAACATGTAACTCATGTAAGAACTTAACAAAGCTGAAACACAAAGAGCTATTACACATTCAGAGGATGTCTCAAATAAAAAAATAAATCATGATGATTGACAAGCGGATAAAAATAAAAATTTCTTCAAGATTGCAGCGATACAATAATACGAGCTCGTGGGGAATAAAACATGAAACAGGAAGTGAGTCATCTGTGATCACGTAAACACAGATACAAACAACATTTAACGCGTTCTGATGCTGTAGATTTTTCACGAGACGTTTCCGGTAACAACAGACAACAACGTTTTTTCTTTTTTTTCTTTTCTGTATTTCTTTATTTATTTTACTCTTTACACAGGTTGTTAGAAAACGATGGGAGCTGATAAACACAATAGCATGTGGTCCCATCCTGTGCGAGTGCGAGTGCGAGGAGGAAACACGGTTTAGTTGAAAGTAGGTGAGGCTGAAACAAGCTGATGTGAGTGTTGCTGTTGTTGTTGTTGTTGAAAGCACCGTTAAAGGAGCTTTGTGGGACTCTGCGTGTTTGTCCTCGGGGCTGAATGTAACAGATGACAAGAGATCATTGGAGCATTTTTTCACATCAGATCAGTCAGAACTTTACTCCTTTTCACAATTTTATAGTAGTGTACTATGGAGACACAGACACCATTGTGATATTGTTGCACTGTTTGTACCTGGTGCTGGTAGCTGACAAGTGGGTACTTGTCGTTCTCTTCTTGACAGGTGTTAATACCTCACACTTCCTGCTCTCTTATATTCCATTATTTTTTTGGTGAGTAGACTTTAGATTCGGTGTTGCCGCAGGCTTTGTTTTTTTGTTTTTGTGTGTGTTATTGTGCATCACAAAATGTCCCAGTATACAATAGCGTCTATAATGTGTGCAGAAGTCCCCACACACTTTGCACTAACAGTCTTCTCACATGCAGGTTCATTGTGTGTCACACTAGTTGTAATCTGTGTCACAGTGTACCATGAATGTAGAGTATTCAATAGAAGAACAATAATAGAATAGAATAGAGTTGCTCCAATCAATATTTCATATCAACAAAAGGTTTGATAACTATGAGCTATCGTGTTATTCAAATGACTTCTTTGTCTCGGCTACATTGTAAATGAGGTTGACCTCAACACAGGCTAATTCCGAGTCTAAATAAAGGCAAAATAGCCAAATAATAATAATCTTTCAGCTCGTTTTCTGTTTTTTATCAATATTTTTATTCAATCATTTTCATCAATGTTGGACATTTCAGTTTATAGTTTTATGCAAAAAAAACAACCTGTAAACCCACTGTGAACGACCTTCATATCTTGACTACACACACAGTAGCAACAAACTTTACTTTAGTTTCATTTTTAAGTTCAGTCATGTTACACAATTTAATATTTTTATGTGAATAAATAGCCAATCACCAGCCTTGTTAGATCTCAGTCTAAAACATGCTCATTGGTTCATTCATGGTGATGAAATTCAATTAACTCCTTGAAATTTAGTGTGAGCAAACCTTGACCATAACAAGCCAAATGAGTCAGGAAGAGTGTAAGCATGTAAATATTGTATCCAGACCTGTTCCCGGGGCTGATACAGGAGCAAATATTGACATATTAATTTGTTATTGACTCAAAGACAATCAAAAATTAAAGCTAACATTGCTCCATGTTTGGTAGTATTGGCTATTTAAATAAGCTACTGTTTGCTAACCAGTTAGCCGTAAGCTAACAGGCCAAACCTCATTGAAGTAGCTTGTTGTCGATTAAAACAAGTTTGTTGTGGGTTCCTGTTAAAGCTGAACTTTGTCAGAGCACAAATATATTTTTAAATTAAATTAAGAATGAATTAAATATCATCAGGAAGACGTTGGACCTTCTGAACATGAGCTTTGGTCTCAGATCTTTGTGTCTACAGTGGTGCGTTCTTTCATCTGCACAAATCATTGATGTCTAATTATTATGTGCAATTATTATTGGTGCAATAAATTATAGACGTAGTGAAAATTAAAATAAAGGACGGAAAAAACCCTTCTCCTTTGGACATTGGTTAGTAAGTGAATGCCGTAGGTGTATAATTTCCTCTGATGTTAGCAGAGGCGTCTTTGGCCTTTTGCTGATTAATAAAACTTCGACATTTGTGTTCGTAAAATTTGGTGCAAGTGGTAGTTTGATGCCCTGTAGACTTTTATTTCCTATAATTATAATGTAATTATTTGCCACACGCTTCTTTTCTTATCATCTGTACTTGTCTGTCAAAAATTATAGCGCTAAAGTTTGAGAAAAACCCCACATTTAAATGCTGTAATTGTGTGTTTTGCTTGTCGGTGGACGGGTTAAAGCTGCTGGATTATGACCCAGATGTAACCCCAACCCCGACTGTCACGGCAAACACAACTTTATCAGAAAAGGCTTTTCACATCTGTAGGAAAATGAGTCCGAGGTCGTAGCTGTCAGTCACCGTGCAGAGTATAACTACAGAAAACAGGGCCGTGGAGGGAGGGGGGGAGGGAGGAGGTATATTGTTCACCATCTTTTCTTTTTTTTTAACCCAATAACACCCATTCAAACAATCTTTCTAACATTGCTGCTTGACCTATTTCCTCTCATGTAATATATCGTTAAAGCAGCCTTGTGAAATGGCTTAATTATTCATGCTTGATTTCAAAATGAAGAGCTTTGAGAACATGGCTCCACAGGAGGATTGACACACGCAACGCTGCTCTTACAAGCACACACACTGAGGCACAATGGGGCCTGGCTTATTCAAAAAAACACACACACTCTCACAGACACACACCCTTGACTGACTTCATCCAGTGCGTTGTGCACAGAGCATTAAAGCAAGAGTGAAGATAAATGCCCTGTCAGCGCCTTTAATGATTTATTTCAAACATTTCACTCGATCCAATAAGGTTACAAAACTATGGCAGGTAATTGTTTATAGAGAAATAGAGGGCATTTTGTTTGTTTTATTGAGCACTGAGCAGAGTGAACACGCTAACCTCAGAAATGGATGCACTGTCAGAAATATCTATTTGCTATTTTAGATCCGTCCTCGCGCTCGCAAATATCATCGCACCTCAACACGGAGACAAATGCCCCGTCCCATTTCTCCCCCTTAAAACTTCCACTTGGTTTGGAGTGGCCTCAACCGTAAATTCCCCTCGTTGAGGGAAGTGGCTGAAAATCTTTCCCTATGGAAATGGACACCACTATATGCAAATTAGCGTAGTGAATGTAGCGAACGTGCTAACATACGTCACAGGTTGACAATTCTACCGGTGGAGCGTGCTAGCTACTATTTTCATTCAGGAAAAATGCCGGCGGTTCCAGCTGTTGTGTTGCCTGTTGCGTTGGCTGTGTTTGTTTATCTCTGTCTAAACAGTTTTTGTAATTAGTCAAGGTTAATGTAAATTGGCAGGGCTAACCGTTAGCTGTTCAACTTTAATAACTTAGTGACTCAATAAACGGTCCATGAAAAATATTTTCTCCAGCAGATATCTTAGTTACAACATGACTGAGCTAACTGGAGTAGTTTCATGTCGTGTCCGACAATGGGTTTCAACAGCTGACGTCCTGATGTTAGCTTAGCTACCGCCGTTAGCTGTCCCTGTCAGCTGAGCCACTGATGCTTTCTAGACACTGTGATTCCCCCAAACTGAATAAATACCACACATAGCAACACAAAAGGCCATCGGGCGTGAAAAACATGTAGCTATCATGGGTAATTTCATCTTCCACTTCGTTTTAAGCCCGCATCAGACCTCACTACATTTTGAGGGTTGATTATTTAAAGGTGTACAGAAAAGAAAATTGAATTTAAACCCACTCTGGGTCATAAAATTAGTGTAATAACTCATCTATCAGACGATGTAGGCCAAACTTTGTGCAAAATTCTATTTTTGAGTAAATCCGGGATGAAAGTGTGTATTCTTTTTTTCGCATTGGATAATGCAGGCGCACGGATTAATTTATATGTCAGCCTGTACACGATTCATCAGCCACTGATATTGGATCCGTAAGCCGTCATTCAAACGTCTGAGACACACACACACACACACGGAGCTCGGTCTCGCCCCAAGCTTTGAATATCCCGCCCGCTCGATAACGACCAGTCAAATTCGTTTTCCTTACTCGGGTAAACTCATGTTGCAGCTCGTGACAACTCGGCGCGACAAACAGGACAAACTGCCATTTCTGTACACCTTTAAGGACAAAATCGCACTTCCCCTTGCTCCCTACAGTAATAATGGGACACCCTACCCCTTCACGAGAACGCACAAAATATAGGGTTAGGGCAAAGATTTAGGGTTAGGGGAGGTATTGGGTGGGGGCCTTGTTGAAGTCTGCTGCAATTTTCAGAATAAACGTCACCTCTGGAGGTTTTAACGTGAATCTTCTCTGCTTTGTCCATATGGATGTGTGTGCACGTGGGTGTCCAATCTGTCCTGCACTGTTTTATTTATTTATTTTCTAGTTTTTTTGGCCTCCCCTCCCCTTCTCCTCCTCCTCCTCCTCCCCCAACCCTCTCGTGTGTGTGTGCGTGTCCTGCAGTTAGGTAAGGCATCGGAGCAGCCTGTCACTTGTCCCTTGGTATTGCTTTAGTCTGTGTCGACAGTGTGTCCACCCTGGGTTTGTCAGTGTCTATTCAGACCTGACCTGTCTTGTTCAGCACATGGCAGAGGATGCTGATGGACATTTCCAGTTCTCCTTCTCGGTGTCCATCACTCGGCGCGGGATGCATCCCTGACGCATCTTAGTTTGAGCTCCTGAAATTTGTTGACAGTTGCAGAGGGTGGTCTGCAGTTCTGCCACCCTCAATTACGGGAGATGTGATCTGATTCTGACTTGAGGGATGTAGGTTGCCTGCTGTGCATAAATGCTCAATTGTGGTCGATCGATATCTTGCTAATAGGTTTTGAAAATTGAAAACAATGCAAATAGAAAAGACGCACAAACCCCGCTGAGGGATTTTTTGAAATACAAACCCAAAGGGCTAAGTGAAGGTGGGGGTAAAGTGACATCGCTTGTTTATTTATTTATTTCCAGTCCTGGTGGATTAGATTCATTCATCCCCTTTCATGTTTGTTGCTTTGCTGCCAGTCAATCTCGTGTTTGTTCTCTTAATTTCCTGTGAGTCGCTGATGAAAAAGAAGGAGTATTTAATTAGCGCTCCCTCTGTTCTGTTGAAACAGTTAGTGTATTTTTATAGGGCCAGGAACAGAGCTCAAGTCTGTTTCTAATGGAGATGGAGGCAATCAGATAACCAACATTGCCACCCATGCTCCCTTTCCCTCTTCTTGAAGAGGACAACTTCAGCTTTTAATAAACATGTAATAAGAAGGAAAACAGCTGGTAGCTGCATCACAGATGGTGCCGTTCTTGGCATCTCCAAGGAAGGGACCACACATACAGATGGCTCATTATTCCAGCATTTGGTTATGCATATTGCACAAAATTTTATTCCAATGCTTAACAACCAGTATAAGCAATACAGGTGTTACTATTTTTCACGAGGCTCTCCCCTCCTCCTCCCCTCCTGCTAAAGGAAGCAGTCGGCTTCTTGTTTTGGTCATATCTCTGGATGCGGATCGCTCGTGACACGAAGCCTCAGGAAGAATCTTTACCTCTCTCTTCCCTCCTATCAGTATTTCGGTGCCGTCTCTGTTTGTGCGTTAATCTGCACTCAGGTGTGATTCATAGCTAAACCAGCTGTCAGTCTATAGTCTCGCCCGGTGCTGCAGCCTCTGTTTTCAGACTGCGCCTTTGTGTCATTAAGGTAACAGCCCGCAAATACCTCAGCGGGTCGTTGATTAAGACGGAGAGAGAAATATTGATCTCGAAAAAAACAAAAGGCAAAAACAAGTCAGCGAGCAGCAGCGAGCCGGCCGAGACCAGCACATCAGTGTGTAACCTTGACCTCCGTGAAATCCCTCAGACCCCGCTCTTTCTTTCATCTCAACTCGTGAACTCCGACGATCTGCATCTGAACTCCGACCGTCCTCTGCGGATTATTATTTATATTCGGTCAAATAGAAAAGATGTCACCGGTTGGAAAAAAATAATAATTTGAATGAAAACAAGGCAAAAGGATTCAGTCCCACGAGGGAAACGTGTTCTTCGTCGAGTCTTTTTTTAGGTTGACTGTTTTAAATTACAGATGCTCTCTAATTGGCTACGGTCAAATAAAACCCGCCTAATGAGGCATTGCATTCATTTGCTTATTTCCTTTCAAGTTGTTTCCCTTTGTATCTCAGAGCAAAAGTCTGTTCTCCTGCTCGCTGCCGTGCCAGGCAGGGTATTCTTAGTCAAAAGACTATTACGCCTCAAATGAACATGCAAATACATATATACATATATATGTTTGTGTGTGTTTTTTCTCATTTCCTGCAACAGAACAGTTGAAACTGAATTTAATCATTAACTGCATAAACAGCAACAACAACAAACCCTGAACTTGAACTCCTATCTGACCTTTCTGCATTATTTTGATGACCACAAGCAGCTTTTAAAGCAAAAGCAAAAGCAAAAAAAAAACATGAGCCTGCATCTCCATTATATGATGAACTTAGTGCAGACTTCTCCTTTAATGTGATGATTAAGTGTGCTAATCACAAGTGAGAGCGAGACGTAGACACTTTTATCTGTCCGCCTGTGTGTGTGTGGGTCTGTGTGTGTGTGTGTGTGTCCTGAAACATCCGAGGGATTTTCTTTCAGACCTCCTCACACTTGACACTCCATGTATGCTGGAGCTGTCCTGTCCAATTTATAACAGGAGTCAATGTGACCTTTATCCTGGCAATGACTATAATGTACTTTAGCACATGTCAGTCTCAGGTCAGGATCATCCCCTGTGTCATATGTTTTGTCTTGCATGTTTTACAGTCACCGGGGACGAACCGCCGGGCTACTGCGCCGCAGCCTATTCAACTTTAAAGCCAAGTGAGACAGGTGATAGCCTCAAAACACATGGAACACGTTATTACCATAGAGGCCCGTTTAATACAGGCACATATTCCTAATGCATTATTATATTTTAGGGTATTTATAGTGTGTAGCCTATAATGTTATTTGAGATAATAATTACACAGTATTGACTATTTTGTATTACAACAGTTTCCTCCTCTTCCCTATTCTGGTCTGCAGGAAACAAAAGGAAGCCAAACGATTTTTTTTTTAAAAAGTGCTTAAAAAGCATAGGTAGGCTGCACTGCACAGAATCACTGTCACATGTTTTTGGCTCTAATTTCTCCCCCCCTCATACTCATCTTATTGCTCATCAGCTAAGTTGTCAGGTCTGCTACATCCCTTTGATGGCATCACTGACAATTAGCAAGACGATGCCACACAAAACCATCTGGACAGGCACATCTCTCGTTGCTGAGGGAGACAGTTTCTGGTGTGACAAAAATAAATCTCAAGGTCAGTCGCTGTCACTTTTTAAAAGTATCAGATTCCTTCAGAGGTAGATTTATGGGATTGGATTTATTTTGAGAAGGTTTACTGGCTAATGATAAGGTGTCTCAGAGACTGTTAAGTGGAGACGAGGAATTAAATCAGTAAAAGAATGAGAATGTAACCTTGTGTTTGATTAATGTTTTGCATTGTTTTTGTAAAGGACGATCGATAGATAGATAGATAGATAGATAGATAGATAGATAGATAGATAGATAGATAGATAGATAGATAGATAGATAGATAGATAGATAGATAGATAGATAGATAGATAGATAGATAGATAGATAGATAGATAGATAGATAGATAAGCAGGTGTTGACTGCTTTACTACCATTCAAAATATGATAGACCTTGCATGTCATCTCCCCAGTACACTCAGAAAAAACGATCAATTATCAAGAGGGGCGGGAAATTGATTTTCCCCCTTCCCCCCTACGCAGCAAATGTTCCACATAAATATATGATACTTTGACAAACCTCTCTGTATTAAAGCTGAAGGGCTCTGGCAATGAAAGTCAGACTAAATATAACTCTGTTAAGGCCTCACACACGCCAGCGTTTCAAAAACAGCAACATTTTTTAAAGGGCTGCATCACTTCATTACGCTGGAATCACTACAAACCAACTGTGTGAGCTTCTTTTCTTCTTTCTTTCTTTCTCTCTCTCTGCTGCAGGTGAAAAGTGAAGCCGCCGGATCAATTTTTTTTCCACTTCTTGAAGTTTGATTCACAAATTTGCCTGGTTGAAACTGAAACAGCAGCAGACTCTCCTGACAGTGATGACCTTTGGACGGAGCCGAGTCCACAATGAGTTAGCTTATTAGCTGAGCCGCTACTTTACATCTTAATTTAGACAATAAACCATCAGGAAATAGAAGCTGCTCCACAAAACACAGAAACAAGGTTTGCAAACAAGCTAACAAACGTGTTAAACAACATAATGCTAGCTAAGTATGCTAGCTATCTTCGAGTTTTATCCCCATTAAACGACTCTTTACTGAATAAAATGATTTAGATTTGCAACATTATGAAGTGCAAGCTATCTTTTAGAAATTAAAGTAAATAAAGCTATACATTGATTTCAATTGTTCTTGAATTCGTTCAGCTTCTAGTTTGCGGTGCTCACTCGCTCGCTCACACTCACCCCTCCCGTTGGCAAAGTGACGGTGGCCTCCGAGGACAAAACAACTTCTTAAACCACGACTGGGAGTAGGCTATTTCAGGAGCATGGAGCGATGAGGTGAAGATCTAAACCATTTTATCATGTCTGAAGTTTCCTCCTCCTCCTTCTTTCCTTCTTCCTTGGTTTATGAACGCAAAACTGGCGAAACTCGCTCTCTGACTGGTTGGATTACAAACATGGCGGCGCAAGATGGCGACACTCTCTAAAGCAAGACCCTTGCAATGAAAGAAGAATTATAAGACTACAAAACCAAACTAATTTTATTTTATAGCGATTATAGGCTACACAAATATATTCAGATTTTGCCAATAAACCTTGACAAATAGCCTATTACACACTGGTCCTTAAAGCTTCAAGGCTATTTGGATTTGTTTTCTTTTTTGCAGGATTATATTTTGATAATCTCTTCCTTTCATTTTGTGAATTTTTCATTCATTTTCTATTATTTGTCATATATTTATAGTCCTATAATGTATTTGTTTACCCTTGACCTGTCCTGTCTGCACTCATAATCTTATGTCTGATATTAATAAACAATGCAGGAACAAAATACCAAATGTGAGTGAACAGTCCAGTGCAGAGAAAATAGAAAGAAGCTCAGAGGTGATGTAACTGCAGCAGTAGCATGTTAGCCATTAGCTCTTACTGTACGTAGATTAAAAAAAAAAAGACTTTAGCATTGCTATTGTTCACAGATACTACAATATAGTTTATCTGCTAGCAACATGCTATAAATACATGCAACATGCTACACAATGCAAGAACAAAATACCAATTGTGAGTGAACAGTGAAGAAAGAGAGAGAAAACAGTGTTAGCATGTTAGCTATTAATTCAACAGCTGCAGTGCCGCTGACACTTTTCTTGTCTAATGAAGCTTTAGGAACAAAATGACTTTCTGTGGGTTTTTTCATCCCTGACCGCGTGAACTCAGGAGATTGTGTGGAGGCCACGCTCTTTCAGATCATCTATAACCGTTTCATTTTCCTTTTTTTTTTTTCCTTCTTTTTTCTAACAGCTTTATTTTTTGCCGACAGGTTTTGATCAAGGTTGCAGGGTGGGGGCGAACGGGTCGTTAAACAGAAACTAGAACATACTGTCATTGTTTCTGAAGAGCACAACGACGACGACAACGTCCGTTTGTCTGTTCGTCGGTTGGTTTGATGCGAGCAGAGCAGCAGCAAATGCTCTCTCGCCACAGTAACTCATCCGCAGCTCTTCTTCCACCGCCGTGTGCTCCCATGATGCTTCTCTTGCTTGTGTGTGTCCATACATCATGTTTGTGCGTGGCGTACTAAAGCAGATCCCCTACAGAATAGGCTCCGGAGTGTCATCTGCACAGAGTTATCCCTCACCACTGGCTGACCGTGGCATTATTCCGATGGGGACTGTTTGACTAATAAGCATTTTCGCTTCACAAGTGCTGGCTCTATAGTCAATGCTGCTACTGCTGCTGCTCTGGATATATACATAGGCCCACACTCTATAGAGGACACCTTGAATTGGAAAAAAGAAAGGTGGCCAACACTATTAAAAGCACCCACTGGTCCGGAAAACACACTGTGATTTCATTACAAAAATCATATAATGGTTGTAAACACAATAAAGAGTTGCACTTTCGCTTGGAGAATTTGCAGTGTATGTAGAACAGCTCTCTCTCTCTCACTCTCTTTCTCTCTCTCCTTTTTTTTTTTTTGCAGTGAGTTACACTTGAATGTGCAAAGATATATTCTTCTGTTTGACTTCGACACTGTTATATAGAGGTAAACAAATACTTTACCGAGCTTAAAAATGAAATAAAAAAAGTGGAAGCAATCTCATAAAGAGATAATACAAACACAGTGTAGAACCTGATTTTAAATGCATCATCGCGTCATAAAGGGACTCACACACACACAGGCCTCGAGACTCTGTCCACACACCAGAGTCAGTGATCCAGCTCCAAATGCTGATGTGATTATTAATTCTCTCTTTTTTTCTGCACGCCGTTTCACCGTTTTGCAGGTATATTACCATTTAGAAAGTGCTGCAGATGTTATAGTGGAACAAATGTAGCATGTTTGCTTTTTTGGGGAATATATCAAAAGTTAAGTACATGGATTAATAAACGTGCATGTTTTTTGTTTTTTTTTACGAGGTTAAAGCAACAACACAGAGTCTCAAATATCAGTGAAGTTTATGAGCGCTCTGCTCCAGCTGTGACCTTCTACCTGAGCGTTCACCTTCCTCACAGTTTTAAAACTGCACCATTGCACAATGACCTCTTTCTCTCTCCTTCCCCCTCTCTCCCTCTCTCTCCTTCTCTCTGTCGCTGTTTCACTTTCTGGAGCTGAGCGAGTCACAAAGACAGAGTTACTTGCAAATTTGTTTTCTGTCTATATTAATATTCATGTCGGCGCTGTAAATAATATTTGTTGCTGCAGCCACCAAAAACAAATTCACAGCACTCGGCAGATTCAATAAGCAAATCCCAAACTCTGAGTTTTTCTGTGGCGCTGCATTATTCCTGCTCTACTGTACTCTACTGTACATCAGGCTCAGGTCCAGGGTTTTCCAGGGTTTTCCAGGGTTTTCCAGTTGTTCAAAGGTAATCCGATCGGATTTTGGATAATGGATTGGCTCAAATCTTGAAAATGGGTTGTTCTAAACCAAAAACGGATTCTGAGATCAGATCAGGTCACGTAATCCAATCTTGGTTTTGATCTGGATAAAACCCTCAGTTTGTGTTGTTCAAAACTTTTCAGTAGGATCGGGATAACTTTGATCCAAACAATCTGGATTATTCTGATCCCAGCAGTTGGGTGGATTCAGGGGGGATTTCAGGAACAAAATGTGATTCAAAATAAATTCAAACTGGTCATATAAACAATATTCATAATGTAGTATACATACATACAGTGATTAGTAAATAATGTTAACTTTTGAATATTCTACAACTGAAAAACTTTTCCCCAAACTGAATTTAATGAAATTTTAAGTTTGAATTTTGAAATTTGAATTTGAAACACATGGGGAAATATTCACAATTTCACTAATGTACTGTATATTTGCTATATTATATTAGCCCAACCAGATGGAGTCTGGCTGTTTAAAAGACATTGAAACAGCAAAGAGCACAGAAAACAATACATACACTCCGTTTTCAAATAAACACACTTTGAGAGACCTCATGCTGCTGTTCTACCTGTTGTTAACAGACCAATCAGCCTTCATTGTGATGCACAGTCCCATCTAGAGCATCATTATCCGGATTTGGTATAATCTTGAAAATTTGGATTTGGATCAGACTGATCCAATCCAACTTTGCTTTGAACAAGTTTTCCAGGGTTTTCCAGGGTTTTCCATTGCTAAGCTAAGCGCTCAGTGCTGCCATCACCTCTGCAGACCACCCTTGACAACCTCCGGCTCCTCTGCTGTGGAGACTTTTCCCAGCAGGAAGCCTGTGTGCTGTGCGTGGCAGCGTGGGGACCGAGTCCGTGGAGGTTTTTCCCTATACCGTCAGATGGCGAACGGCGTCCCACACGGTCTCTCACGGTGGGGGCTTTGAGTAGAAGTTCAACACACATGAGACACTGTCATTTGAAAAACATCTGTCACTCTGACAAATAATAAGTGCACGGTCGGCGCGGCCTCCAGGGAACAGGGGAAGTGCAAGCTCCATATTTTATTTCTTTTCTGTACGACGGCGCGACTGACTGCTGTTTTTGTGTGTGCTGAACTGTACTTTATATCTAATGCAATGCATGCTCACACTGACAATTGACATTTTAAGGGCATTACCCTTGACAAGGCGACCCGGACAAATGAAAGGAAAAGGCAGAATGATTTATCAGGGGAAGGAGGTGAGGGAGGTGTGAGGAAATATTTTGATTTACATTTTTTTTTCTTCCCTCTGTTCAGTTTGAAATGGATCCTGAAGACGCACACACACACACACACACCACCACACCCCTGCTCGGGGCTGTGTGAGCCGTCTGCAGAGGAGCCTGATGACCTGAGATCAGGTAGGGGGCTATATCTCCCCAGGGTGCTTGCAAAGCCAAGACAACGCCGCACTGCTCTCCTTTTCTAATTCTGCCAGTTCCTCCTGGCTTAATTGAGAATTTGAACAAACAAATTAATCATTGCAGCCCATAAAAATGACAGGATTCATGCAGTAGCATTCTTCATTCTCTCTAATTTGTTGTGTGTTGTCGTCCCCCCGCCTCCTCTTCCCCGTGCCTTTTCTCAAACCCCCACAGCATTTTTTGTGCTGAATCTGCTAGTTTACCCCCCTTATGAAAATTACAAATACTTGTCAAGGTTAACGAGTTAATATTCTCATTCAATATTTATTTTATGGGCGAAAGAAAGCGTCTCCCTTCAGCGCGTCCTCTTCCAGAGCGAGGATGGGTTTGTTAATCAAAATGACAAGGACAGTGTCCTTTTGATAATCCCCTGAATCATCGAGAATAAAAAATGAACTTTATTAATCAGCGGCCCCCTGATTAATTGTTATGAAGTGTTGCTCATCCATTTCCCCTGCATTTCCGTAATTTTCACAGAAGCCTAACAATCTCCCCGATGATTTGAAGCCTTTTGAGCTGGCGTTGCATTCAGCAGCGCAGCAATAAATAGCTGGGCAGCAGCAGCAGCAGCACACACTTCTTCTTCCTCTTCCTGGATGAGCTCCTGCACAGAAACACACAAAGCTTATTTACCCTGCATGCTTACTGCAGGAGTTTTTTTTTTTCTTTTTTTCTTTGTATATTCAGAGTTTGCATCTTTTCTTTTTTAAAACAGCATTGTCCAAAAATGTCAATACCCCCAAGTCGACTACCATGAGTTTAGTAGCAGCCATCAGTCTGCCTTTATCTCTGCAGCCGCTGCATCAATACTGCAGTTTCTAAAAACCACTTAATCCTCGACTGTGACGCACAAATGAGCTCCCACTTCTCCACCTCTCCTTCTCCTTCTCCTTCTCCTTCTCCAGGTGGAAACAACAGAACAGCTCCACAAGTTCACACTAAATCCAACATGGACGACGACGATGATGATGAGTTAGTGAATGAAACAATGCTTCAACATTGTCCACAAACGATGAAGACCTGCATGAAACACCTCCATCATCATCATCCTCACCACGTCTGTCTGTTTCTTAAGGAAGTAGGACAATTAACGCTGCATATATTGATGATATTTATGATTAATACATAACATTGAATGTCGTTTTCACAGCGGATGGCGCAAGGTTGGGGAATCTGATGTAATTTACATGAGCGTGTGTGTGTCTGTGTGTGTGTGTGTGTGTGTGTGCGAGAAAAGTGTGCTGCTGCTCATTTGCTCTGAAGTGATGTCCATGAAACAGAATATACAAACGATAGGAAAGTTTCCTATCAAAGAGGGGAGGGGTGGGTATGAGGGGGGGGGTTGGGTCTCTGGTTTCCTTTTCTTTCTCCTCAAGATGTATTATTACAGAACAGGGGGCCTGATGAAGAGAGGATCATTCATATATGTGGCCCCATTAATCTGCAGTCAGTGTCTATACACTACAGTATACAGTAACACTATACAGTGGAAGTTATTATTTTTTTCCACTCGGCTCCATATTTAAAAGTCCAGCGTAAGGAAATTATACATTTAACGAGTGCACGCTGTGAAACTCGGCCTCTTCAATGGGATTTAAGGGGGCTGGGTGGCTCACATGCAATTAATTGTGGAGGTGTTTTATCCATCAGGATGAATAATTTAAAGGGAGTGTTAATAGGTATCCCAGACTTGGCCAAAGGAACAGAGACAAAGTGTTGTTGAGAGACGTTTCATTACTTTCCCTCTGATGCTCCCTCTCCATTTGTTCTCATGTGTCTTTTTTTTTTTTTTTTTTTTAGGTCAGACTATAAGGATGAAAACAAAGCAATAATAATAATAATAATAATAATGATATTAATTGTTATTATTATTATTATCATCTTGACTATCATTTGTGCAGATGGATCAAAAGGGGAAATGTAAGACATCGACTAAACCATTAGATTTGATTCATTTCCAAACTGGATTATGGCTCAGTGTCAGAATTATAATCATCGCAGCACAAAACTTTCCCCATAAATAAAAGGGCCTGTCTGGTTCACAGCACATGGGAACTAAAGTAAATCTGAGCAAGAATCCCCCCCCCCCCCGCTAAGTTACCTTTGAGAAATCTGCTTCATGTAACATAAATTGTGACGGTTGGGGGGGGGTGGAGAGGCATTAAAGCCGCAATCAGTCTTTTTTTCCCCCCACTCACATAAATGTATATTCTCAGAAACGAGTGCGGACTTTGATTTATGGGTTAAAAAATTGGCTCATAATTTAAATAACACTTGTGTTTTCTCAACTTTACTGATGTAAACAACCTTTAAGTCGTTAAAAAAACCCCAAACTGCACAGTTACAAATGTGAAAGATTTACAGGATGAGGCCTTAAAGTGAAAAAGTTTTGATGGAATCACCTGAATAAAATCTTATCTTGGCTTGAATTACCACAGCATGGACTCTTTCTTTTTATAAAAGACATTAAAAAAAACACATCTCCCCCTTGAAGGAAGTATTAAATTGATGATGTGTGTGTCTGTTCTGCTGGGAAACAATGTGAACTTCACTGACTCCCACATGCGCGCTGGGATGACATCAGAAAGAAGTCGTCTCTGTCAGATGCAATAAAGCGACGTCCACATGTGCACACTTCCCCATCCTTCACACTTTGTGTACACCCAGCCCACAACATAAATTAGCCATGGTGTCGACTCTCTTCTCAACAGCCAACCCTAAAAAAAAAAAAAAAAAAAAAAAAGATTCTCTAGTCTAAAGGGAGGAGGAGTGGCGGTGTGTGTGATACGAGCCAGGTCCACACACACACACACAAAACAAAATTTAAAACAGTAAATTCAGATGAGATACTGCAAAATGAATTTCCTGACAGTCGTCCCCGCTCCCCTCCCCTCCACTCCGCTCCCCTCTGCTCTGCAACATCATGCCTCTGTTAATTTTTCACAAAAGGATTCGCAAAATACTCGTCGCCACCATGCACCGCCGTCTTCATCGTCTTCATCGTCTCAGTCTTCTTCAGTTCGTCTTTTGTAGCCGTTTCCTTCAGATGGAGATCTATGGGGCCGACGCGAACAAAAGACACTCCTTCAATGACAAGTGCCAAGTGCATCAGCCAGTTCCCTTTTCCTTTTCAAGTAATTCCAACCCTGGCTATTCAGGGTTTGCCCTGTGGCGAGACCGAGCACTTCGTTCTCCAGAAATAGCCATAGCTCATCTTTCACAAGGACTCAGGTCGTCTTATCACAGGGAGGTGGTGGTGGGGAAGAGGGGGGGTAAAGAGAGAAAGAGAGAGGGGGAGATTCATTTGAATTCCCTGTCTCTTCAATATGCCTAGCAATCATGATGCCAGGTTAATATTGAAACATGGGGAGCGCTCCCTCTGTGTTGTCTTGCACAACCCCCCCCCCCCCCATCGGCCCCTGAAAGAAACTTGTAAGTTGCCATCAAATATCTTATCTCATGACTTGACCTGCCAGACAGCTGCACCTCATCATCATCCTCATCCTCATCCTCATCCTGCAGCCTTAAGGTCTTTGCACACTGAGTCCGTTTTTTTCGCATGTGTTTTTAGTATCCGGCGTCATCCGACAAAAAACGTTAGGCACAGGCTCCTTGCACACTGAGTCCGTTGCGTTTTATTCGCATGCGTTTTCATTTTGTGTTCCAAATTTCGGAGAGGGAGACAAAAATCGTCACGCACGCAGTGATGCACTTTGTGGTTCTCTCACTTGTCGAGAAATGAAAGAGAAACATTAAAATATTGTGTCCATCCTGAGAGGACGCCAACAGAGAGAGGATCTGCTGCTTGTAAACGAGCAGCGGAACTATCATCATCACTTCAACAGTTTATTTTAGGATGTCAGTGGTCCAGTTTGATAGATATTGATTATTAGGTCACACAGTAAACAGAAGACGGTCAATTTCCATGATCCTGAACAGCGGCTGGCGCACACACACAGACACACACACACACACTCAGTGGTGATCCTCTCTCTCCCTCTCCAGCCTTGAAACGCTGATATGTGATTGGTCAAAAAGGCTTTTCACGGATGCGAAAATCGCATTAAATTGAACCTGTTCCGAAAACTTTAATGACGGACGAAAGTTTCGGACTCGGTGTGTAAACATGATCGACACAACATGAGGTCGAATTTATTTTTTGACGTGCGGCAATTTCGGACGAAAAAAACGGACTCAGTGTGCAAAGGCCTTCTCTAGCACTTTAACCCCCACCGCCTGTGCCTACTGTGAACTATTGTACTGTGTTTTTGTCTTACCTATGTATAATGATTGTATTACTTTCTTTGTTTTTTCTTTCTAAATAAAAAAGGGGGTACCTGCCCCATGTTTTTACTTATACTTGCGTTTTCTTTAACCTGCTTGTTTCTATTTCAGTATACAGTAGGGGGACTGTCAATGGAAATTAGCTTTTTAGCTAGAATTGAGTACACTCATAGCCTACTTATTTATTTATCTTTTATTGTTTTTGAGTACTCTGTCCTAATCATGTCAATACAGCGGTTTTTGTGCAATGGTATGTTTGTATTGTTTGTTAAGTGGATGTACTGTATGTGTTTTTACTGGTGGCAAAGTAGTTTCCCCATGGGGATCAATAAAGTTTTCTATCTATCTATCTATCTATCTATCTATCTATCTATCTATCTATCTATCTATCTATCTATCTATCTATCTATCTATCTATCTATCTATCTATCTATCTATCTATCTACATTTTATCTTGAAATGTTTATCAATGTACATTGTCCCGCTTCATCAAATAAAAGGAATTGAATTGAATTAGAGCATCCAATGTTATCTGTGTCATGTTTTCAGATCGGCTCGAGCACCTGGACGCTATAAAAAAAAGGCTAAATTATTTGACGCCAAAAGACAAAAAAGACAAAAAGATGTGATTTGCTTTGTATTTACTTGTTGTCCACCAACCACAAACCAGCTGCAGCTCCTGAAATCTGAATCTTTCCCTTTTGTTCCCTGTTCCTCTCAGCAGATAAATAGATAGATAAATAAATAAATGAATTGGCTTACCACATTTAATTAACACCCAAACACACCTTGACAACTTTTGCATGACACTCACTCAGCTAAAAAATCTTTTTAGAATAACAAAAAAAGAGAAAAAGAAAAGAAAGAAAAAAGAAACCGCACACTTCAACTAAAAAGAGAGGCGTTTTTCTTGATAAATTTAAGATAAAAGACGTGGCAGTCATTTTCTCCCGTGACATATTTGTTCTTTAACAACAAATCAATGGCTGTGAAAGCTTGGCACCTGAATACAGAACAATGGGGAGATGAAGCGAAGATTGTCTTCATTAGGCACATTAATATTCATAGAAAGTAGAAAATCTGACACCACCGAGGACTTGGTAACCTTTTCTCATATTAGATTTTTTTTTTCAACTTCTTAACACAATTAAAGTCCAGCAATGACTTAATTAATGCGGCTTTCTGTCAGGCGCTTTAAAGAACTGTCAATTTGGCCTGGGTCTGCCTGTCAGCGGGGAAGAAAGACAGTCATCCCACTCGTACAGGAGACAGTCGGAATCACAGCGCCGGATAAAGTCACATTCGCAGACACCTTGCCAAATTGATTCTTTTAAGGGTTTTCTTGCAGATTACCATTTCTTCTCCTCCTCCTCCTCGTCCTGTCGCTTTTTCTGCACGAGTGTCAAATCTGAGAGAGAAAAATCTAAATTCAGTTTTAGGGTTGCTGGTTATTACCACCCTCCTTCCTTTTTTGTGCTCCTTATAGTTGCTGATATCCTGTTTGAATGAGACGTGTCCTCTGAGCCCGGATCAGTTATACCGACACACCCAGAACAACACGCTTTACTGGTGTCGAACGGTTTTTGTTTGAAAAGAACTAATTGTTTTGTTGAGTGAACGAACTGAACTGGTTCGGTTGAGCTCAGCAGAGAGAGAGAGAGAGCCTGCAGGCCGGGAGAGGAACTGCTGCGTGATCCGGTCCATGCCAACGTTGCATCACTCGCGAATCTTATAGAACGAATCTCCTTGTTGTTTACAACTACTTCCGGGTAGAAAACCATGAGAACAATAGTGACTGACGAGAGTTTCGCTAGGCCTCTATCTCATTTTTCGTGTCACTATGTCGCCCTTTAGACTAATCTGATGTTTATAAAACCAATGATTGGACAAACATACTATTTCTGTGTGCACATTTTTGTAATTAGTCATGGTTATCATAGATTAGCCGGGCTAACCGTTAGCTACCTGTTTAACTTTAATAACTCAGTGACTCAAAAAACGGTCCATGAAAAAAAAAAAAATTTCCAGCAGATATCTGAGTTACAACATGACTGAGCTAACTGGAGTAGTTTCATGTCGTGTCCGACAACGGGAGGGTTTTAACAGCTGACGTCCTGATGTTAGCTTAGCTGCTGCCGTTAGCTTAGCTGCTGTTAGCTGCCCCTGTCAGCTGCAGCCACTGATGCTTTCTAGACACCGTGATTCCCCCAAACTGAATAAATACAACACACAGCAACACAAAACACACACACAGAAATAGCAATGTTTCTTCAATCATTTCAGATTTGTCTAAATGGTGATAGTGAAAAATATGATAGGCTAGCTAAACTCTCGTTCGTTACTGTTCTCATTCAAATACGTGCTGGTTTTCTACCCGGAAGTAGTTGTAAACAACAAGGAGATTTGGTCTATTAAAGACAAAATATGCAAGATTTATACCTTAATAGCTACTCAGTAATTGCGATGGTTGAATGACTAGTTCCATGGAGGCTCTCTGCCTCTAGCGTCTCTTGGCTGAAAACCAACCTTGTAAGATCAGAGCCTCCGACCCGGTGTCCCATGGCGACACCGCCACACAAACGTAACGCTCTAACCCGTAACTCGTAATCTCTTGTTGATGACAGATAAGACTACACAGATATACAGATGGTAACATGGTAGAAGATAAATAACCTTATCCACCGCCGCTCCATGGATTGATTTCTCACTGAAACAAATGCACATGGAGGAGAGGAGGGTTAGAGACACAGAGGAGCAGAGACTGTAGTGTTGTGATTCGCAAAATTTGTCATTGTGTAACTGTGTTGTATGCTTAGCGAATGCACCAGTGAATGTACCACTCAAAAGCAGTGTTGCATCGCTCGCGAACGGCTTTGCAGAACGCTCAGTGAACACACCACACAGCCAACGCGAACCTTAGAGCCGAGACTCAAGAATCGTTGGGCCGTGCATCGGTTCAGGGAGTCGGACTACACAGCAGTGAATGGTTCTGTGAACGAATCTTTTGAACGAACTGATTCTTGTGATTCAGTAAAGAACTGTTTTGCATCATTAAAGGACAATTCCGGGAAAATTCAACTCTGGGCTGTATTTTCCTAACATTTTAGGTCTAAAAGAAGGAATCTGAAGATTTTCTGTTTAATTGCTCCTGTTTTGCGGTAGTTGTGTCTGTCCCCGTATCGCCACGGCAGCGATGAATGGGAGCGGATCGAAGTTCTGCTGTTTAGGCTGTTTCCATCCCTCAAAGCTACAGACAGCGTCAGATGGTGACTCAAACATGCACCGAGAAGTTTGTTTACTTCAAGCAAGCCGACATGCTGTGGCGATGTGGGGACAAACACAACTACCGCAAAACAGGAGCAATGAAACTGAAAATCTTCAGATTCCTTCTTTCAGACCTAAAATGTTAGAAAAATACGTAGCCCAGAGTAGAATTTGCCCGGACTTGTCCTTTAATGTTACAAGGTTAAGGCCGCTACAAACATTAATAAATAGACTTTTATTTCTCTCTCTCTCTCTCTCCGTCTGTTGTGCAAATGTCTGAGTGACCTGTGGTTTTGGCCAAGTGACGAGTTTCTGGGTTTAAATCTGTCCTGGGACGAGGAGGAGGAGGAGGAGGAGGAAGAAGAGGCGGGTTCATCATCTCCTCCAGAACCAGAAGAGTGTTGGAGTGGAAGCCACAGGCTGTCCAAACAAGATGACAGCGCAAATGTCTGCTGCTAATGACTGATTCTCCTCTTGCCTGGGTTTTGATCAAAAATAGCTTCCTCTTCTCTCTCTCTCTTCTCTCTCTCTCTCTCTTCCCCCTTTTTTTCTGAAATGGCAGCGACCAAAATTGAGGTAATGGCCCGTCCTCACTTTAGAGGCTGACACACAGCTGCAGGATTCGTCCTCACTTTGACTGAGATCAGTCTCACTTTATAATAAGTGGGCTGAGATATTCACGAAACACCCAACTGTTACACAACCGGCACAGAAACATAACAAAACATAACAAAAAAATATCCATGCACAATATCGTTGCTATTTTGCAGCTCTTTAATTATTTATTTACTGTAAACTAACTCCGCCCACTCTGAGCATCCAGAGAGAAATGCAAAAATATAAAATGCCGTTTTAACACTGAGTTTCTCATCTCTCCACTAGGTGTGTGACCAGAGGGGGAGAGAGGGGGGGTTGGGGGGGTTGGGGGGGTTTGGGGGGTTCATACACACAGCCATTCTCTGTATTAATGAACCGATACCTGTGATCATTCTGCAGGAGGTGTAACTGGCTTGGCAGGTGCACGCTGCCACTGGGAAACAGATTAAAATAGTCAGGGTTCCTTTCAAGGCTTGTACAGAAAACAATGGAGGCTTCACAAGGTAATCATGCCATTATATGAGACGGAGGGACTAATTGGAATTATACTAGAACAGGCAGGGAGCTCATTAAAACCTTGAGCACTACCTCATGATAAACAGTCACTTTAAGGGCTGGCACTAATATGATGAGGCAAAGTCTTTATTTCTCACTTTCCAATGAACACATCTGATGTTTAAGCTCCTTACACTCACTCAGCAGGTATCATGTGGGAATGTAAGACTCCTTAATTGCCACTGGAAATTAGCAGCGTTTATATGGAGGAGCTTTTTTTTTTTTTTTTGTTGAAAACACCCGACACAGCGCGCCGCCGCCGTCTCTCCGTATCTTTTGGAAATCGGTGTCATCTAATGAAATGTAATGTAATGTAATGGCTTCTCGTATATAGCTCGGCTCGGCTCGCGTCACGACTTCTGTCATCTGCTTTTCAACGTGTGCTGTTAGGATATTAATTGTTTAAACTTTCCTGCTCATAACAGCCCCCTATAAAATATAAAAACCTCACCCTCCCCCCTCCCAACACAATACCATAATAACACAGCCAAGCCAGCTTGTTATGGACTCTGACAACCCGTGATTAAAATCAGACTCATTTTGCTTGATGAGAAATTGGCTTTACCCAAAATAACTTTATATTCCCCTGCTTTCCAACACACTTCATTAGCTTCATCTTGCTCAGGCAGGATTTCTTTGTGCCATTTTGACTGTATTCAAATCTCTTTAATGCCATCTCATGTTTAAAGACTGGCCATAAATCCCATATCAGTTCTTAATGACCACTGCCGGCCAGCCAGTAATATGTCATTGTTCGCAGGCGATCACCCAGCGGGGAATAGACCATGCCAGTCTTTGTAATTGCACACCCAGAAAGATTTATATTGCCATTATGCACACCCATAAGAAATAATTCAAACATATCATTGAAAAAAAACAGCCTGCACATCGCTGATCCCCAAATCTCCACAGAGCGTCGAGCTGGTTGTAATATCCTCCCGCCTCTGCTAACATGGCTTTACTGTCTCCTAGTAAAGATGTCTTCAACACTCATATTCCATATGTCTATTTATTAGCACTACTGTTTCTCCATCTGCAGGCTGCTTCGGACTGGAGTAGCGTGTGCAAAGAGGCCATATAGAAAAATGCAAGGTGTCATATAACTGCTAGAGCACTACAGGAGCTAAGTGGCTGGAATATTTCCTCGTGCATCAATCAGCTGCTGCGGCGACAACAACGTGCATCCTAAACAAACTCCTCCATGTAAACTCCTGCCTTTTTTTATTTATTTCTTTTTTTTGAATGCATTTTCCTCCTCCTCCTCCCTCCTCTCCCTCTAAATGCCCGCAATCCTTGGATGGCTCTGAGATGTGGTGATTGAAGACGCAGTTAGCCGAACTCCCCAAGTGTGCCGCCGTTGCTGCAGCTTTGTTGTGCAGCCTGTCCTGGTTCCTCCTGAGGGAAGTGGAGAGGGGGATGGGGGGAGCAGGTGTAAGGCTGACGCAGGTTTGATCACCTTGGTGAATGTGGACGCAAGTGGCTCTCCCTCCTCTCCTCTCCTCTTCCCTAAACCCCACCCCACCCCACCCCGAGGGGCATAGACAACAGCAGCCGACTGCAGAAGGACGAGTGTTTGACTCGGGCTAATGAATTGCCTGGTTGAGCAGAATTACATCATGCTTGTTTTCTTTAAAAGGATTTGACAGGTGCTCAAATACGCCGGTTGATGTTATAATTTAAAAACTACAACGCGGCATGAGGGGGATCAGATAGAAAGTGTTACAGTATAGATTGATATGAAGATAGATAGATAAATAAATAAATGAATGGATGAATGAATGGATGGATGGATGGATGGATGTGAGGCTGGAACCAGGACGTGCTGCGAGTTTGTTCATTAAACGACGCACTTGGACACAGATTTAATCCTACTGCTGTCCAAATAGGTCAAGGAAGGAAGGACGAAAGGAAGGAAGGAAGGAAGGAAGAAGAACAAAGGGAAAGAAGGAAGGAAGGAAGGAAGGATAAAGGGATAGAAGGAAGGAAGGAAGGAAGGAAGGAAGGAAGGAAGGACAAAGGGAAAGAAAGAAGGAAGGAAGGCAGGAAGGACGAAGGGAAAGAAGGAAGGAAGGAAGGATAAAGGGATAGAAGGAAGGAAGGAAGGAAGGAAGGAAGGAAGGAAGGAAGGAAGGAAGGAAGGAAGGAAGGAAGGAAGGAAGGAAGGAAGGAAGGACAAAGGGAAAGAAAGAAGGAAGGAAGGCCGGAAGGACGAAGAGAAGGAAGGAAGGAAGGAAGGAAGGACGAAGGGAAAGAAAGAAGGAAGGAAGGCAGGAAGGACGGACGAAGGGAAAGAAGGAAGGAAGGAAGGATAAAGGGATAGAAGGAAGGAAGGAAGGACAAAGGGAAAGAAAGAAGGAAGGAAGGAAGGACAGACAAAGGGAAAGAAAGAAGGAAGGGGAAAGGAAGGAAAGATAGATGGAGGGAGGGAACAGATTGGGTCAAAAAAGAAGGAAGAAGTAAGGACGAAGGGAAGGAAGGAAAGAAGCAAGGGAAAAAGGATTGTGGAAAGAAAGAAAGGATTTGTATTTTTCCTTACTTCCTTATATTTACTGTATTTTTGTTATTGGTTAATTATTCCCTATGTTTTTGTTTTTAACCTGTAACAAATTTGGTTTTTGAATATGTGGGTGAGGTTTTTATACTATAAGCCCTTTTGGGTTTCATACCCCAGTCATGATGATTGTTCATGCTGTTTTAAATGATATGTTCGTGCAAAATAAATGAATAAATAAAAAAGGGAGAAAGGAAGGAAAGAAGGAAGGAAGGATGGAGGAAGTGAACAGATTGGGTCAATTTGACCCAGAAGGACAACATAGGAGGGTTAAGGAAAACGACGACGGCGGTGGTGGCCTCCGCTTGTTCCCTTTGTCCCCGGTTAAAGGGCCGGAGAAGGAGACGACAGAGGAGGAGGAGGAAGAGGAGGAGGAGGAGGAGGGAGGGGGAAGTTGAAATGCCCTGCTGAAGTCAGCCATCAAAAGCAGGCCAGTCATGCAGACTCCTGTTTCAGAGTCTACTGAGACCGCTCCCAGGGACTCTTTGTTCCTTTTCAAGCAGACTGCTGCTGTCTCCGTGCTCAGGGGGCTCACTCACCACTGACAGCCTCAGTCAGATCATACCCCCACAATCAAATACAGTTTTATTAGATCTGTCTTGCAGAGCGGCACTCCACTGCAAAAACATGTTTTGTTCTCTTTAACCTATTCCACCGGGGACGCAAACCAACAGTGACACTGTCATTTGTGAGCAATGCAGTATGACTCCCTTGTGGTACAAATGTCAGATTATACCGTGCAGTACTAGTTATCCTCCCTAAATATAGCCTCTCTGGTATCGTAGCCTGTCGCAAGAAATTCATGGCTCCACACACATGGCCTTTAGTGGAACCCCAGACACTGTCACAAACCTTAAGAAGTCGCCAGAATGAGACTAATTGTAAATTCATATCCGTCTGCAAACTCTCCTTGTAATTCAGGGAGGAGAGGCACCTACCCTCGGCTTGATCCTGGCTCCTAATGTGTGATGTGCACTTTTCAGTCCCTGTAGATATCAAATTGATTTGCACATGGAATTGCCATCTCTTATTAAAGCTGGCATTTAAATGGCGTATTAGATTTAAACAGGCGCCTTGTATTTGGAAGGTATGACTGACCGACCGACAGACCGACCGGCGGCGGCGAGATGGTTTTAACTGAGGCTTTTTAAATAAAAAGTAAAACCTCTGAAAACATTGTTTGATCCTTATCCTTGTATTTTTTTTTTTAAATCTCTGGACCAAACCAGAACCACCACAGAGTCCAGGTGAAGCAGATCAGCTCAGCGTTTGAGCCTCTGCCTCCTGATGAATTATTATCTCTCTACAGGTAATTTTAACCCCTGATTTAGATGAGGATGAGGAAGTCGTCAGACTGTGTTACCATGGTTACACCTCAGTGTCGTCAATCGCAACGTTGGTGGAAAAGATGCTGCTCAACTTGTCGTCGTAAAACCAAGTTTTCATTCGCTGGTCACTGTGCTTCACAACTACGGTAGGTACTAGTGTTAGCGTTAGCATTAGCACAGGTATCTATAGCAGCGCTAAAACACTTGATACCGAGATATTTCTGCCAATATTGATCCAGGAATTAACTCTTTACTGACTTAGAAACACAAAAGATACACAACTTAATATTTACGTTATGTCCAGGGCTTTTAATAATGAAGGCAATTCATGGTTTTAAGTTAGCCTATTGCCATTTCCTGTTTTATTTTGAAGGAAACGAACATGAGACATAAGGGAAGTGGCTTCAAAATAAAACAGGAAATAAACCTCCAAATGATCAAACATCTGCAAACAAACTGCAAAAATCTTATCAGATGTTTTGACAACCTCTAATTTAATAATCCTTAACTCTTATCAGGTTATTTTCTGTTTGATTGTCACAAAGTAGTTTTTACTGACGTGTGGTTTGTTGCTTATTCAGCCATAAAATTCAGTTTTATGGAGCAAAATATAATACAATACAATAAATATTAGTGGGAAAGATAAAGAAAAAAAAAGATACACAACTAACGTTACATCCAGGACTTTTAATAACTGTCATCGTTTTCATTTTCATGAATGCAATTTATGTTTTTGAATTAGTTTGGTAATTGTCATTTCACCTTTTATTTTGAAGCAATTTAACATGAGACAAAAGGGAAGTGGTTTCAAAATAAAACAGGAAATAAAGCCAAAACAGCCAAACATGTGGATTTATAAAAGTACAAACAACACGAGTCTGTCAGGGCCATAATATTATGTTAGTTTAGTTTACTGTATATATGTATATTCATTCCTTAGTCCAGCGTTTGTCACAGTGAGTTTGTCCGTGGGTTTTAAACACTTTATGTGATAAAACATATAAAGGATGGGTGTCTATTGTCTATTGGTGTCAGTTTAGAGGTTTTTATGCAAAACTTTGACATCCACTGATTTAATAATCTGTCATTTTAGGGTTTTTTTGATTGTCATAGAATATTTTTTCATCATAGTAACTGATCACTGACCTGTGGTTTGATTGTTGCTCACTCAACATGAAATTCACTTTTATGGAGCGATATTTGAAATTTTGAAGCCAAACAAGTTTTTTTTGTTGTTGTTTTTTTGAGACTTTAAATATTAGCAGGAGATTAAACCACTTCATTACAACAGAAAACAAGAGGAGCTGTTGACGATCTGAAGGCGAGTTAAATCAAAAGCATTCGTCTCGTCATTTCTTCTTCTTCTTCTTGAAGAGCTGTTTGTCTCTGGCTCTCACACACGGCTCAGTGTAATTCATGGGCTTTTTCATGCTGCTATCATGGGACACGAAGTAAAAAAACACAAAGCACAAACACAAAAGTGAGATCACAGAAACCACAGAAACACCACGTTTCATCCTCGTGTCACTCATCATCTGACCAACAACAGCGCTCATCATCATGACGCCACGTCACACACACCTGCACACACTCACTCTTATAAAAACTATGTGATATATATTTCTCTGACTGCTGGAAAGTTTCCGACGTTATCCACAAAACAGTGCAACAATGAACTTGTATTGTTATTATTGTCATTATTAAAGCTGCGGTGTGTAACTTAAGTGGCTTTTTATTAGCAAAAATCAAACATGTCTTTCATAAATACGTGTTTCACTGAAGTCGAATCACATCCGCATACAAAGCTTTCTCGTACCTTAGAATGAGTTGTTACAAGTCGTTACAAATACATAAGTGGGCGAAGCACCGAACCGAGGCGGCCATGTTGCATCGCCATTTTTTACGTTGAGTGGCAGCGTGACCGTAGGTAACCACGGAAACTCAGCGGAGCTGTGGGCTCGGCCTGTTAAAACTGTCACAACTGTGTAGTGTGAGGAAGGACGGAGGCACTGGTGTTGCATTCAGGCGCAGTCAGGCAGACGGCCGTCGGCAAACCAAGCGGATGTGATTTTACTCCACCAGAGAAAGACGGTAAAACAATACCACATCACCATGACAACATATTGTCACGCCTGTATTGTTTTGCCTCGTGCTAGCGGACCACTTGTTTACATAGACGCTTGTTAATCCTGTTACATGCAGCATCTGTTGTCTGTCTGACGTCTGCCCAATTTCACGTGAATGCAACATCAAGAATACGTTCAGATATGCAACCGCACCGCTAGATGGGGGGAATTCCTACACATTATACCTTTAACAAGAGGAACTCAGGGCGCTGGCGCAGTGGGTTAAAGGGACAACAAGGAGTTTCTCCATCGGCAGAACGAAAAATTCCGCGACAATAAAAAAGTGTCTTTATTTATAAAACATTATATTAATGTAGATGAATCTACGTTACCACTTGTTAATGGCTCCATTTTCGATAAATATATCGTTTTGTCTCTATCGTTATTTTGTTATTATTAGTGGTGGTGGAAATGCTGGTCGAGTCGACCAGCGTTTCCTTACTTTCGGTTTCGTGGCGAGTCATGAGAATAACGCCGCCGAATCGCCGTTTATGGTCGGAACTACGACGGTATGTGATCGTCTTCGAACCTCTGACTTTAATTCTTGATGAATGAAAACATGAGTCTGTCTTGCGCCGGTCAAAGAATCTCACGGTGCGCGGAGGCTCATAAATGTAGTGTGAAAACGCTTCGCTTCTCCAAAACTCCTCGTTGTCCCTTTAAGCAGACGCGATGAGTTGAGGCTATAGTCCTCGTGCAGGCGGCCCCAGTTCGAATCCCGCATCGGACGGCCTTTTCCTGTGTGTCATTCCCCATCTCTCTGCCTCCCCATTTCCTGTCTCTCTCGACTGTAGCCAACTATCAAATAAAGGCATGAAAAAAGCCAAAAAAATACACTTAAAAAAAAACAAAACAAGAGGAACTCATTCAAAGCAGCAGCAGCATATACATAGTATTATAGTATTTTTCCTTTCAGACATCCAGCCCCATAAATAATCAAGGCCTTCTCTGATCCCTCCGAGTAATTATCTGTGTTCTCTGACAGCCACAGGCAGCAGCAAACTGACAGGCCTCCATGAGGGAGATGTTGTGTAAATTTTATGAGTGACAAAGGAGATTAGTAGAGTGACTTTGTACATGTAACTTTGACCTCCTTGGAGCTGTGCAGCGCAGGAAGGTGAGCGGGCGGCGGCGGCAGGGGGAGGAGGAGGAGTCGCAGTCGCCACCGCCTGAGGAGAAGTAAATCCAGATAAAATATGTTGAGAATTTCACATTACCAGATCTGAGATACTGCATGAAAAAGATATTGACAACAGACGACAGCGCTGTGACGTCAGGAGGATCAGTCGTCCTCTCACCGTAGACGTCTCGGTCTTGTCGTGCGTGTGAGGAATCTTCTCGTATCTCATCCATCTGTGTTTAAATTCTTTTTTATTATCGTTTCCATTCAATCCCACAAACACCATGTTAGTTTTTCCAGGGGAAGAAATTGAGCTATGAAATCCAGAAACATATGAAATGTTGGAGGTGATTCGTTTTTCCATAAATGAAGTATACATTTCTTAGCAAAGAAAGTGATAATAATCAATAATCTGCATTTCTTTGAATCTAAATTACAGTTGGTGATGTCATTTATTAAGTAAACGTGAGGGGATGATTCAAATTCAAGCCTTAGAACAGATTTTGTAAATAAGTGAATCATGTTCCATAAACTGTTTAATTTGTCGCAATGCCAGAACATGTGCATAAATGTTCCCTCTTTGGTTTTAAATCGTGAACAATTTGGTGAGTTTTCGTTTGAAATTTTGTGCATTTTTACGGGAGTCAAATAAAATTTATGAATGAATTTATAATTTGTTTCTTTGATTTTATTACTTGTAAATGGGAAGTGTATTCGTTCTCATCCATCTAAAGAAAAAAAAAAGTGTGTTTACATTGGGCCTGTTGTTGTCATGTTTTGGCAGCTGGTTGAGGGTATCGGGGGCTGGATTTGGGTGAAAGCAATAGTTTCCCACCACAGATGTAGAAGTGATTCTGAAGAGGCACTCATCAGTCAAATAGCAACCTGCCGCCGCCGCCGCGATCCCCGTCTTTGCGAAAACTCCCCCGTTATCACGGCGCCATTGTGCGCGGCCGCCGTCGGACCCACCCCTCAGTATTCTCTGCTCTGATTTGCCATTGATGGCCTTTCAACACAGTGAGTGAGTGAGTCTCAGTGAGTCTCTAGTTGCCCCCCCCCCCACTGTAATTACAGGCCCTGTGATTCCAGCACGTCCGCGGCGTCTTGCCAGCGGCGGCGGTGTCTTGCCTCTCTGTGATTGTCAAGGAGGATTTCTGATGGAGGCATCGAGCACATGTGAGTGAAGGGGAAGACGGTCGTGCCATCACACACACCCTCTGTTTACCCGGGGGGTGGGGTCGGAGAGCGGATGTCACCCTGAGAGGAAACAGAAGCGGTGGATTCCTCCACGTCTCTCTCTCTCTCTCTTTCTGCCTGTCTGTCTCCGTCTCCGTCTCCTTCTCCCAAGGCCGTAACCATGGAGCCAACATTGGGGGGGACCAAATCTCTCTCTCTTTCTATATACTATATACACACCGTACTTTCCGGACTATAAGCCGCTACTTTTTTCGTCCCAGCTCTCGTCTCTGCGGCACCGCAACACAAACGCACTCCGTAACCCGTAATCTTTTGTTTATGACGGTTAAAGGGATAGTTCACCCAAAATTCAAATTTCACTCATTATCTACTCACCCTCATGTCGACTAAGAGCTGTGAGAATTTTCAGAGTCCTCCGTCCCTTCTCTGAGTTACGGGGGGCTCCGTGCAGCAGTATTTGTCCATATAATGGTTGTGAATGGATACCACTTTTCTTCATCCAAAAAGACACCAAAAAACATCCAAATACCTCCATAGTGCTTGTCTGTAATGTCAAATCACGCGAGATTTGCACGGACACAGGAAGAGCAGTGAACTGAGACACTGGGAGCTTCCGCTACAAACAAGCTTAAAATATAGACTTATTTAATTTTTTCGGAACAATTTCTCATGTCTGGGCTTCAATACAAGAGGGACATTACAGACGAGCAGCATGGAGGTATTTGGATGTTTTTTGGTGTGTCTTTTTGGACGAAGAAAGTTGGTATCCATTGACAACCATTATATGGACAAATACTGCTGCACGGACCCCCCCGTAACTCAGAGAAGGCACGGAGGACTGTGAAAATTCTCCCAGCTCTTAGTCGACATGAGGGTGAGTAGATAATCAGTGAAATTTGAATGTTGGGTGAACTATCCCTTTAAGACTACACAAACACACATGTCGTAACATCGTATATGTTATATAACGTTATCCACTACTCCATTTATTGATTTTTCGCCGGCTTCACTGTAAACAAATGCACATGGAGGAGAGGAGCGTAACCAAAACAGAGGAAAAGCGATTGGACTTGCACAGTTCCCTACTGTCTTTCTGTGTAAATATCTCATGTTACAACATGAGAACCTGCGGCTTATATTCAAGTGTGGCGCTCTAGTCCGGAAAGTACAGTAAATTTGCTAACACATGGGATACTCTTTTATTTTTTAATCAGCTAGCTATACATTGGGGGGGATGTGGCCCCCCCAATGTATATGGTAATTACGGCCTTGGTCTATCCATCCATCCGTCTGTCTCTCTGGACGTGTTGTAGGAAGCGAGGATAACAGGGCGGGTTGGGGGCGGTGGCGTGGAGTTCAGCGGCCACGCATGCAGCGCTGCAAATCTCCCTGGCCATCTTTTGCACAAGCTCACGCTGTTCAAACAGGTTCCACGCCGGCTTGTGTCTTGTCCTGTCAAGTGGCTGACATTCTGATTTAATCAACATCCACACGCCTGCCAGATGAATTAGATCACTATCAAAAATGCACAGGGAGCACCATGTCCCTCACTTGTCAGAACCAAACTCATCTGCTCATTTATTTATTACATTCTCCATGAGAGCAGCAGCAGCAGCAGCGTCGTTGTCGTCGGCGACGGCTCCGGGTCGTGTGTCCTTGGTGCTTTGTTAAACTTAGATGAGCCCCCCATGGGAGTTTTTTTTATAATTCTATCTGCTTATCTACTCACATCGTATTGAAAACACATAACGGTGGGTCTGCAGAAGAAGAAGAAGAAGAAGGAGAAGAAAAAAACAAAAAAACAAAGACAACAAACACGGCATTCCTTCCTCCTCTCCTTCTCTGAACATCCGACCGTAATCTGCTCCCTGTGGAAAAGCAGGAACCCACTTTAATGTTTTAATTTCCATCCGATCCACTCGTTAATAAATCTCAGATACTGATGCATCCTTGTGTTGTTTTTTTATTTTTTTTATTTGATGACGGAAATGTTTAGACGTGTGTTGATTATGACTCTCATGGCACGACACGCCTATTACTCCTCTGTTTTTTTTCCAGTTTTGATGGGATGATTAAAATAAATGGGAAGGTGGAGAGAGAGCAGCAGCATGTGAATCAACAATAAACTGCTCATCCCCTAAATGGAGATCATTTCTTGGACTGTATATATATATATATGTATGTGTGTGTGTGTGTGTGTGTGTGTGTGTGTGTGTGTGTGTGCTTTGTGGAGGAAATGCTGATATTGAATTGATGTTCACTGGACAATTGTGTATCATATAAAGTGATGGGGAGGAGAACGAGAAAAGAGAAAAGTCCATTTCATTTCAAGTTTAACAGAATTACTGAGCTTGATGTTTGTGTCTGTGTACACACACCACACCACACAGTACTCAGCCTAATGTGAGTGTATGTTGCATGAATTATCAGTGGGAGGGAGGAGGAGAGGAACTGTGGCTCTGTCTGTGGCGTACTGTAGCTGCAGCAGCTGAGGAGATTCAGATTGAGACGTCCACTCACGGCTCACTGGGTTGATATTTCCATCATCGACAGCAAAGGAGACTCTGACAGTTGGGCTGCACAAAGCCAGCTGTTTTCATGGTTTGAAGCGTCCTGAACGTGCACCAGAGTTGAAGGATTGGTAGGAGATTATTAACCAAAGTGACACCCAGAACACAGGCATCCACTGTTGGAAAATCACTGGCTCTCTCTCTCTCTCTTTCTATCTCTCTTTCTTTCTATCTCTTTCCCTCCCTCTCTTTCCTTCTCGCGCTCTAATTTTGGAGCTGCTGCAAAGTGCTCCAGCGTGTTTGCGTCAAAAGTTCCAAATTGAAAAGTGTGATAAGGTAGGAGGAACATTAAAAATAGATAAACACACATCTGTGGACTAATCTGGGCCAAAATAACACACATGCACGCACAGACACACACACACACACGTACAAAAACAATGAGGAGGAGGACGGGATGATAATCACAGCTCTGCTTATCAAATGATTTGAGAATAAAAAGCGGAGATTAGATCAGTGATTGGACGGCAGATTGATGTCACGACTCGACTCTTTGATTGCTGGTTTATTTAAACACGACTGTGTGGTCGTCTCCACCGACACACACACACACAGCTTCACCCTGTTGCAAACAAACCTGCTATTAAAGGGCAACTCCGCAAGTCTGAGCTCCCCCTACAGTTTCAGAGGGAATATTTTACAACACTGTGGTAAAAACTCACAGCTAACCCTCCTCAAAGTCATAGCAGTAGGTTCGTTACCTTTATTTGTCGGTGCAAGCTATTTTTAGAACAGCGGAGCAGAGCCGTGAGCTGCTCAGAGCTACGCTATGGAGGCTCATGGGATTTCTTGGTTTCCCTCATTCAAACTCATCAAATACACAATCCAACAAGCTCTGGTGGACAAGTTGTGACCTGCACATTCACCACGCTATGAGATAATAACAGAACATTACCAGACAGAGTTGTTTTAGAGGGAAATACAGAGACTGCTTGATGAAAACCTGTCCCTGAAGGCAACGTGCATCAGTGGTTTTGCATCAATTTCCCTCTAAAACAACTCTGTCTGGTAACGTTCTGTTATTATCTCATAGCGTGGTGAATGTGCAGGTCACAACTTCTTCACAGGAGCATTTTGGGCACTGTTGGATTGTGCATTTGATGAGTTTGATGAGGGAAAGGCAAAAGTACTGTTTCGTGAGCAGCTCGCATCTCTGCCCCGCCGATCTAAAAACAGCTTGCACCGACAATTAAAGGTAATGAACCTACTCCTAAAACTGTAGGGATTATGGCTATCCCTTTAACCATCAAAATTACTCTGAAGCTTGTTGTAAATCTTGCATAGTTCCTCTTTAACCCAGCGTGATCAGATCGGTTACGTTTAGCGCTGCTGTCAACTTCACTCGAAAGTTTTGATTTGAAACTCTCTCGCAGGTTTTGTAAGACGTCGATAGACCGTGTAAATCCAGAGATACAATTTGATAGTATGAAATATTTATCCGAGCGTAACAGTGGGAGGTGATGGCCAGGCGTCGCATTTCTTTCCATACATTCAATCAATCAATAAATCAAGGTTTATTTATAGTATATAGCTTTTAAACAGCTCAAAACAGGGTGACCAAAGTGCTTTACAATAAAATAACAAATCACAAGACATATGGTCAACATTTTTTATGTGGTATATAAAGGCAAAATCAAAATAGGCTCAGAGCCCTCAAGGGTTAACCATATTTAACCGATAATGACACTTTAATGTAATTAAAAACAGACTTTGGTTATAATATTATTGGTATTTATGTGTCTTACGGTCCTGACCGTTCAGACCTCAAACACTAACGCAGGCTCCTCGTGTCTTAACCACCTGCAGATTTATAAGTGAACACAAAGTTAATATTTCCTCAGCTGGAGCTCAAAGTGGAGTCGTGAGTTAGTGTCGGAATCTGAGGTGAAAATATTGGAGTGATTACGCACCAGAGAGAGAGAGAGGGAGTTAATACTTAAGCCATTTTTATCACTCACTCATCCTGCAGCAGCTCTCAACAGGTGGATTTATATGCAAAGTTTTTCCATGAGAGGCGTCTGACAGGAAGTGAACCAACTTCTTGTTTAACTTAAATCCAAATGTCAGGGAACTATTTCAGTCAAAGAAGCTGTGATTTAACAAACCTGCTACTATTTCTGCAGCAGTTTTTTTTTATAAAGTCTGTCATAATTGATAACTCTATACTGAAGCATCGACCGAGGATCAGATCGTCCTCAGACAAAAACACCTGAAACTCTGGATTATTTTCGACTGGAGACGATATTCTGATTCTTTACTTTGCTCTTAACTTTATTTTGGCGGCCACTTCCTTTTCCTTTTCTGTCATAATGAGCTGTGATTACTTCAGGAATAATCTGAAGGACGACGGCGGCAACAGCAACGACACAAATAAGAAATATAAATAAATATACTGTATATTTCTCATATTTTACCTACAATAAAACTCATTTTTGTAAACACGGTCAAACATGTGTCGCTCTGAGATAAATATGCTAATTTTATTTTACCAAAATAAAGTCTAAAAGTGACACATTTTCTTACTTTAACATTTTAAAAATGTGGATTAAGTAGAATTTGGACAGGAAACCGCGCCATTACCATCACTGCAACATACTCTCTAAATATAAGTTTTTGAGTTTTGACAACCTGATCAAATTTTGTAATATTCGACTGGTTGACAAGAGAATACACAACGCAGCCCCTCCCCCTTTAAAAACATTTGTACAGCTCTGTTCCGAGTTGACAACAAGAGTCTCAAGATCGGTTTCCAGGGGCGACGGCATTATTCCCAAGTGACACTCCTCATTTGCACAATCTGCCTTTTCATGGATGGACAGCCATCAGAGAACGGAACAAACTGAACTAAAACCCTGAAAAGCAGAACAAACTTTTTAAATTTCTCCCATAATTTAAAACAATGGCTACTGGAGAACCAAAGTTGCCAGCACACTTAAAAGCAAAGGCACTTGTTACTCAGTTAGTCTCTTAAAAAATGTATTTTAGTTCCTCTTAACGCATTCAATGTATGGAATTATCTTAAAATCTTGTGAAATAGGAATTGGGGAATTTTAAAATGTTTCTTGTTTTGTATCATGTATGACTTAGCTTTTCTTTCCATTGATCATATTGGATAGGGTGCACCTTTCTCAAATGTATTGCACTCGTCTTTCTAGATGTGGAAACTGTGTTTCTATATTGTCTATGTGTTGTCTACTGTCTATCTGTGTCATTCTATGTATCATCCTTGTATAGTAGTTTGTGGTTTCTGTGTATTTTTGTATGTTTGTGTATGTTGGGACTGCAGATGGAAATGAGCTGTGAGCTAAATCTGGTGCAACCATCTCTTCATTTTCTGCATGATTAATGTCATTGCACACTGTCCCTTAATAAACTAATAAACTAAACTAGAATTAAGATCTTTTATATGTTTTATCTAATGAAATAAAGGGGAAAAAAGTTTATTTTCTGTAACTTATGACATTTATGTGATAAAAAATAAAGATGTTCGACCTTGATGCACCAGCTCTCACCATCATCAAACATTTGAAGATTTTTACTATAAACTTCTTCTCTTTCATTATGGATTATTGTTGTTATTATTATTATCATCATCATCATGTGCTAGTTGAATAACAGTCTGTGCAGAGTAGCTGCTGCTTCATTCGTCTCGTCCAGGTCAAACTGTGGTCACACTGACTGTGATCTGAAAAATGTGACAATCTCACACACATCGTAAAGACGGAAAGTAAAGAACAGGTATTTGGCTTCTTCTCCTCTGGATCAGCATTCTCCTCAGGCCTGTGTGTGTGCATGTGTGTGTGTATGTGTGTGTGTGTGTGTGGGAGTGAAAATACAATATGGTTTTGGAAGATCCCTCACATTCATCTGTGAACGAGCCTCTCTAACCTCGGCCTCACACAGAGAGAGAGAGAGAGAAAAGAAAAGAAAAAATCCTGGAGGTTTAGGGAGAAATGAAAACCCCCAGCGCTGCTCACTCATCTAAGAAACATTAAATGTACGGTTTGTTTACCCGCATGTGCACTTATGAATCCCAGGGGTGCCGCAACCTGTGTGTAACTCACCCTTAGGGCCTCGGAGTATTTTTCACTATGAAATGAAATTTTATAGCATGCGAGATTAGCCGACACTAATGCAAGGTCAAAAATAATAGAATCAATAGGCAGCGCTCGGCGATGTTAACATTTACAGAAAATAATGGGCTGAAAAGCGCCGTCGAAAACAGAATGAAATGAGTCTCTGCTGAATTCTTATTGATGGCTTTTCATTATTTCTAATAATTTGACTTTCTTTTGTGGTGCTGTTGCCGGGGGTATGGCCGCACCCCCCCACCCCCACCGCCTCCTCGCCGTGGTGCCATGGTTCATCTCCGTATGTGTGTTTTGTTTATGTTTGTGTGTGTCAACCCATGCACTCATGCTTTTATGTGCACTTTGATTTATTTATTTTTTTATTGCTATTTTCTGTCGATGTCTCTGATCAGATCAGATCTGACACGGGAGATTAAATCCTCAGAGGACGGGTCAACGTCTCTCAGATCTGTGGTGTCTTTGTGGGGATATGACGTCATCATCAAAGAGAATAGACTTGAGCTTTCGCGTTTGCAAAGTTTTAAGTTTGCCATATATGGAAATGATAGCTAATCAGTTACAAAAATCAAATAAAAAAATCAAAAATCAATAAGTATTCTAATATTATAAAATCTGCTGGACTGTTTCTTCCTCATTACGTCACATAAAACAACAATTCAGGCCTAGACACACACTCACTTCAGTGCTTTAATAATGCAGGGTTTCCCCCAGTGTACCCACAAGTTTCCAAGCGTGATCTATGGTCAAAACCAGAAGCTGGTTTTGCCAGTTTTGGTGGAATTGTACGTTTACGTTTCCATGGTTTTCAGTCGTTGTCATAGTTGCGGTAAACGCATGGATCTATTAACGCTGGCTTTTAACACAGATGTCAATTTGTGTGATATCCACTGTTAAAAGCTGGTGTGATGATCCATGTGTTTTACAGGTTTTCATTGAAAAAAATAAAATCCATGCATTTACCGCAACTACCGAAACCATGGAAACGTAAACATAAAATTCCACCGGAAGAGCAAAACCGGCTTACATTTTTGATGTTCGGAAAAAGGTGGATTATAAGCATGATGATGACGGTGAAA
The DNA here is from genome assembly GCF_045865225.1 of Trachurus japonicus. Taxonomy (NCBI): domain Eukaryota; kingdom Metazoa; phylum Chordata; class Actinopteri; order Carangiformes; family Carangidae; genus Trachurus; species Trachurus japonicus. The sequence goes on from NC_140913.1 coordinate 33,112,002, forward strand.
TTTTACAGATAAAAACACGTGTTTTTTCAGCAGCATCAGTACAGAACTGAAATGATGGCTAGAGGGGAATTCAATCAACCTTTATTTAATGGGAGCATTGGGAAAAACGTTTTAAACAAAAAAGTTACTTTCTCAGTAACGCATTACTTTTTGGTTTAAAGGGATAGTAGCATTTTTTTTTAAAGTGGGGTTGTATGATCTACAAATAGCCCCTAAGTACTTTAATTGCAGTAGAAGACTCTCTGCACTCCTCCCGTTAGCAATGCCAGCCCATAGCCCTGCCCAGAGATTTACAACATACAGTGTTGTGAACAGACCCAAAGAAACGGCCTAAAAGAGGTTTTACAATGGAACTGTGTATTTTTTTTCAGGTAAAACCTCTGTTAGGCCGTGAAAATAGGCCGTTTCTTTGGGTCTGTTCACAACACTGTATGTTGTAAATCTCTGGGCGTTGCTAACGGGAGGAGTGCAGAGTCTTCTACTGCAATTAAAGTACTTAGGGGCTATTTGTAGATCATACAACCCCACTTTAAAAAAAATGCTACTATCCCTTTAAGTAACTGAGTTACTTTTTTATGAAGTAACTGGTAACTGTAACTAGTTACTATTTTTCAGTAACTAGTGCAACACTGCTTGTGACTGTGACTATACCCGGCGCGGACCTCCGTTACGCAGACACTATATTTAAATTTGCAGTCGGTTTCCAGTGGTGTCATGTGCACACAGACGCCGTGTTTTACGTAAAAGAACGAACAAGAAAGAGATCATTTCGTTAAAGCTCTGTTTCTGTTTCAGGTTCAGAGATGTTCAACGTCTTTCAGCGATCACTCCCCCCCACCCCCCGACATGAAACCAAGTGTCCAAGATAAACCCCCTGTGAGAGCCGTGTGTGACCTCCTGCTTTATGGCCTAGTGGAGTATTTGCAGTATCTGCAGCTAATTCAAGTGTGATTACAGAGGGGGAGGGGGGTGGGGGGGGTTGTGGGGTGAAGTGGTGTGTGTGTGTGGGGGGGGGGTTCTGAGATCCCTCTCCAGTATAACCTCACTCAGTGCTATTGTCTCTCTCTCTCAGACTAATGAAAATAATGGTTATGAATGTTTTTGGTGCACTTTGATTGTCACATCAACTGTTTTTATTGCTGTCATTATGGTTTAACATCGCACTGTTAATTCTGTTAATTAAAAAGCTGATTGCTTTTGCTAGTCTGTGATCTCCATTTGGTGAGTCCATATGGTAGAGATTGCTTGTTGTAAATTTCAATGAAGCCTTATCACAGCTTCGCTATGTATAATCAAGCCGTACAAATGCTTGAATTGTCTAGAACCCCCCCTCCAACCCCCACCCCCCCCTTCACAACTCCTGTCCAACAACTTTCACTCAAAGCCGCCGTCGCTCTTTACTGGGATGTGGTTTGGAGTCATTATACAGATTACAGCCTCATTGTTTGTTAGCAGAGTAAGCGCATTTAAATGCACACGCCACAATACATGATATCTGATCTGAACTAAAACCTTGTTGTCCGTTTAGAAGTGACTTTCCTCCTCTTTTCTCCCCTCTCTGCTCTGCTCTGCTCTGAGATGACCAACGCTGAACCAAAACGCTGCACTCGTCTTCCTGCTGATGCAAACTGACAGAACGCAGATGAAGGAAGCTGCGTTTAAAAGCAATCTGGTGCATTTTACGCACCAAGAAGCAGTTAATTAGTAGTCACCCAGCTCTTTGGCATTCAAATAGTATACGACTCAAATACACATTACAGTTTTAAATACATCTAAAGAACTGTTTTTTTTTTCGCCTTTTTTTTTTGTTTCAGCAGGTTTCAGCATGTTGAGTTCATTAAGACGACTTCTTAAGACTGTGATGTGTCTTCAAAGACTCGTTTGAAGGCTGGATTTAAAGTCCAGGTTACAGTTAGGCTTAAGTCAGGCTTAGGCCATGGTGACATGTAGCTGGGAATTTATAAAAACTAATATTTATCTTATAACGACATCATACACACCAGCTCATATTCATAAAAGATCTTCATCTACATGAACCTGGATAAATACATCGTCAAGAGGATTTATTTATTCATCTCTGGAGTTAAACCAGTGACCTCAGAGCTTTTTCTCCACAAACTTTTCTCCTCAACGTCATTGATCAGTTGCGTTTGCAAGAGCAATCACACAAAAACGAGTTTGGATGGAGCTCTGCTTTGACAGCATCATGTTATTACCGGTAAACAAAGGTCACTCACCTGATGTCTGCATTTAATTTCTATGCTCATGACACAGTCATATATTTACAGAAATCTTTGACATCTTTTACTTTTCTCTCCCACTCAGATAAAGGGATAGTTCAACATTTTGGCAAATTGGCCCATTGCCATAATCCCTATAGTCATAGCAGTAGGTTCGTTACCTTTAATTGTCGGTGCAAGCTATTTTTAGAACGGCAGAGCAGAGCCGTGAGCTGCTCAGAGCTATGCTACAGAGGCTCATGGGATTTCTTGGTTTCCCTGATCAAACTCATCAAACACACAATCCAACAACTCCACAACGCTCTGGTGGACAAGTTGTGACCAAGAAATCCCATGAGCCTCCGTAGCGTAGCTCTGAGCAGCTCGCCGCTCTGCTCTGCCGTTCTAAAAATAGCTTGCACCGACAATTAAAGGTAACGAACCTACTACTATGACTATAGGGATTATGGCAATGGGCCAATTTGCCAAAATGTTGAGGTATCCCTTTAAGCTGCTTCCCTCGTTTCCTGTTTCTATAAAAACACTGAGAATTAAAACGTCACCAACACGTCTTCTCGTGTATAAACTCCTCCAACAAAGTTGTCAATAGCACATTCCAACATCAGTCTGAGGTCAGTCCATCATCTGTCCTTCTTGCCCCCCCACCAACCCCCCCTCCTCAATCTGCCTGCATGCATCTCTAATGTAAACAAAGGGGATCTCATGACTCATATGAGTGGGGGGGGGGGGACGACATAAAACACACCAGTCTGGGTGAGCCACATAAGTCTTGTCATCGCAGGTCTTTGAATTCTTGACAAAGCTTTTTGCTAAATGATGAACTCATGTGTGTGGTATGTCCAGTGTTTACAGAGGAGCCGGGGCTGGGGCGGGGGGGGGGCAACACGTCAAGCCTCGTGTTTTGGGGGGGTGGATGTCTATCAGTTCAAACTCTCACCCTCGTCCGTCCCTTCCTCTCTCTGCGGCGGCGGCGGCTCTGTCTCTTCTCCGGCGTATTTACAGCGCTGGAATCTGTTTATGTCACGCAGATGTAAATGTTTATACTTTGACGAACGCTGGCTGAGTTTTTACAGTGTACGGTTTTCTAAATGCGCCGAGAGATAGTTTAGCTTAATTTACTGTCATCATTAGGAATGTGAGATGTGTCGGAGGAGGCGTTGGGGCCCTATTGGTTTTTGTAAAAAAAAAAATAATAATAAAAAAAATTTTTAAAAAGCCCCGGTGCCAGGTTGAACATGTTTAATAGTGGTGTGTTTGTAGTGACAGACCCGGCAGCGTCCTTGTTAGGCTCTCGTTTGCAAAATGCCAGCTGATGTGGAATAAATTAGATGGTTTATACTTTGTTTTTTTTATTATTTTATTTTATTTTACACATGAATAACTTTCTTAAAGCCTTTTTCCTCTTCCTTTCTCTCTCTCTCTCTCTCTCTCTCTCTCTCTCTCTCTCTCTCTCTCTCTCTCTCTCTCTCTCTCTCTCTCTCTCTCTCTCTCTCTCTCTCTCTCTCTCTCTCTCTCTCTCTCTCTCTCTCTCTCTCTCCTGAAACCACAAACTCAGATTCAGTTTTGTAGCATTAAAGTACAACAGAATGAACTGGAGCTGCAGCATGAGCAGTACGTTAAGGAGTTTAAGGTGATGCGTGAAGGCCGTAATGGAAACGCCGGACAGCAGAGTGTTATTACCTGCTGATATTTGGGTGAAAGAGAAGAGAGGGGCAATAACACCTTCAGGCAGAGAGCTCTGCAGTCTTAATTTGTTAAAGCCATTGTCCTGAGCTCTTTTCAGGGAGCCGGGCTATTTATCATTTAGGCGGCCGTTATTTTTAATGAGTCTGTTATCATTCATTTTAGGGCATCCCACCTTTCCCTGACACGGATAGTATTTCTTTTTATATAGGACATAGGATTTATGTCTCCCTCTCCTCTCCTCTCTCTGCCTCTCTCCCCCGGCTGCGAGCTGACAGCTGGATGTTCGCGTACTCTAACCTGGCTATGGACAACATGTGTTCACCACACGGCCCTGCTCTTCTCTCTCGTGCTCTTTATATTATCAATACAAATCTATAGACGTGAAAACTATACAATGTAGCCTACATATCATTCATAACTAGAGATGTCACGATTACTTGTTTTCACAATTAATCGTGGTATTAAACGCCACAATTAATTAATTAATCGTAAAGATTCCTAAATACCGTCACTTCCCAAAAAAGATTATGTCGGAACCATTTTGGCAGATGTGCGGCAAAATAAAGGTAAATGCTCAGATACTGGTCCATTTAACTAACGTAACATTGCATTGGTAGGAATTGAAATGTTAGCGTGTCATTTGTATTTAAGAAAAAACAAAACAAAACACGATTAAAATAAATGTAAACATTTGCTATAGATGACAATTTATAGGACCTGAATATGTCAAACACTTCCCCTGGGGGTTAATAATTGGTCATATATTAATAGATACTTAAGTATTATATAATATATAAATATATTTTGACTATATTTGATTTTACACATTCATAGTGTTGTGAAATTAATTAATGCATAATAATCGTGATAATCGTAACACTGTGATTATTTCTCCGACAGAAAATGTATAATTGTGACATCCCTATTCATAATAACTCATGCAAATATCTATCCAGCATTTATTATTCATTTTCATGGCATTACCTCAATGTCTTTTTGCACTACTGATGACTGTGCAGTACAATCTGGCGACTTTATTTATCTTATTTTATCTAACTTATTCTTATTATTCTTAACTTACTGTTGAGCTGTTGTTGTCGTACGTCTTTTATGTGAACGCCAGAGAGCTATGCAAACCGGAGTCAAATTCCTTGTATGCAACATACAAGAAATACAATAAATCCCATTCTGATTCTGATTCTTTACACAATGCACAAACAAAAAAACACTGTACAACATCCTCAGAAACTCAGGGACAGGGTTTTATAACCACACAAACTTATCACATTATTATTACTCTTTGCATAGTGAATCTACAGTTGTTGCCAGGCAACCCTGCATGACTTTGTTTGTTTGTTTGTTTTGTCAGAACTGTTTATCATCCCCTGCTGCAGCAGCACAGTGGAGGTCTGAACATGGTGTTAATTGTCTGGAGAACTAGTTAGCCTGCTTTTCACTTATTCTCCTAATTAACTAATTATTTTAATCACCAGTTCATATATTTATACATTTAAATTTACATCTTTATAAATACTGCATAGGTTTTTTTTATGAGGCAGAGTCAGTCTGTGTCTGACCTCTATGTTCAGCAAAGAAGATGCAAAACATTTTAATTTACTTCTGCACTATGGAAGAAATTAAAGGAGCTGTTTGTAAGTTTCACTATTGCTACCGCTATCATTAGCATTGACAGCCGTTTAGTCAAACTTTAAAGGGATAGTTCAACATTTTGGCAAATTGGCCCACTGCCATAATCCCTATAGTCATAGCAGTAGGTTCGTTACCTTTAATTGTCGGTGCAAGCTATTTTTAGAACGGCGGAGCAGAGCCGTGAGCTGCTCAGAGCTACGCTACGGAGGCTCATGGGATTTCTTGGTTTCCCTCATCAAACTCATCAACTACACAATCCAACAACTCCACAACGCTCTGGTGGACAAGTTGTGACCTGCACATTCACCACGCTATGAGATAATAACACAACGTTACCAGACAGAGTTGTTTTAGAGGGAAAGGCAGAGACTGCTTGATGACAAACTGTCCCTGAAGGCAACGCGCATCAGCGGTTTTGCATGAATTTACCTCTCCGCTCGGCGGTTCTAAAAACAGCTTGCACTGACAATTAAAGGAAATGAACCTACTGCTATGACTGTAGGGATTATGGCAATGGGCCAATTTACCAAAATGTTAAACTATCCCTTTAAACTTCAGTCACCAAGAGCTGCCTGCAGAGTTGGACAACAATGCTAATGCTAGCTGCTCTAAAGACTCGGGGTGGAGGGAAAAATCGATACAGCAAAGTATCATGATATTTTGCATAGCAATATTGTATTGATACAGACGCCAAGTATCAAACACACTAAGAAGTTTATCCTCTCAGAAAGAAGTAGATGTTAACAAAGTTTTCCTTTGGAGACATCATTTGCAGTTGAGAAAAGCTAATAAACCACAATATATTGCAGCATATTGCAATATTTTTCATATCGCAATATCGTATCAAGACACAAGTATCGAGTATCACGCTACAAACACAACAAACGCCAAAAACCTGCTCCAAACAAACTTCATTCAACAGTGCTAGTAAAAATTCAGAAACAGTTTCTTTAAAAATATAAAACCCAAACACACAAAAACCACAAAACATACAAACATCTCACTGCCAGTAGGTGTCTCACGTCTCAACCACTGCTGCTGCTGAAACTCTCTTTACCTGTAGGTGGCACCACTTGGTCTAAAACTGAAGTTCTGATATTACAAGTGCTTTAAAAAAATCCAAGACTCACTTTATTGGTCGTTTCTCAGAGTATTTGCAAACTTGGAGAGAAACGAAAGAATATTGATCATCAGTGTATTTATATACACTGCCCGTCCCCCCCAAAAAACACACTCTAATATTTCACTGGACGGCCTTTAGCTTTGATTACAGCACGCATTTGTTGTGGCATCGTTTCGATAACCTTCTGTAATGTCACAACATTTATTTCCGTCCAGAGTTGCATTAATTTTTCAAAGATTCCCAATCTGGCTTTGACTCCGTGGTCATACTGGACCATGTTTCTTCCTTGAAGATGATGTTTCCCCGCTATCCTTTCTGTTTTTAATAACGCGTTGGACAGTTCTTAACCCAGTTTTAGTCTCAGTAATCTCCTTAGATGTTTTATTTGCTTGATGCCAATAATTTGACCCTTCTGAAACAGATTAAATAACATCTTTTCCACGACCACAGGATGTGTCTTCTGACAATTGGTTGTTTAAGAAATGAAACTGCATCAGTTAGGAGTTAGATAAGTTGTTGCCAGCTGAAACATAATCACGCATGCAGTAATTATCCAATGGGAGGCTCTGACCTGTTAGCTTCGTTAAATCCAAGCGATGACTTTTCTTTTTGGACGGGCAGGGTATCTAAAAAGAAAAACAAAGGTGTAAATGAATACAATGAGTTCAAATCTAAATTGAATAGCAATAGTTAACAGCTGTTCCAACATGATTGCTAATGCAGAAATAAAGAACAAACATTCAGTTGCTCTCAATTAAGGATTAAAATAAAACTGAGCCACTTGACTTTACATTGACTTATACTGTATATGTGACGACCTGCAGAGCTCTACAAGGTTTATCATCGTCAGTATTTACAGTGTTCAGAGCCGGTTGGTTTTCACTCACTGCTGCTGCTGTTATCAACACATCAACATCACGTTGTCACGGCACGCCGCTGAAATAAATTAGCATTTTACATTTACAGTATAAGTAAAAGTAATTAAGTGCTTGACTCGTAAGTGCTCCTAAATAAAAGTGTCACAGCAACATGTGCGCACGCCAACGTCAGACGTGTTTGTACTTGTACTTTTGTACCGTTGGGTTTGTGAAGTGTTGATCCGAGCCATATGCAGCTCGCTGGCAGCAAACTGCAAATGGCAGGTGAAAGAATGTGCACTTGGCATCTCGCTTACTCTCTCAGATGCACACACACACACACATTTGCAAACACACACACACATTTGCAAACACACACACACGACATTGGCTCAAAATTTTCCTGCTATAACAGAAATGACCCGACAGGTTTTGCACAGCAAGATGTTTTCTGCTCTACTACACTTTTGGGTGGTGGTATCAGGATGTCCGCTCAGCGCCAACACTTCCTCCTCCTCCTCCTCCTCCTCCTCCTCTTCCTCCACAACAACAACATCAGATGCCACCGTTTTATAATATATATCACACTGCTCAACAATAATTATTCACGTGTGTGCGATTCTACATACGTGTTAATCGTGTGAAGGCCGGAGATGTGAAGCAGGATAAAGTAACGGACTAAAAAGCGCCCTTCATTGAAAGTTACTGCCAGGCGGCCGGGGGTAATACATCACAGCTTTTGTGAGGACAATGCTCCGAAAGCCGGATCCAAGTGCAGATGCATCATAGTTGCACAGTGAGCATTTTGTTACAAATAATGTTGTCATCAATTTTCATCTTTTGTTTAAACATATTAGTCTTTTGGACAAGATAGGTCATATTTCAGCAGGTTGATAAATCCTCTCCCCTCTCCTCTTCACAGAATGTGCACTTAATTAATTACACAACCTTTAATTGGACAGATTATTCCTAATGGTGGTACAGTGCTAAATGTACAAACTCTGAGAGGGCTCACAAGTAATTATTTTAATGCCACTTTCTCGGCTAGCTGCAATCAGTATATTTCAAATAATTAGTATTTTTCATAGGGCGAAGGTACAGACACTCTAAAATAGACAAATTACATTTACATTTGTGTGCAGGAGGTTGTTTCTGCAGCTGATCCCTCATCTCCTGCATCATCTCCACGGGCTGGGGCCGAACGGTGCTGAGGGGTGTATGATCACCCTTTGATATTTTACGATATCTGGCGGTATTACCTCCTGTTTAATTACCTCAGTAATGTGCATTGATGTACATGATGGATTTTTACGGAAGCCCACTTCTTAACTATCGGATGCGGCGGCATGACGGATCGTCGCTGCCGCAGTGCTCTTAAGAGATAAATTAATAATTGTGATAAGAGGAAGCAGAATACAATTAGCAAATGCGTCTGCGGTTAAAGTAAAGAAGACAAACACCAAACACCAACACGCTCACACGCCGCTGCATCACTCACACTGCTCATATCAAACATCTATAGGCTACGTTTCACTTTTCACTCGGGCTAAAAGAAGCTGTGTGTTAATTAGGGTTGCAAAAATCTGGGAATTATCAAAGTTGAAAACATTCAATGGGAATTAGCGGGAATATATGGGAATAAACCGGCAATTTACAAAATTGAATGTTGGTCCTTAACAGAGAACTGAAATATAGTTGGGGAAAATATATTGTAGCATCATCTTCCACACTGCTCACTGCAGGGCTACTTTCGGGGGGGGGGGGTTTGTTGTACAAAGAAAGAATTTATTGTTGAATACAAAAATACAAGTTTTAAAGTTAATTGTTTTATTTTGCATGGACGTCTGCTTATGTTTATAGGTTACATGTTTGAATAATGATACGTTTGTTTAAATTACCCGCCCAATTTCCAGTTAAAGAGGAAACTATGCTACATTTCTACCTTAAAGGGACAACGAGGAGTTTCTATTTGGTTATAAAAAAGAATCACGTTAATGTGGATGAATCTACGCTACCCTCACTTGTTAATGGGCCCATTTTCGATAAATATATCGTTTTGTCTCTATCGTTATTTTGTTATTATTAGTGGTGGCAGAATTATTAGTGGTGGCGGAAGAAAGTAAAGAAACGCTGGTCGACCAGCGTTTCTTTACTTTCGGTTTCGTGGCGAGTCATGAGAATAACGCCGCCGAATCGCCGTTTATGGTCGGAACTACGACGGTATGTGATCGTCTTCGAACCTCTGACTTTAATTCTTGATGAATGAAAACATGAGTCTGTCTTGCGCCGGTCAAAGAATTTCACGGTGCGCACGGAGGCTCATAAATGTAGTGTGAAAACGCTTCGCTTTTCCAAAACTCCTCGTTGTCCCTTTAATGAACCAGCTCCAGAGTCCTAGTTCTGGTTAAATCAATGACTAGTGGAGAATGGAGGCTCTCTGCCTTCCATCTAGCGTCTCTTGGCTGAAAACCAACCTTGTAAGATCAGAGCCTCCGACCCGGTGTCCCAGCTCTCGTCTCCATGGCGACACCGCCACACAAACGTAACGCGCTAACCCGTAACCCGTAATCTCTTGTTGATGACAGATAAGACTACACAGATATACACATGGTAACATGGTAGATGATAAATAACCTTATCCACCGCTCCATGGATTGATTTCTCACCAGCTTCTTCGTTGGAAACAAATTCACATGGAGGAGAGGAGGGTTAGAGACACAGAGGAGGAGACGCCAGACTATAGTTCGTCTTTAATTCCCATAAATTCCAACGTAAAGTTTCAGTTCCATTTGAAATATTTCTAAAATCCCACACCTAAACTTCGCATGAAAAGGTTTCTGGAAATTTTCCGCCCCTTTGCAACCTTAGCATTAATTAAAGTAAAAGAAAAAAAATCACAAATGATCTCATGAGCCTTCCCACTTTGCAGCGAAACAATTTAAGGAGGAAAGCTGGGGGGAATGATGGCGACTGTTAAAACTTCACAGCTTGACTGTGTGATAAGGAGAGTGGCTGAAGTAATGGTGCAGTCCGCGGGTTTTCGCAGGGAGCCATAGGCCTCAAAGTCATATAATTCAAAAGCATTGCAACGGCGGCGGCGGGGCCTTGCACTCATTACCATGACTGATCATACTGTCGAGCAGTATCCTGCCCCGCCTGGCACCCCCGGACCTGCAGGTGGTACTTTATCTAAATGTCCGTGTCGATTTCTCACGGAAAAAATGTTCCTCTTTTTTTTTGCTAAGCAGTCTGAAATCACAGCTCGGCCCCGGAACAAAAGGAAGCAACAACAACAAAAAGAAAAGAAAAAACAATGTAGCCTACTCAAATGAATAGTTGAACAACTGCATACAGCTTCTGTTTGTCAGGGGAACACAATGCAGCTGTAGCCGGCTATATCAATTTGTTGTTTTTTTTATTGTTAAGAAAGAAAGAAAGAAAGAAAGAAAGAAAGAAAATGCTGCTGGACGATATAATACCATCGAGTGGATTTCATGGATTTTTATTTTTTGTTTTTTTTGCGCTGCTATTCCATCTTGACAAACCCCTGATTTCATATATCTAAGTGCTCAAATGCCCAAAAATCATGCGTCACTGACCATCACTCTCCTCCCCCCCTCCTCCCTCAGCATCCATAGATCTTTTTCTTTTTTTTTTTTTGTTTTCCCCTCATTCTCCCCCTCTCTGTCTCTTGTCCTTCTCTTTTATTGCTTTGTACAGCAAAGCACCATTACTGATCCTTTCCAAAGCACAAACTAAAAATCTATCCCGTTGTCATTTGCTGCACCGTGCCATCTATCATCGGGGGTGCTTGGCAGCGTCTCCGTACGAGAGAGGAGGTGCTGGAACAGGAGGCAGAGTCAAGGACTTTCACGCGCAACAAAAAACTTGTCACAATTATTTATGGCTCTTGCTGGGACACATAATAGGACACATCAAACTGCTGTTTTTTTGTGTGATGAGCGCCCTCACATCGCTGGCTCCCTTGTCGAAGTGGGTCACAGGCATCTCTTGCCTTACACATACAATTTCCAAGACAATGGCGGAGCACTTGGGGAAGTGACAGTGACAAATACTGGAGCCCCCACGGAAAGCCGGGCAGGCTGTTACATGAGTGATTGCGCCAATAATCATGCGGAGTTGTCACGTGTCTGTGGAGCGGGAGGGAGATGGGCAGCAGGGGTGGCAGGGGGTGGGAAGAGATGGAGCAAAGAGAGAGAAAGGGAAGGAGAGAGAGGAGGGAAGGAGGGAAAGAGGAGGACAGGGAGGAGCAGCAGGCCTGTGTAGAGAAGTGGCTAACAGGTCCTGGCAAATCATTTTTTATTTCCTTATCATCCATCTCCCACTTCCTCCCCTCAGATGAGTTGCTGCTAAATGACTGTCACTTTGGACGGTGCTGTGATACGTTCTGCTGCTAGCGCCCGTAATTGGGAAGGGGGTCACCGGCGCCTGTTTCTCCGCGTGACCTTTCTTAAACTCGGCCGCCCAGGGAATTGGGCAGAGGCCTCAGATTAAATTACTTCTCCAGCGCCTCGGCCCCTTCACCTTAAGTGCTGGCACTTGGCTCCAGTTCATGGGAAAGAACTGAAGCCCCCCCCCCCCTGTTCTCGCTTCAGCGCTTCGGGCGCCAAAAAAAATGCAGACTTTGCCCCCGCGCGCCGGTTTGCCAGTTGAGCCCTATGAGCTAACGGGAGAGAGGGAGGAAAAACTATAGCTGTGTCTCAATTCAGATACTTCCATGGGTTCACTGTCATGTAGTAGTATATTTAAGCAATATATCACGACAGGCCGTGGTATATGCTCATTATACCACGGCTAAGGGGCGTTGTTCGGCCCGACGCGAAGCGGAGGGACTTAGAGTGATATATTGCTTTTATAAAACGGTTACGAATAAAGGCAATATAAAAGAGGGATACGCAATCAATTTCATGTAGTTTTATTCAACCAGAAATACATATTATCCAATAAAATAGCCTCACTGTGAAAAAATAGTCCCACCTCTCCAGACGTTAGCTCCAAGTAGCTCTGCATCTCGTCTTTTCCTCCGCTTTTTTTCAGGTGAAAGTCACTGCTCAGTCCCCTCTACCATTGTTAACCCTCCCCGCAGGTGAAAGTTCACCTTAAACATGTGAATTCAACTACTTTAGTCCGTTTTTTAACATCGTAAAAACATCAGCTGTCTTTGGCTACGGACTGCAACAGTCCGTTGTCATGGATACATGACAACAACTTCCATTCATACGTGCCTGACGCGGAGTGATAGCCTACGCTGTGATAAGGCTTTAGAATAGTAGCCGTGGTATATGCTCAATATACCACGGCTAACAACCAATCAGATTGCCGGATTTCACCTTTCCGTTTTATAATTAAGTAATATATCACGACAGGCCGTGGTATATGCTCATTATACCACGGCTAAGGGGCGTTGTTCGGCCCGACGCGAAGCGGACCACGGCCTGTCGTGATATATTGCTTTTATAAAACAGTTACCAATAATGACAATATGAAAGAGGGATAAACAATCAATTTCATGTAGTTTTATTCAACCCGAAATATATATTGTCCAATAAAATAGCCCCACTGTGAAAAAAATAGTCCCACCTCTCCAGACATTAGCTCCAAGTTAGCGCTGCATCTCGTCTTTTCCTCCGCTTTTTTTCAGGTGAAAGTCACTCCTCAGTCCCCTCTACCGTTGTTAACCCTCCCCGGAGGTGAAAGTTAACCTTATAACATGTGAATTCAACTACTTTAGTCCATTTTTTAACATCGTAAAAACACAGACTGTCTTTTGCTACGGACTGAAATAGCCTAGTCCGCTGTCATGGATACATGACAACAACTTCCATTCGTCATACGTGCCTGACGCGGAGTGATAGCCTACGCTGTGATAAGGCTTTAGAATAGTAGCCGTGGTATATGCTCATTATACCACGGCTAACAACCAATCAGATTGCCGGATTTCACCTTTCCGTTTTATAAGGCCTATTATTAGGGGTGTACCCGAACCCGAATACGTATTCCGAAGTACACAAATAATGCTTGGATCCCGAATACTTTTGCTGTCCAAAGTTTCTCCTCATTATTCGGGAGCTTTTTTCTAAAGAAAAAGAAACGTTTGGATCAGCAACAGCACATAACCAGGTGGTTCTGGTTCACACTCCAACACAGTAGGTGGCGCTAATGCACCTTACGTTGCTGCGCCGCCATAAAAGCACAACACGAGTAAAGCGCCAAACATGAGGTCACCCTGTTTCATTTGTGTCTAGTTCACGTTAGGATTGCTAAGAAACAGCAACTCCCTGCATGCATTGCATTACAGTAGACAGGAAGTGCTCACCGATACTTCCAGGGTCACCGTTCAACAACTTAGCATTTTTCTCATAGACAATAATGGGAAAAGAAGCTAGTGGCTAAAAAACGGTGGATTTTTTTTTTTTTTTTTGAGTGTCACAACCCCCGTGAAACGACTCGTTTCACTACCAGAATTTGATCCATTCAGTCAGATTACGTTTTGGAAAGTCTAGAAGAGCCGCACAATTAAATTGTTTTATTCCCGTTCTAGTTAGCTGAGAGTTAAAGCGGGAGTTAGCCGGCTAGCTCGGCGTAGCACTAGCTCGGCTGAAGTCAGTGTGCCCACTTCGGTTTCTTCCCAAATCTTAAGTTTTTTTTAAAAGCCCGAATCCGAATACAAATTGTGCACTGGCTGTACGCCCCAAGTACTTACTTATCTTGTGCGCGGAAATAGACAGTTAGTGTTGTCTCAAATCTGTCGTTGTGCGCTTACTGGGAAGTAATGATCGCAACGGTTTCCAATGTCTTCCTCTTTTTTGGACGCTACTGTCGCCCGTCAACACATCTACCCACAGGCCGTTAATTAGGTGATAATGTCAAGAAAAATACATTTATTGCGTAGTAATGTTGAAAAATAGCCTAGAAATAACGGCCAATTCCATAGTAATGTCATGTTTTTCATAAAGGCAACAGATTGCACATCGTTTTCATGCGTTGAAGGCCTAGTTTTATCTCCACCAAGTCCTTGAAATTGACCAATATTTCTCGGCTATTTCTACACAATCAATCGCTATATTTCTCCACACTATGAAATTGACCGTTATTTATTGGCTATTTCTTGACATTATCACATAATTAATGGCCAAGGCACTAAAATAGGCAGTTAGTGTTGTCTCAAATCATATACTGTTGTTGTGCACTTACTGGGAACTAACAATCGCAACGGTTTCCAACGTCGTCAACACATCTACCAGCTTGGATAGCCCTTTAATTTACAGGCTGTTAATTAGGTGATAATGTCAAGAAATAGCCTAGAAATAATGTTTTTCATAAAGGCTAAAGGTTACACATGCTTTTCATGCGTTTACATTTTTTGGGAAAGGCCAGAATCTTTCTCCACCGATATTTCTGGGCTATTTCTACACAATCAATCGTTATTTCTTGGCGATATTTCTACACATTACTATGAAATTGGCCGTTATTTGTAGGCTGATTCTTGACATTATTACATAATTAACAGCCTGTTGATTCACATATAATCCACTACAACTTTCTGACCGTTAAGAGTGAACCATCTGGGTTCTCATTTTGACGTACTTGTCAGAGTGAACGCACTTACACACTCAACAATAGTTAGTGTGAGTACGACGGAAGTATTCAAAATGAGACACAGCATCTGTCTTCCTTTACATTGACGTTGTGCCTCCACATCAAAACTGGATGTACTTCCTGCAGAGACGTCCACACACACGGCACCGGTGGGAATAAAACAGCCGGTTTAGAATATGGACTGCAGGATAATATAATGCAGGCTAAAGTCATTTCTTTTGTTGCTTGTGTTAGTTTCTGCAGTGAGTAAACAAAAACATAGAGTTAAATGTGAAATCATCATCTGGCTGTCGACAGCGTATCCCCCCCCCTTTCCCTCCCCCCATCCTCCCATCCTCCCTTCCTCCCATCGTCTCCACTTAAAAAATGGCACATTGACCTGACACAGCAATGTGAGGAGAGAGGCAGCTATTCACTGCTCTGTTAGATATGATATAATGAGACGCCACCGCTCTGAAAGACTGACAGAAGAAAAAACACCACCCAATTGTTCTCCAAACAGTGTGGGGACGTCTAAATAAAAATGTCACATTTTGGCTCGCTATCATGCAAATTAATGGCATATCTGGCTGTAAAATAGACATTATGTGAAATCAAATCATCTCAGAAGACATAAAAATGCTCTGATCAAGTGCTCGTCCTCCCCTTTGAGAGCCTTCAACAGCTCGACTACCTCCTCAATTACTTTGGGTGTCAACAGACAGCTATCTGCAATGAGGGCATGTTTTCCCACATAATGACAACTGATAGCTGGTGTCAGACAGGTTATGCTTTTCAATTTGTGTCTGGCAATAATAACAATTACAGCTCATGCAAGTCCTCATTACCGTATACAGTATGAATTCGTTTTTGCTCTGCATATTTCCCAAAACACTCATCCACCTCACCTCACCCCCCCCCCGCACGCCCGTCACCTGAGACAGACGGACGGACGGAAAACAAAATGACAAACTTTGTTGTCGTCGACCTTTGACTTTAAAAGAGTCACTGCAGCTTCAGTCACTGTGAACTTGATGCATCCACAAAACACACATCTTATCTTCACATATTTTTATATATATATATATATATATATATTTTTTTTTTTTTTTTTTTTTTTGCATGATCGTTAAAGGGACATTGTGTAACTTCCTGTTGTCTATTCAGGAAAATCGATTATTTCGTTCAAAAGTCTGTTTTTCATTAATCAGTAATCCCCCCCATCAACAAAGTGAAGTGTTCCTTTCAGCTCTGAATTAGCCGTTCATATTGTTCATATCTCCATGGAGCGGGTAAGCTCGGTGCTGCTGCCATGTGGTGTCGCCATGTTTTTACGTTCAGTGGCAGCGTGACGGTAGGAAAACCACGGAAACTCAGTGGAGACACCAGACGGAGCTGTCGGCTCAGGTGGAGGTGGCGTCTGTGAAAAGTCACCGCGGTAACGCAGTGAGGAGGAATGGAGCGTTACACTGATGCTGCATTCACCTGCAGTCGGGCAGACGGCTGTCGCTGACAAACCAGATGTCATTTTAGTCACAGAAGTCCAGAGAAAGACGGTAAAACGTGAGTCAGGTCAACAATACCACATCGCCATGACAACATATCGTCACGTGTAATGTTTGGCCTCGTGCTGACGGACCACTTGTTTACATAGAGGCTTGTTTATGCCGTTACGTGCAGCGGCTGTCGTCCGTCTGCCGTCTGCCCAATTTCACGTGAATGCAGCATGAAAAATATGATTGAGTTGCTTGTGATTTACAACCACAACGCTAGATGGGAGGAATTACACAATGTACCTTTAAAGTCGTTTCTATTCATCTGTATAAAAAGTGGAGTGGAGCCCATACAGTCTAATGGTGGAGCCACAAACTGTTTATCTGGAGAAGCTTCATTTCTAATATTCAACAAGCATCTATAGACATTTGCATCATGGATTTAGTTTCAAAGCATAAATACGTCAAACAGAAATGCAGTTTTTCTTTATATGTTCCAATGTTTAAAAGGGAACTATATTGGTCTCTTTTTTTCTCTACAGAGCTCCCCCTACAGGTTCGGAGTGCATATTTTCACTGTTGTAAAAACTCACAGCTAACCCCTTGATTTTAGAAAATATTATAAATGTGCTTTTGCGTTTCACTCATAAAGATTTCCCAGTGAGCTGAGAAGGATCTTGTTGCTGTTTAACTAATTATAGCCACAGTCTTTGTTTCATGCCAGTTTTAGACATGTGGAGATGAACAGCTCCAAAGCAGAGTGCATCAAACTGGTGGCGAGCACACACACACACACACACACACCATATACACAGATAAATATGTGCATTTCATATTTCATTCCAGAGAGTACACACAGCACACAACACACAATACAGAACATATCAAGCAAAAGTCTGCAAAGTGAAGTTTGAAACAACAACTTCACAGCTTCACGGATAAAAAACAGTGTGAATTCAGCTCGTCGACGTCGACACCAGATTTACAGGCTCATTAAGAAAAGCTGAATCAGTTTGTTTTTCGGGGCGACTTCACTGGTGTATAATGATGAACAAACAAATATGGATGAAGTTTAATTTCATATTTCCCTTGTTGTCTCAATCACTGTGATTTTGGGATTGGGGTTGAAAACTACTACAGAGTCGCACTTCCTCATGACATAACAGGACTTTTATTTTGAAAGAGCAGCAGCCAATAGGAAGAGTCCAAAAATCCCACAGCTGACCAATGCACTGCAAAACCTCAAAGTCTTTCCAAGAATATTTGTCTTATTTCTTGTCAAAATGTCTCAATTGTAGTCAAAACTAACCTCTTTCCACTTAAAATAAGACTCATCACCTATAAATTAACTTACTTGTTTCAAACTAATTTTCAATTGAAATAAGTAGAAAAATCTGCCAGTGAAAGCAAGTTTTTTGTGCTTGTAATATGAAAGAAAAACTTGCTCCACTATCAGATTTTTCTACTTATTTCAAGTGAAAATATGCTTGAAAAAAGTAAAAAGTGTCTAAAAACAAGCTACTTTTTAATGTGATGAGTCTTATTTTAAGTATAATGAGATTTGTTTTGACTAGAAATGACATTTTGACTAGAAATAAGACAAATATTCTTGGTAAGATTTTGAGTTTTTGCAGTGTGGTACAACTTCATCACTCAGTCACGTTTATAGGTTTTTTCCGTTTCAGTTAAAAAACTGAATTGAAACTAGCATTCATATTAATATTATTATTTACTCATTTATTATTGTATGTTATTGTGCTGTTTTCTAACTCAGTACTTGAACATATTTATAGATTAAAACAAGATTATGTGCAGCTGTCAAAGGGAAAAGAATGTAAGTGTATAAAAATGTGTATATATTATGAAAAGCTAGATACAAATTAAAGCAGAAGTAAGCGATCCGGTCGTTTTGGCTTATGCTGCGTTCGAGGCAGGCTTTTGAAACCGTAAATTACAGCTTCAAGTCACGACTTACGACTTTGTAGCGTTCCAGGCAACCCACTCGTGTTTTTCCGACCTGTTTTACCTGTGAAAGTCACTATAACAACCACTCGTAACTTCCGACCCGTGTGTTTCAGTTTGTTCTGTCTTCTGTAATAAACTATACAAACTGGACGGTTGAGTATTACCCTTACTCACAGGGAACTTTATTAAACACTTTCCGTAACTCACTCTAAGTACAATGTGGTCTCCGCTCTTTTCCAGGTACAACAACAACTGCGCATGTGCTGTGTCTCAACTAACACAGTCCGTGTGGAAACAGTACCATTGTTACATCCCTTTTCTTTTAAACAAAAATAAACAACAGTAATAGAAAATACATTTTCATTTACTCATTTTTTTTTTTCATCTTCCTCTTAAATTAAATAATAGCAGAATATCTTTGTGTCAATTCTTTAAACACTATTATTGCTATTAACAGATACAACATCCTCTGGATATAACATTTGCAAACTTACCCACAGCTTTCAACCAGCTAAATTATACTTTCTATTTAGTGCAGCTTTCATAAACAAACAACATTACAGTATGAAAGTCCAGGAACATTTTTTTTTCTTTCTTTTCTTCACTTTATAGAACCCACATGCTATTTACTTTAACCTTTCCTCCATTCTCTGTTCTTTACATTCACATTTGCTTTCTTTTTTTTTTTTTTTTTTCATCCATATGTCGTCAGTTACACACAAAGTCATTCAGGTATCTGGGTTTCTGGACTACACGTCCAGACCTTGTAGTGACACTATGATTGTTACCAGTGTCCTGTGCAGGCACCTGTGTCTCTCCTGTATCCACAGGCCTTGTTGGTGTTGGAGTAACTCTCTCAGTGTCCATGGCTCGCCTGAGATGGCGGCGATTCCGTCTCAGGACACTGCCAGAGTCCAGCTCTACTTTGTAGGATCTATGACCCACTGGGGTCACCACCCTTGCTCTCTTCCATGTTGTGTTTGGCTCAAGTGGCTGAACTCGCACACAGTCCCCAGCCTTAAGAGTGTTCATGTCTTTTGCTGTACGATTGTAATATTTTGCTTGTCTTTGTTGGTTGTGTATGAGTCCTTCTTTGATGTCCATCACTTTTGGCTCCAAAAGGCATTCTTTGATGGGCAGCAGAGTCCTCGTCGTCTACTCAAGAGCCTCTGTGCTGGACTTTGCATTCAGCCCTTGTGTTGAGTGTTCCTATGATCAAGTATAGACAGGTATGGATCCTGTCCAGACTTCTTTGGCCTTCTTCATAAGCCGCTTGGCTGTCTTTACAGCTGATTCTGCTTTCCCGTTACTTTGCGGTAGCCCGGTGAAGAAGTAATGTGAGTGAATTCCCAATTTTGGCTGAATTTTTGAACTCTCTGGATGAATAACTGGGGCCATTGTCAGAAATGACAACATCTGGAATCCCCTGTCTGGCGAAGTGTGCTTTTAACTTCCTGATAACAGTGCTTGAGATTGTGTCTGGGAGGTAATCGATTTCCCAAAAGTTGGAAAAGTAATCTACTGTTATCAGATAATCTCTGCCTTCAAAACTAAAGAGGTCCAGTACCCACTTTAGCCCATGGTCTGTTTGTGATCTCGTGCGGCTGAAGTGTCTCTTTCTGCTGCTTATGATCTTACTGACCTGCACACATCACAACTTTGTCACAAATGTTCTTATGTGTTCATTCATACCTGGCCAATAAATGCATTCTCTTGCCCTCCTCAGACATCCCTCAATCCCTAGATGTGATGAGTGAATCCGTTTGGTGATGTCACCTTGTAGGTGATTCAGGGATGACAACTCTCTCTCCCCTGAAAACAAGTCCAATCCTGGGTGCTCAGCTCAATCCTGAAAGGAAAAGTAATGCATTATGTCAACAGGTACATCTTTCTTGTTTTGTTCCCCACCCTTTCTGAATGGTGTTGATTCAGGGGTCTGCAGTTTTTTGTCTGTCTGTGTTGCAGCACGTATCTCACTCACTCAGCCTTTCTGCTGAGATTGGTACAAAAGCCACCATGTTGACAACCTCAACCTCCAAGTCTCTCTGGCCTTTGTAACTGTCTCTCAGATACGCTCTGCTCAATGTATCAGCCAGTAGCATGTCACAACTGGAACATAAGTAACAGTTAGGTCATATTTTTGCAGTCTTAACAACATTCTCTGAAGACGTTTCGGTGCATTCCACAGTGGTTTTTTGATGATATTTTCAAGTGGTTTGTGGTCTGATTGTACATTAACAGGTCGGCCGTAAGTGTACTGATGGAACTTTTCCATCCCGAATACTATGGCGAGGCACTCTTTTTCAATCTGGGCGTAGCCCCATTCTGTTGGTGTTAGTGCCCTGCTACCATACGCCACAGGCCTGCCATTCTGCGTCAAAGCTGCACCAGCCCAGTTTCACTGGCGTCGCATTGCAGTGTGAGCTCCATCTCCGGCTCATAGTATTTCAAGACCGGTACTGTGTTATTTTGTCTTTTAGTCTCTTGAATGCACTCTCCTGCACTCGGACCACTCCCACAGACTCTCCTTGTGTGTTAGCTGTCTCAGTATCTCGCAGTCGTCCGAGAGGTGTTCATAAAACTTTGCCAAATAGTTCACCATCCCTACCAGTCTCTGGACACCTTTAATGTCTGTAGGTGGTGGCATGTCCGTGATGGCTCGAACCTTCTCCGGATCGACTTTCAAACCCTCGGCTGTGAGAAGGTGTCCAATGTAAGACACTTCCTGCTTTCTGAGCTTGAGTTTTTCCGCGTTCAAACTTAATGTTCCTCTCCCTGCATCTCTGAAGGAACTGCCGGAGTTTGTTGTCATGGTCTTAGACTCGCACTCTGCATTGTCTTCACCATCTCCTGTGATGAGAACTCATCCGCGATGATGTGGATTGCCTGGCAAGCCCTCCAGTGCTTGCATCAGCTTGCGTTGAAAACCTCAGGCGCTGGGCTGATACCCATTGGCATCCTGAGCCACCTAAATCTCCCAAAAGGTGTGGCAAAAGTGGTAAGGTAGCTTGATTCCGCTGCTAGCTTCACATGCCAGAACCCATGTTTTACATCGCACACAGTGAAAACTTTTGCCTTTGACATGTCTGGCAAAAATGTCATCTATCGTTTGTAGTGGGAAATGATGTCGTTTCAGAGCTTTGTTTAGCGGTCTTGGGTCGATGCAGATTCTGGGCTTTCCATTTGGTTTCTGCACCGACACCATGCCACTTATCCAATCCGTACTGCAGTCAACGGATGCAATAATCTCTCTGTCCACAAGACTCTGTATTTCCTCTCGAAGAGGTTTCATCATAGCCACAGGGACTCTTCGCTTTGGGAGTTTCACAGGTTCCACAGTGGAGTCAATCTCTATTTTGTATTCACCTTCCAAGCATCCATCCCCTGTGAACACATCCTTGAACTCAGTCTTTATCTCATCCAAAGTCCATGTCGACTCACTGGTGTCAGTTGTGGAAACAATGCTATCCGTGGCAAATATGTTCTCATACTGTACTTTTATGAGTTTCATGGCTTCACTAGCCTTCCTGCCAAGCAGGGGTGTTTTACAGTCCTCTCCCACAACTTGAAACTCCAGTCTATACAACTTCTGGTTTCTGGGATTTCTCACTTTTACTTTGCATTTTCCAACTGGACGCAACTTTGACTTGTTGTACATCACTAGCACTTTATCTGTGTGTTCAATCTGTGTGTCTGGATTCAGCATGTGTACTGGTAAAACATTGCATGTCGCTCCACAGTCAATTTGAAAGCTCACCAGGTTGTTGTTGATCATCATTCCAGCGAACAATTGTTGCTTTTCATTTTGTGCCATTCCCATGTCCTTTATGTGATTCACAGCCTCCATCTCTTGTGTAACTGCTGTGACTGTCATTATATCCTCACACGAGTCCGAATCTTGTTCAGTGACAGCGTGCACTTTCTTCCTCTGTTCTCCGTGACTCGCTTTGCTCCTGCACGTCACTGCGAAGTGGTTTTCTTTTCCACATTTTTTGCATCTTTTCCCAAAAGCAGGACATTTTGTTTTTTGTCTTTCATGTATTCTTCCACAAAACTTGCATGATATTTCTGTACTTTTGTCTGTCTTTGTTCTCCGCTGGAAAGCATGTACTTCCTCAACTACTTGTCCTTCAATAGTCTTGCTGTGCTCACGAGAGATTTCCATAGCTCTACACACCAATAAGCATTTATCCAGTGTCAAATCATTCTCTCTGAGCAGTCTTTCTCTCCAACTCGAGCTGTGTGTGCCACAAACAATCCTATCCCTAATAAGGGAGTCTCGTAGCTCACCGAAGTTGCAGGTGCTGGCTAACATCCTCAAGTCTGTGACATATTTGTCGATCGTTTCATTTTGGGCCTTGATTTCTTGCAAAAAAACGATATCTTTCGACAGTCTCATTGATTTTAGGAGTACAATGTTCATCAAACTTTGCTATCATACGAGCCACAGTACTGTCTTCTGTACTCACACCGCTCATTAGCGTGTTGCAGAGCTCTCTTCCACGCTCCCCGATGAGGTAATGAAACAGCATTACTTTGGCTGTCTCTTCCGCTTCTGGTAATGCCAGTCCCATGTAGAGATTAAACTCCTCTTTCCATGATTTCCAGGACTTTGCTAGGTTACTTGCGTCCATATCCCACTGTGCGGGCGGTTTTAATCCCTCCATGCCTCACTCGTGCACACGTGCGTTGTCTTCCACACTTGTCCGGACCGCTCGTAGTTACGGTGTCTCACGCTGTAAATCCGCTGTTCGTCAGCCGGACCGCTGCCACCATGTTTCAGTTTGTTCTGTCTTCTGTAATAAACTATACAAACTGGACGGTTGAGTATTACCCTTACTCACAGGGAACTTTATTAAACACTTTCCGTAACTCACTCTAAGTACAATGTGGTCTCCGCTCTTTTCCAGGTACAACAACAACTGCGCATGTGCTGTGTCTCAACTAACACAGTCCGTGTGGAAACAGTACCATTGTTACACCGTGAACTCGCACCAGATCTAACTGGTATGACTTCACAGGTCGGAAAAACACGAGTTACGGGTTGCCTTGAACCCACCATAACGTCTTGTCAGCCGATGGAGTTGGCAGCCCCCGCCCTCGTCATGGATCTATTGGTCCTCGTCCCTACGTCGCTGCACACACAGCCCTTCATGCCGTTCTCTCTCCTCATTGGATAAAACTTGTAGGATACGAGAAAAGTTTTCTCCTCGGCTCAGAGCAGAGCAGAGGGACTGAGAGACCCATGTTTCGGTCCAAACACTCTATGTAAGTGATTGCTGTCGGAAGATATAACTATTTAAGACTTATATTAACACAAAAATACTTACTTTTGCTTTAAGTTAAAACAAAAAGAAACTAGTACTCATTATTTTTTAAAGAAACTTTTATGAATGTCCTTCATGTTCGTTTATTTAGATCAAAATCATTTTGTAAGAGCTGATGCGTCTTATTTATTGTATTTACATTTCTGTAATTCAGGAGTTGTGAATGTTTGTGTGTGTGTGTGTGTGTGTGTGTGTGTGTGTGTGTTACAAGATGTTAACAAGCTGTTTTATCCTGAAACATGATGACGACAGTATCATTATATTTTATATTTCTGTAAAAAAAAAAAAAGAGGAGCACTTTTGCTCTTGCAGCTCAACTTTAGCGATTAAACAAGTTATTAAGCAAAAGGGAAGTGTGCCATGTACTCACATTATATGACTTCTGGGTAATTAAGTCCTGTGATATTCTTTGACTTTGACTTTGGATCGTCAGAAGTGGCCCAGTAAAGTTTTATTTTAATTATTTGAGAATTAGAATTAGAGCAGATAATTATTATCATATTATCGCCCTATATCTATCTTACCTACACTCTCCAAAATAATGGAGAGAGTTGTTTACAACAGATTGAGCGGCTATCTCGATAAACTAAATATACTTACGTCATCTCAATACGGTTTCAGGAAGAAAAATACTACTTGTATGGCTCTCCTTGATCTCCTTGAAAAAGCAAATGACGCATTAGAACACGGCAACTATAGTATCGGTGTATTCTTGGACCTATCTAAGGCCTTCGACACCATTAATCTAAGTATATTGTTGGATAAATTGACCCATTATGGGATCAGAGGTCTAGCACTTAAATGGTTTACAAGTTACCTCTCTCAGAGACAGCAATATGTGAACATAAACAATAGTAAATCATTACACAAATACATCAAACATGGGGTCCCTCAGGGCTCTATTCTCGGGCCTGTTCTCTTCATTGTCTACATAAATGATCTGGTTAATTCCTCCAAAGTTCTCCAGAAAATTATTTTTTGCCGACGATACTAACCTATTTACATCACACAACAATATAAATGAACTCCAGGACCTCCTTAACAATGAGCTCTTGAGTGTGGATAATTGGTTTAAAATAAACAAACTCTCCCTTAATATTGGGAAAACTAATTATATGTTATTCAATTCAAACAAAAAACTAAAAAAAATGGAAAATTCTGCCATTCAAATCAAAATTGATGGTGAAGAGATAAAAAGAGTCCACTCAACCAAGTTCCTTGGGGTCCTCATAGATGACCGTTTAAATTTTAAGAACCATATAGATCACCTTGTCCAAAAAACTATCCAAATACGTAGGCCTGTTCTTCAAACTGAGACACCTGCTTCCGCGCTCTGCCCTCCTCACCCTGTACAAAACCCTATTCGAACCACATCTAAACTATTGTAATATTATCTGGTGCAACACCTATCCCAGCCATCTAAAGAAACTTGAAATTTTACAAAAAAAGATAATCCGTGCCATCTCCTGGACAAAAGCAAATTCACCTACTCGTCATCTGTTTGCCCAGTATGGCATCCTTCGACTCAATGAATTCAATTACTTCCATAACGCTTGTGCAATTATATCAGTGATCTCAGGTTTGAACCTCAGACTAAAAACAACTCATGCCAGTCTTCGTCCCCCAAACAACACCCCACAAATACCAGATATAAACATCTCATTGTAGGGAAAAAACGTGAACTAGTAGGAACCAGCATGAGTGTGGTGTGTCGGGGGCCGCAGATATGGAATGAACTGAGTGACAGCCTCAAAACATCACGATCTATCTCCTTGTTTAAACGTCATCTAAAGGAACAACTGCTAAACTCATATATATAATGTACATCCCGGGATCACAAACTGTATGTTAAGTGTATGTTGTGTTGTATGTAGTATGTTAAATGTATGTAAGTGTCATGTGCATGTAAATGTGTTTACAATGTGTGTCTAATGTATGTCTAATGTATGTAAATGGCTCCTACCACAAGCTTTAGTTAGCTTCCTCAGGAGACCAGTTCACACACCTTGTGACTATCAAGCCAACTATGATTTTTGTTGTGTGTGTGAATAAAGCGAGTGCATCGTGGGTGCATCGTGAAACTAAAAATCACAGTGACTGATGGTGTCAGTGCAGATGGATGCAGATATCTTTAAAAAAAAAAAAAAGGTGTTGCCCTTAAGCTTTAAGTTTATTTGTCTTTAACTGCGCCTTAAGTCCAAGTCTGGACCTGCACAATAAATAAAACTCTACTCGGCTGACTGGTGGACTGGAGCTGAACAAACTCTCGTGGCCTCAACCCTCTGGTCGTCCCTGTGGGGAAATGCTGCCAACTCTCAGTTAATACATGAAAATATAATGTTGTACAGTGGCTGAGCAGCTTTAAAAAAGTGGGTCATTATAGCCACGGCAGCGCGAGCACAGCACAGCACATCCGTAAACAGTAAAAGATGGCCGAGTTGAGGGTCATTGCTTCTGTCACCGAGCTGCAGCCTCTCATTTTCTCCGTCTGGCATCAGGCCCTACAAGTCGCTGCCCTACAGTCTGGAGACCGGCTTGGCATATACAACAAACACAGACGTGTCTGGGCTGCTCCGCTCAAGCTGCAAGGCCCACCCACTCTGAAAAGGGCTGCTGCCTTTCATGCTATGACATGAGCACTGAGGTATTGTCCATCCACTGCAGACTGAGAAACATTAACCTGTTCATCAAGTTTCTATCTTTTCATCTGATCTGCGCTTTCTTTTCTGTTCCTAAAACTTCCATTCAGACAAACCACAGAGTCCAGTCCATTCCAGTACTTATATACTTCTCTAAATAGGCACTTTAAAATAACAAGTGGACCTACTACATCTGCTACACCTTATATATTACAAACAATTACATATCTATCATCTTAACTCATTGAGTGCCAACCACGTAATTTCTCGTTTTTCGTTCCCATGCGTTGAGTGCCAAAAACGAAATTTTTCGTTTTTTGCTTTTTTTTTAAATTATGAAAATAGACACTTTAATACACATTATATGTAAATTTGGGGACTCTACGACGAGGAGAACTGAAATAGATGACGATCAAAGTCACATGACAGCTCATGATCTGGAAGTTTTTATCATAACTCAGCTTCTGCAAACGGAGGTCTGCATGTGGATGCAGCAGCTGCTCCGCTGCTGCTCCGCTCTCACCCGCGAGGCTGCAGCAGCTGGGAGCTGAACCAGGAAGCTCTCAGCCCACTGTCCCGCCCGGTCTTCATCTGGAGCAACACCGTGTCCTCCCCAAAGTCCTCCCGCGGTAAAATCTGATGGTCTCTGGACCAAAGCAGACCGGCACCATCGACCCGTACCACAGACGGACCGCGACCACCGGCGGGACCGGTGTTCGCGAGCCGCTGTGGCCGGCAGAGCCTCACGTTCCGCGGCGAGAGGCTGTGACACGGCACGGTGCGTCTGTGTTATTGCTGTTTAGTGGCGCCCCCCCCCCCCCCGATGGTGGTTTCGTGAATAGAACACCAATTGGTGTGTATATTTATCTTATACGAGCCCATTGATCCAGAAATGCGAGTGTCTGAAGAGCGACAGACACAAACAGCGCACCTTTCATAAAAGACGCTCTATCTCCTTTTCTAGAAAAAAAGGAGGGATTTTGGTGAAACCCAGCCATGTTTAGCTTGACTTTTCTCAGGAACGGAGGCACGTAGAAACAAACGGTTTGTGGCCATTTGAAGGATAAAGTTAAACCTTTCAAATGAGCTACAGTATGTGTTGGTGGCAATAATATAGAATACACTATGGCTCTAAAATAAAAAGTCAAATATGGTCTAATTTGCCGGTACACTTGACTAAAACTTTGGAAAGGAGCGCGGCACTCAATGAGTTAAAATACTAATAAAATAGTTGTGAAAGTTAAAAAGAAAGGAAACATTAGGGGTTACACTGCAAAAACTCAAATATCTTACCAAGAATATTTGTCTTATTTCTAGTCAAAATGTCATTTCTAGTCAAAACAAATCTCATTATACTTAAAATAAGACTAATAAGAAAAAAGTAGCTTGTTTTTTTTTGACACTTTTTACTTCTTTAAAGCATATTTTCACTTGAAATAAGTAGAAGAATCTGATAGTGGAGCAAGTTTTTCTTCCTTATTACAAGCACAAAACTTTCAATAAACAAGTACATTTTTTAGGTGATGAGTCTTATTTTAAGTGGAAAGAGATTAGTTTTGACTAGAAATGAGACATTTTGACAAGAAAAAGGACAAATATTCTTGGAAAGATTTTGAGTTTTTGCAGTGTATCTTTTGTTGGGGTTGTTATAAAAACACTCCAGTCCAGTCATGACTGTAAGTGTTGTTGCAGAGTAGAGGCTCATCCCTCACAGATCATATTGAGAAGTACAGACAGTGACTCGCAGGGAGCAGCGACGTCAACCAACTTTAATTTTGGCCTTTCATCATGTTACTCTCTTGAATTAACGAGAGCCGCAGTCAGCACCGGCTAAAAATGGGAAGCTGCTAGCTAAAAGGTTCTGGACGCTGCTCTCTTTGCAAATGAGGACGATAGAAACAAACAAGAGAGTTGTAAGCATCACAGTTTAAAGGGATAGTTCAACATTTTGGCAAATTGGCCCATTGCCATAATCCCTATAGTTTTAGCAGTATCGTGGGCTTTAATTGTCGGTGCAAGCTATTTTTAGAACGGCGGAGCAGAGCCGTGAGCTGCTCAGAGCTACGCTACGGAGGCTCATGGGATTTCTTGGTTTCCCTCATCAAACTCATCAAATACACAATCCAACAACTCCACAACGCTCTGGTGGACAAGTTGTGACCTGCACATTCACCACGCTACGAGATAATAACAGAACGTTACCAGACAGAGTTGTTTTAGAGGGAAATACAGAGACTGCTTGATGAAAAACTGTCCCTGAAGGCAACGTGCATCTGCATCTGAGCAGCTCACGGCTCTGCTCCACTGTTCTAAAAACAGCTTGCACCGACAAATAAAGGTAACGAACCTACTGCTAGGGATTATGGCAATGGACCAATTTGCCAAAATGTTTAACTATCCCTTTAAGAGGATTTATCCTTTGGGAACTATGAATATCTGTAGGAAATATGACAGCAGTTCATCTGATCTATTCAGCCTGGATCTAGGTGGTGGAAAACCAAGCATTTAAAAAAAAAACAGCTGCAATCGCACTGATGAAGAAGCTGAGAGGAAAAAACAGCAAAAACCTTTCTAGAGTGTTTATTTATGTAGTTATTGGCTGCTTATTTATTGATTTCTGAAATGTTTAATATGGTTTGGGTATATTGTCTTGAGTGTAGCACTTTTAATTGTTTTAAATGTTTTATCTGTTGTCTGTGTTTGAGCCTGTCTGTAATGGAAGTTAACCTCCAGGTGCAATAAAGTAACCTGAACCCACTGACCCGTCGACACCCCGAACGCTGCTGCAGGTAAATAACTTCCTGCTGCTGTTGCTCCGTAGAGACGGTGATGTGACTCTTCTCTGACCTCGCTGCTTCGACAACAAACGCTGTGATGGCGAGGCCACGAACCTGGAGCTGTTGAGACTCGCACTGACCACACGGCTGTAATCTGGTTCTGGGTCACTGGGTTTTGTTTTGTTTTGTTTTTGTTTTTTTTTAGATCCGACCCGAACAGGAAGAAAACAAGGTAAAGAGACTCCAGAACAAAGACCTCCGACACCTTTAGTACTGATTCACTTCACTGCTGCCTTTACTTTACCAGAACCCTCAATACACTAAGCACTGATGCTGCTTTTATTTATTTATATATATGGATTGATTTATAGGCTATATCATTTTACTCGTACTGTTCAGCTTTTTCTTGTTGTTGTTGTTGTTGTTTGGGTATTTTTTATATCTTTTATCTGCTGCTGCGAGAGACAAACTCATCTCATGACAGTAAAACCTCCTTATATAAAAAAAAAAAATCAGTAAAAAAAAAAAAAAAAAATCCAGCACAAGAAAAAAAAAAAAAGTCGGGCAAAAAAAAAAAAAAAAGGGTTAGGCAAAAAAAGTGAAAAAAACCCCAAAAAAAACTGCTGAGGCTTGACCACAGCACCACAACTAACTTAGTGCAGCGACTGGGGCTCAGTGACAGCAGCCGGAGTGTGAACGTCTTGAGAGTGTGAAGGTGATTTTCTGAAGTGGTGCAACTGTAAATCAACTTGATTAATTGTCTTATTGTATTTTAGTATCTTATACAACATAGGCCTACCCCCCCCTCCTCCAAGTTTGTGTGGTTTATCGTCCTAAACAAACCAAGTTTCCGACACAGTCTCTTCAACGTCCTTATGACCACACCGTGTTTATGAGCCCGAGAGAGAATATCCTCATTACCAAGGGGGCAGTTGTCGGTCTGAGAAGTGAAGCTCACTTCCACGTTCAAAAAACTGCAGTCCCTCCGGCTTCCTCTGGGGGCTGGTACCAGAAAGCAGCATTCTCCATAGACCCCCATGTTAAAATCAATAAACATGATCAAAGCCTGGTGTCAGCACGTTTTTTGGTCTCAATCGATAGTTTCTACCCCCGCACACACTCACACATTTTTTTTTTTACTCTACCGTTTTACTGTTATTAGGTTAAAATTCTGGCCAATTAGGGCACGGAAACGTTGAGTGACAGGTCCGAGCCGCTCCGTGGACAGCTGCTTCGAGGCCAGTGGGCGGGTTCTCGGCCGGCCAATCCAACATGGCGCTGTTCAGGCCGCCATATTGGAGTCACAAAAACGACTCCCCAAAACCAATGGGTGACGTCACGGACGCTACGTCCATTCTTTTGACAGTCTATGGTCATTACTGAGGCTGATTCTGAAGTAGCCTACAGCATAGCCACGGGAGAAATCCTACTTAGCTCCTCTTTAAAGCAGTACTTAAGAATTTTCAGTTTTGGTTGAGTTTGGCGGCGCCAGTGGCCCAAAGCGGTAGTGTTTTGCCTGAAGGAAGACTCCATTTCCCATGAGCACTAGCGCGTAGCGCCGTAAACATCCTGATCTCCCGGTGCATGGAAATTAACAGAAGACGTCTAAACTAAGTTTCTGTTACCAGCGGATCATTTCTCAGTAAACACACATACACAATCCGACGGAAAGGTGCCGCATTGCTGCTCCCTCCTCGTCGTGACTCGCGAAAGTGAAAGTGAAACTTAAGTGAGAGCCGGGTTCCCACCATGCTCCTCAAAGCTGCTTAGTGCCAGTGAAGGCGATACAGACCATAATGATACAGACCCCCTCAGGCCATGACAGAGGTGTCATTCAACCTGTTGTAAGTCGATGTACCATCACAACAGTTATGAAAATATTATATGAAGGTTGAAAAGTTCCTTAGTGTTGGTTTAATTTTTGACTTTTATTGTGAAATGCTGCACACAGGAAGTTGGTATAAAACTCACTAACGTGCAAATGTTCAGTGTATAGCGACTTTTGAAAACATAGATTTGCCTTGACTTTTTACTTTATAAAATGTTGTTTATCCTGATTTTTTCGATCAAAGTTAAATCCTGATCCTACTAACAAGTTTTGAACAACACAAACTGAGGGTTGGATCCGGATTAAAAACCAAAAACCAAGATCGGATTACGTGAGTAGCCTACGTTAGTTTTTAAACAACCCATTTTCAAGATCTGATCCAATCCATTATACAAAACCCGTTCAGATTACACTGCAAAAACTCAAAATCTTTCCAAGAATATTTGTCCTTTTTCTTGTCAAAATCTCTCATTTCTAGTCAAAACTAATCTCTTTCCACTTACTCATCACCTAAAAATTAACTTGTTTTTAGATCATTTTCACTTGTGTCAAACAAATTTTCACTTGAAATAAGTAGAAAAATCTGCCAGTGAAAGCAAGTTTTTTGTGCTGGTAATAAGAAAGAAAAACTTGCTCCACTATCAGATTTTTCTACTTATTTCAAGTGAAAATCTGCTTGAAAGAAGTAAAAAAAAAAATGTCTAAAAACAAGCTACTTTTTATGTGATGAGTCTCATTTTAAGTATAATGAGATTTGTTTTGACCAGAAATTACATTTTGACTAGAAAAAAGACTATTTGTCTCATTCTTGGTAAGATTTTGAGTTTTTGCAGTGTAAACCTTTGAACAGCTGGGCCCAGGTGCAACAGGTTCTTTACAAAGCCCCAGAATATAGTTCTGTAAAGTCAACAATGCTCAGAGTTTTTGTCTTTGAAGTGGTCAGTGGCATTCGTGGTTTATTTTTTGTGGGGGATTTAACATATTTCCTCCAACAACCAACGTCTTTACTAATTCTAGTCGACATCTTCCAGCGGAGGGATTGCATTGCACTGGCATCCGTGTGTGTCTGCTCTGCTCCCTCTTAAACACCATCCATGTGTGGCCGGAGCTGCACTTGACAATGACGCAGAGTGATGTCTCCTCAAAAGCAGCGAGAGATAGAGAGAAAAGAGAGAGAGGATCTGTGATGAATCACGTCCCATGGAGGGAAAATGTGTTAAATAGTACTTGGACACTGCAGCATGATAATTTTCTATCACAGCAGCCTATAAGTATCTGACAAGCCCTATGCTGACTCGGCAGTCTGTTACAAAATGGCAGGCGTGCCCTTTTATCTCGGTACATGTTTCACGGCAATTGGACAATCAGCCACTGCAGTGAAAATCCATAGTATCGATCGGCCTGTATCTTCTCTATAATTCTCCAGCAGGAAATCCCTGATGACAAATTATATCTGCACCAGTTTTTGATTGGTGCTTTGATGTAAGCGATCTCCAAGGGCAGACTGAGAGAGAGAGGAACCGGTGGAGGCTTTATTAACTCAGTCTAACCTGGCTCTCCCTCTCTCCCTCGCTCTCCAGTCTCACACCTGCCCAGAGCCCAGACCTTCTGTCAGACAGTGAGACTGCAGGCAGCCAGTCAGTCAAATCTGCTTCAGCGACTCTGGATTTATAGCTACACACACACATATACACACACACAGTCACAGGCCACCCGGCATCATCACAGACAGAAACCAAAGCAGACTGTTCACAGGAATATCTGGCTGTGAAGGTGACTGTCTGTACCTCCTGTGTCTAGACTTGTACAACACACACACACACACACACACACACACACACACATGCCAATACAAGCGTGACACAATAAATCCTGCATCAGATATCACACAACTTTTCTTTCTCCGTTTATTTCTAGATCAGAGGAAAGTCACTGCTGTATTTCATTACACTTTACAACAAGTACAAGTACACGCACCACGCAGCTGCTTTTTACAGGCTCCTGTCCTCAGATTCTTCTTTTTTTATTATTATTGTGCCGCATGCAGCGTTAAGTTTCAATTTCCTGTTTCATTCACATACTGTATATTAGGGATGTCACGATTACTTGTTTTCACAATTAATCGTGGTATTCAACGCCACAATTAATTAATCGTAAAGATTCCTAAATACCATCACTTCCCAAAAAAGATTATGTAGGAACCGTATCGGCAGATGTGCGGCAAAATAAAGGTAAATGCACAGATACTGGTCCATTTGGTCCAACGTAACATTGAATTGGTAGGAATTTAAATGTTAGTGTCATTTTTAATTTTAAAAAAAAGCAAAACAAAAAACGATTAAAATAAACGCAAACATTTGGTATAGATGACAATTTATGACCTGAATATTTCAAACATTTCCCCTGGGGATTAAGAATTGGTCATATTAATAGATACTTGAAATATTTTGTGTAAACAATGCATAATGTAGTTATATTTTTGACTATATTTGTTTGATTTTACACATTGATATAGTGTTATGAAATTAATTAGTGCATAATAATCGTGATAATCGTAACACCATGATTATTTCTCTGACAATAATCGTACCAAGAAAATGTGTAATCGTGACATCCCTAGCTGCAGCGTTGAGTTTCAATTTCCTGTTTCATTCACATACTGTGTATATATATATATATATATATATATATATATGTATGTGTGTGTATAGTATATAGGCCCTTGTGTTGTTGTTTCCCCTCCTCTACATCCACAACCATAACCGTAACCGCTGCAGCTCCTCGCCATCTCCTCCAATCTGCTGCTTTATGGATGCAAAGCGACTGGGTTTGTGTAAAAAAAAAAAAGCAGAAAAAAAGAAAAGGCAGCACGAGACAAATTAAAGGTGATGGCGTTCTCTATTGATTCTAAACAAACACACGTGCTCTTTCTCACTCTCTGCTTTTAGCACTTGATGTGTATAACGAGCCTTATCATTATGCACTATGTACCGCCGCCTTTTTATTTATCATTATTCACTCCCTCCCCACCCCTCCTCCCCCCTCTTCCTCCTCCTCCTCCTCCTCCTCCCTCCATCTCCTCTTCCCTTCAGTTGATAAACCTGACCACAATGCACTGCTCAACACACTGGCGGTGGTTGGAGTGCACACATTCACATCTTCTAGTTATAATCCGGGGCCGGGTACTTAGCAGACATCAGAATTGGCGGAGAACTTTTTCCGAAATCCACTGTCATAAATCCGATGATTTTTTGAAAGGAGAAGGAAAAGAGAGAGATGGGGGAGAGAGAGAAAGCCCTTTATTGGAGAGTCGAGTGTGTGTGTGTGTGTGTAGGAGAGGGGGAAGTGGTGGTGGATAATGTTGGACATAATCCAGCCTCTGACAGAGGAGAAGGAGGAGGAGGAAGGGGGGAGCCAGCATCGTTTACAGAGAGGCATATGCTCCCCCCTTCCTCCTCCTCCTCCTCCTTCCTCCTCCTTCCTCCTTCACACAGACATGAACTACAGCAAAGCAACCTTTTACCAGCCAGTCAGAGCGGGATAATCTTTCCCCCTCGCAGCACAATGCCAGAGATTACATGGAGAACATGTCAGTCTGCGCTGGATTTGCTAGACACTAGATCTCTTGTCCCTATCGATTTGCAGGCTGCTCATTCATGTTTTCACACGGGTCTCACACAGGCTTCCAGGCCGATACGGCAGCAACACATACGCTCCCCTCTGCTTCCTGCTTCCGCACTGCAAAAACTCAAAATCTTTCCAAGAATATTTGTCCTTTTTCTTGTCAAAATGTCTCATTTCTAGTCAAAACTAATCTCTTTCCACTTAAAACAAGACTCATCGTCTAAAAATTAACTTGTATAAGTAAAGTATAAGTAAAAAAATCTGCCAGTAAAAGGAAGTTTTTTTTGTGCTTGTAATAAGAAAGAAAAACTTGTTCCACTGTCAGATTTTTCTACTTATTTTGAGTGAAAATAGGCTTGAAATAAGTAAAAACTGTCTAAAAAACTAAAAAACTGTCCATTGCTCTGCTTAACAAACCTGCTAAACACTAGCAGTCACCTGAGTTCCAGGTGTCCAAGACAATTTTCCCTCCGGGGACATTAAAGTTTATTTTGATTGATATTTTGATTTGATTGATTGAAAAACAAGCTACTTTTTTAATGTGATGAGTCTTATTTTAAGTATAATGAGATTTGTTTTGACTAGAAATGACATTTTGACTAGAAAAAAGACAAATATTCTTGGTAAGGTTTTGAGTTTTTGCAGTGCTGCTTTGGATGCTTCACTTTCTCTCTGTGTGTTTGCACATGCATGATCGTGACGGTGTCAATGTAACACCTGCTCCCAGTGAAATGCGTTTTTTGTGTGTGTGTGTGTGTGTGTAATCACAGGACAAGTTAACCTCGACACCGCCACGTTCTGCAGATGTTGTAATCCCCGGTGCGAGTCTGTCGCTGTTGATTTGCTTCGGCGCGAGGAGCGCAATCATCGCCCTCATTTTAGGGGTTATAGTTTCCCCTAAAGCTTTGCATTATTAATCAATTATTACACCCCCACCCACACCCCACCCCCCAACACAAATAACAGAAGCCGCTGTAGTTCATACACACACACACACACACACAGTGCTGAACCCAGGTGGTTCGGACGCCGTCCTCTGTTTCTGTTTCTGGTTTAAACATGATGATGCATCGCAGTCATTTAACTGATGTAAACAAAAGATCCATTGTTGTTGTGAAGTCAAACAAGCTCAAGGAAGTGAAGCTCCTCGCCGCTTTATTGAACACACGTGTGCTCAGACACATGTAATGTCCGGACGAGTTAGCAAACCGTCGCCCGTAAACAACTGGTTCCATAATGAAGGCGTTAAAGAAGAGGGAGGACGTTACACACTACACACACCTATCTAGTTAAAAATGTTAAATATAATCTCATATGTGACACTTCACCTTGGTTTTATTTAAAGTTTTCATTAAAAAAGCACAGCCAATCAGAAGACAGGACACTTTAAGCCTCTCTTCTGATTGGCTGACTGTTTGCTGAGTGATCCAAAAAAAAAAAAAAATAGAGTAGATTTCAGAATAAAACACTTGGAGAAACTAAAAAAATCCTGCAAGTTGAATGGTGTCGTCCAGGTGGTGGTTAGGGGGGCGGGGCTTTGGGGGTGTGACTGCTGTTGTTGTGACATCACAAAGTGACAGGAAGTCCTGCCGGCTGGTTTTAAGGCTCAGTTTCTGAATACAGGCTGTGTGCATTTCTCTGTGGACTGAGGCTTTGATACTTTCACAGTATTAATATAGAAGCTAGAGCTGCTTTATAATCACACTACACATGGACATCTACCTTTATACTGTATGGAGCTTTAATACAAACATCTACCTTTATACTGTATGGAGCTTTAAAGGGATAGTTCAACATTTTGGCAAATTGGCCCATTGCCATAATCCCTATAGTCATAGCAGTAGGTTTGTTACGCTATTTTTAGAACGGTGGAACAGAGCCGTGAGCTGCTCAGAGCTACGCTACGGAGGCTCATGGGATTTCTTGGTTTCCCTCATCAAACTCATCAAATACACAATCCAACAACTCCAAAACGCTCTGGTGGACAAGTTGTGACCTGCACATTCACCACGCTATGAGATAATAACACAACGTTACGAAACGGAGCTGTTTTCGAGGTAAATACAGAGTCTGCTTGGTGAAAAACTGTCCCTGAAGGCAACGCGCATCAGCGGTTTTGCACGAATTTCCCTCTAAAACAATTCTGTCTGGTAACGTTCTGTTATTATCTCATTATTGTTCTGTTATTATCTCAAACCAAGAAATCCCATGAGCCTCCGTAGCGTAGCTCTGAGCAGCTCACGGCTCTGCTCCACCGTTCTAAAAATTAAAGGTAACGAACCTACTGCTATGACTATAGGGACTATGGCAATGGGCCAATTTGCCAAAATGTTGAACTATCCCTTTAACACAAACATCTACCTTTATACCGTATGGGGCTTTAACACAAATGTCTACCTTTACATATGCATATTTAAATATAAGTGAAAGCTGAGTTAACACACACACACACATCAAGTTTAGTTTAATTAAACACAGTGTGCGTCAAAAACTTTCAACAACAAAGTAAAAGTTGGAGCAAAGTGTCTCAGAAAGTCTTTGTGGAGCTCTTGGCCCTGAATGACAAAAACCCTCCATATTTTATGCAACTTTGAGGAGAGGGCAGATTAAGGCCCAGAGCAGCAGACTTTGACAGAGGAGTCCAGTGGAACTCACCACCAGGCCCATTTTAAGGAGCAAGAAAACAAGAAGTCCTCACTCATGCGTTTCTCTGTGATCAATATGCTAACTCGGGGAATGCTAAAATCGAGGCAGGATGCTTGACAAAGATGGATAGATTTGCACCGTCCGTGAAATGTCACCGATTCAGTGGAGGATGTCACCTCAGGATCGCTCGGCTGTGTGATAAGCCTGACACATCAGCTCGGGGTGGGAAGTGGCGTGCGTGGCGCCACTCTCTCTCTCTCTCTCTCTCCGCTCTCTCCTCCCTGTCAGAGCAGACGGATGACAACGACCACCACCGCCGCCGCTGCTGCTGCTGCTGCTGCTGCTGCCGGTCCGGTGGGACCCGCAGGTAAAAATGAACACAATTAAAAAATGGATGAGTTGCAATCTGCGGAGAAAAGTCAATGTGTGTGAGGTTTCGGGTGGTTAGTGACGGGGAGTGGTCGCAGGGAAATAAAATCATTAATTTCAAGTGAGGGCTGTCAATCTGGATTTGATAGGAACCGTCTGAGCTGCACAGAGAGAGAGAGAGTTTTACTCATTTATTTATTTATTTATGATTAGTTTAAAGGGATAGTTCACCCAAAATTCAAATTTCACTCATTATCTATACTCACCCTCATGTCGACTATAAGAGCTGTGAGAAGTTTCAGAGTCCTCCGTGGCTTCTCTGAGTTACGGGGGGTCTCAGCGCAGCAGTATTTGTCCATATAATGGTTGTGAATGGTGCTCACTTTTCTTCGTCCAAAAAGACACACCAAAAAACATCCAAATACCTCCATAGTGCTCATCTGTAATGTCCCTCTTGTATTGAAGCCCCGACATGAGAAATTGTTCCGCCGGTGAGATTTGCACTGACACAGGAAGAGCAGTGAACCGAGACACTGGGAGCTTCCGCTACAAACAAGCTTAAAATATAGACTTATTTAATTTTTTTTGGAACAATTTCGCATTTCAGGGCTTCAATACAAGATGGACATTACATACAAGCAGCATGGAGGTATTTGGATGTTTTTTGGTGTGTCTTTTTGTTACGAAGACAGTTGGTATCCATTTGCAACCGTTATATGGATATGCACTGCTACGCCGAGACCCCCTGTAACTCAGAGAAGCCACGGAGGACTCTGAAACTTCTCCCAGCCCTTAGTCGACATGAGGGGGAGTAGATAATGAGTGAAATTTGAATTTGGGGTGAACTATCCCTTTAATGTCGGAGTGCTCGGGGTTTATTTACAAAAACAGACACATCCCAGCTGGACGGGGCCAACATCAACCCATCCATCCATCCAGTCCAGACTGACTGACGGGCGACAGGCGTCCATCACCGTCATCATCCGCGGCACATCAGACCCTCCCTGCTGGAGATTCTCAGTGATAATGGGAACAAAGCTCTGTCATTTTCCATAGATAATGTAATTGCCATAGGGAACGAAGTCATAAAGACGGCGATAAAGGTTTTAATTTTACTGCCTTCTTCCAGGATTTGACCCTGATGTGCGATGCCCATATTTCCTGCCGCGCCCCCACCACCACCCCTCCTGTCCCCCCACCACCACCACCACCACCACCACCGCCCCGGAGGCAGCAGCAGCAGCTCCCAGACTCCTGTCTCTATTTGTTCAAGATCAAAAGGTCCGTCCAACAACAAGACGCTCTGACAGGCTGCGCTGGCATCTGCCGGGGCCTCGGTCGTCTGCTGCTGCTGCTGCTGCTGCTGGACCAGAGCCCCCCCCCGCCCCCCTCGCCCCCCACCCACCCATCACTCTGTCAGACAGCGGCCGACTCGTTGGGCCGGTTTGTGTGGTCAATACAAAACAAGAGCTTCTCCCTGACCCGGAGCTCCACCTCCTGTCAGACTTGTCCCGTCGCTCCTGTTGGATTGTTTTTGACTTCACGATTATAAATCTTCTCGGTACGATTATTGTCAGAGCAATAATCGCGGTGTTACGATTATTATCCATTCATTAATTTCACAACATTATGAATGTGTAAAATCAAATATAGTCAAAACGTAACTACATTACTCATTGTTTACACAAAATATCTCAAGTATCTATTAATATATGACCAATTATTAAGTTAACCCCCAGGGGAAGTGTTTGACATATTCAGGTCATAAATTGTCATCTATACCAAATGTTTGCATTTATTTTAATCGTTTTTTGTTTTATTTTGCTTTTTTTTTTTTAATGAAAGCAGAAGTAAGCAGAATATTTGTGTTAATATAAGTCTTAAATAGTTCTATCTTCCGACAGCAATCACTTATATAGAGTGTTTGGTCTGAAACACGGGTCTGTCAGTCACTCTGCTCTGCTGTAAGCCGAGGAGAAAACTTTCCTTGTATCCTACAACCTTTATCCAATGAGGAGAGAGAACGGCATAAAGGGGCGGTCCTCTCTCTGTGTGCAGCCAAGGGCGCACATCTGCCAATATGGTTCCAACATCATCTTTTTTGGAAAGTGACGGTATTTAGGAATCTTTACGATTAATTAATTGTGGAGTTTAATACCGCGATTAATTGTGAAAACAAGTAATCGTGACATCCCTATAATCTACCCATCACTCTGTCAGACAGCGGCCGACTTCACCCTTCACCCCGACCCGGAGCTCGACCTCTTGTCAGACTCGTCCTGCTCCTATTGGATGGTTTTGACTGATTGCTTTTGTTTTTTTGGGGGTTATTTTGTTGTTGTTGTCGTTGTGCCGTCTCCTCCTCCTCCTCCTCCTCCTCCTCCCTCTTCACTTCACAGGTATCATATCTCACATTGTATCCCAAAGACTTCTGATTGTAATCCTGTTGCTGCTCTGGAGGAAAAACACCAGCAGCCTGACAGGAGACAAAGCACTATCCACCCACAGGATCTCGGGTAACTAATAGCCCAGGTCAAAGTCTGTCCTTTTATTTATAATCCTCAACAGCATGAAATATGAAGGGCTAGATTGAGATGCATAACTTCACCCCCCTCCCCCCTACCTCCCCTCCTCTCCTTTTTTTTTTGAAGCAGGAAGCCCTCAGACACCAAAAATGATGAAATGCTGTGGCTGAGAGGTAAACTATTAATAGACTCCTCCACCTGAAACTGTCACTGTGATCCCTGCTCCGCTGCCACCGCCACCACCACCAGCACCTTTCAGGGACCGGCGTGTGAAGGACTCGCACATACGCTGAGGTGTTGCACACGGCACCTTACTGTACAGACGGCACGCCACTCACCTGGAGACCAACACCACAACCACTACTACCGCTGCCGCCAACACCACCGCTGCTGCTGCTGCTGCTGCTGTCTTTCATAATTGATAGTCGCGTGCCGTGTGTCAGTGAAGTGGATGACCGTCCACATTGTGCTGATTCTGACCGTTCTGCTTCTACAAGAGGAGGAAGATGATGATGATTTAACCCTCCTGTTTTCCTCCTGAGTCAAGGAAGGAAGGATGAAGGGAAGGAAGGAAGGAAGGAAGGAAGGAAGGAAGGAAGGAAGGAAGGGAAAGATGGGAGGAAAGAAGGAAGGGGAAAAGGAAGGAATGACAGAAGGAGGGAGGGAACAGATTGGGTCAATTGGGTCAAAAGGGAAGGAAGAAGTAAGGACGAAGGAAAGGAAGGAAGGAAGGAAGGAAGGAAGGAAGGAAGGAAGGAAGGAAGGAAAGGAAGGAAGGAAAGGAAGGAAGGAAATGAGGGAAAAAGGATTGTGGAAAGACGGGAGGGAGGGAACAGATGAGATCAGATCAATTGGATCAAAATAAGGAAGGAAGAAGACGTAAGGACGACGGGAAGGAAGGAAGGAAGGAAGGGGAAAAGGAAGGAATGATAGATGGAGGAAGGGAACAGATCAGGTCAATTGGGTCAAAAAGGAAGAAAGAAGAAGTAAGGACAAAGGAAAGGAAGGAAGGGAGGGGAAAAGGGATTGTGGAAAGAAGGAAGGAAAGAAAGATGGAGGGATAGGGAACAGATCAGGTCAATTGGATCAAAAGAGGAAGGAAGAAGAAGTTAGGACGATGGGAAGGAAGCAAGGCAGGAAGGCAGGAAGGATGGATGGAAAGAAGGAAGGAAGGACAAAGGGAAAGATGGGAAGAAAGAAGGAAGGGGAAAAGGAAGGAATGATAGATGGAGGGAGGGAACAGATTGGGTCAAAAAGGAAGGAAGAAGTAAGGACGAAGGAAAGGAAGGAAGGATGGGGAAAGGATTGTGGAAAGAAAGATGGAAGGAGGGAACAGATTCATTCAAGGAAGGAAGGAAGGAAGGAAGGAAGGAAGGAAAGGATTGTGGAAAGGAGGAAGGAAAGAAAGATGGAGGGAGGGAACAGATCAGGTCAATTGGGTCAAAAAGGAAGGAAGAAGTAAGGACGAAGGAAAGGCAAGAAGGAAGCAAGGAAGGAAAGAAGGAAGGGAAAAAGGGAGTAAGGAAAGAAGGAAGGATGGAGGAAGGGAACAGATTGGGTCAATTTGACTTTCATTCAAGGAAGGAAGGAAGGAAGGAAAGAGGATTGTGGAAAGAAGGAAGGAAGGAAGGAAGGAAGGAAAGGAAAGGAAAGGAAAGGAAAGGAAAGGAAAGGAAAGGAAAAAGGATTGTGGAAAGAAGGAAGGAAGGAAGGAAGGAAGGAAAGGAAAGGAAAGGAGAGGAAAAAGGATTGTGGAAAGAAGGAAGGAAATAAAGATGGAGGGATAGGGAACAGATCAGGTCAATTGGGTAAAAAAGTAAGGAAGAAGGAAGGACGAAGGGAAGGAAGGAAGCAAGGAAAGAAAGAAGGAAGGGAAGGAAGGAAACAAGGAAGGAAAGAAGGAAGGGAAAAAGGGAGTAAGGAAAGAAGGAAGGATGGAGGAAGGGAACAGATTGGGTCAATTTGACTTTCATTCAAGGAAGGAGGGAAGGAAAGAGGATTGTGGAAAGAAGGAAGGAAAGAAAGGTGGAGGGAGGGAACAGATCAGGTCAATTGGATCAAAAGAGGAAGGAAGGAAGGAAAGAAGGAAGGAAGGAAGGATGGAGGAAGGGAACAGATTGGGTCAGTTTGACCCAGAAGGACAACAGGAGGGTTAAAAACACACACACACACACACACCTGCATTTTTCATGGCCGACTAATTAGCCGTTTCCACCCAAGAAGCACAACAACACTCTCATGTTGATGTCGCTGCCGCTGCCGCTGCCATCATGAATAAAACGCTCATTTTAAATATTTTGGGGACAACTTTTCAGGATGTAAATCAGCCGGCAGTAAAGTTATGTCAGGGGGACAAAAAGGAAAGAAAAAAAAAAAGAAAAGAGAGAGAAGTCAGTGCTGCTGGTAACGACCACGTTTCCACAAATGATCATTTATTACCCAACACTATTTTTAAAGGGGGGAAATGGCAGCCTCCCTTTGTCAAGTCTAACAAGGGAATAGCTTTCAGGTGCTTATACCACTATAACTCATCTCTGTGACCTTTGAGCAGGAATTAGGGCACTTTCATCCCTTGCTCAGGTGCTTGGTTGGAGTCCATTAGCATTTTTTTTATTTTTTTTTAAAAGTGCTACTACTACAGAGTGTAAAGAAAAACAGAGAATCTTTCATTAATAGG
Organism: Trachurus japonicus; assembly: GCF_045865225.1. Lineage (NCBI taxonomy): Eukaryota > Metazoa > Chordata > Actinopteri > Carangiformes > Carangidae > Trachurus > Trachurus japonicus. The sequence goes on from NC_140913.1 coordinate 33,155,027, forward strand.
CCCAGTGAACTTTAGCATGTTCCTGTAAATGATGATAAATGACCCGATGAAGAATGATTATAGCGGCTGCAGGCTGAGAAAGAGTTGAAAAGCACCGACCGCCGAGTCAACTAACAAGCTGCGGTTTCACTTTTATTTTTATTTCTATTTTACAACACCATATCTATCTATTCCTTGTATTTCATATCGGGCCGTCACCGGTTCATGTTCAGTTCCTCCTTTTTGTCATTATTCTCCAATTCAACATGCTCCTCCTTCAGGGAAATTACATAGACAAGCAGCTATAATCCCAGTCGTGGCGAGCGCTATTCCACGCGAGCAGGACCAAATTAAACATCACACCAAGATGGTCGGGAGAAGGAGAGAGAGAGAGAAGAGGGAGAGAGGACGTAACAGTCGTCTTCAGCCTCGTTCCTCTATTTTTGAAGCTTCTAAATAATTCATAGATAAAACAAAACACAACAAATACCTTGAGACGGGAGCTACCCACTAAATTAATCCCACAAAATGAAATAGAACTTTATCTCGCAGCTCAAATTGAAGCAATACCGTGATATTAAAGTGTGAAAGAGAAACACAAACACTGCAACAAATTACAAAAATGCCAGAGGGACCGACGACAGTATTACAACAAGAAGGAGAAGAGGAGGAGGAGGAGGAGGAGGAGGAGGAACGGGTCGGCCCGAACTCCGTTTCATTTTTAGAGCGTGGGAGTTCAATACTGTCGTTATTGTCAATAAATTGGAACATGCATGCATCTTCTAGGAGTCGCCATCGGACTCGGTCAGCTACGAGACGGAGCAGCAGCTGTCAACCGTCCAATCAGGGGATTATATAAGTAAACTAACTAAAGGACACGTCCGTAGTTTATAACACTCTGGTGGATCGTATGCAGATGACCACGTTATAAAGACTCCGCTGAATCATCTGTAGCCTCGGCTTAAAGTTTGGAGGAAAGTTTCTCATTCATCACAAAATCTAACAATATTGTATTTATACATTTAAAGGGACAACGAGGAGTTTTGGAAAAGCGAAGCGTTTTCACACTACATTTATGAGCCTCCGCGCGCACCGTACATTTCTTTGACCGGCGCAAGACAGACTCATGTTTTCATTCATCAAGAATTAAAGTCAGAGGTTGGAAGACGATCACATACCGTCGTAGTTCCGACCATAAACGACGATTCGGCTGCGTTATTCTCATGACTCGCCACGAAACCGAAAGTAAAGAAACGCTGGTCGGCTCGCCCAGCATTTCCACCACCACTAATAATAACAAAATAACGATAGAGACAAAACGATATATTTATCGAAAAAGGGCCCATTAACAAGTGTGGGTAGCGGAGATTCATCCACATTAACGTGAGACTTTTTTATAACCAAATAGAAACTCCTCATTGTCTCTTTAACACCAAGGCAGCGTTTTATAATTATTAATCTAACCACTTCTCCAACATTGTAAACTATGTGATATGACATGTAGGAACAAAGGAAAGTAAACAAATGCTGAACTTACTAAAGTTAACCTCTGGGTTCAAAAAAATAAATTATCTCTTAGTGTTAAAAAGACTTATTATTCATTCATGTATTTTTTCCTTTTTTTCCTAAATTTACTGTATAATCACTTACTTTTCTACTTATTTTTCATTATCTTTTAATTATTTCCTATTTTCTTGTCTTTACATGTAACAAATTTGGTTTTTGATTATGTTCTTCATGGGTGAGGTTTTCATATCAGCCCTTTTGGGTTTCATACTTCCCCTTCACACATCCCAATCATAATGATTATTCATACTATTTCAAATGATATGTTCGTGCAAAATAAATAAATAAAATAGGCAATAGCATTCTCTTCATTGTTGGCCATAGGAGATAAACTTGAGTTTTCATCTGCGCCAATGTAATTGGCAGCGTCTGCCGTATGGTATTAGTATGATCTGCCTCGTTACTGTTTTGTCTGTATTTGTGATGTATGTTTTGAGTCCTACTGTCTTGTTCTGAATGGGATGTTTGTTGTGAGGAAAATGGCTGCTCCTTCCTGTGTAAAAGTAAACATGCAACCCCTTTTTTCCAACTTTCTGCAAAGATTTATGTGACTTTTTTTGCAATGGAAATGCAGGGATTATTATGAAATCATGCAAAGCTCCGCAGATTTTTGCACGGAAAATGGCAATTGATGTGGTGAAAATGCGGCCTCTTTGAAAAAATGTGAACTGTCCCCTGTGTAATATGCGTAGGACGTAGCTACAACTATGATTTAACTCTTTATTCTCATCCTGTATCTTTATTTATCTGAAATATCCAGCATGTAGTGAAATTTAGAGGAAGTGGTTGGTTCAGGTTAAGGAGCTATAAAACATGCAGGTGTTTTGTGTTATTGTTCTTTTCTTGGATTTCTTATTGTTTTAGTCACAACTCATTGTTTGTATGATATGAATGGTTGGAGTTATGTTATGGAGTTTGTTTTATTATTCTTTTGTTTCAATTATTTATTCCTTGGATAATGTCTTTGTATATGTCTATATGTTTATATGTGTTAATGTGAATAGCCTATGTGCAGTTGACGGACATTGCATGTTGATGTACGGCTGCTTTGTCTTGTCTTGTGTAAAAGTTCATCTCTGGGATCCGACCTGTGAGACTCTGCAGGATCGTGTTACCACCTCTCCCTCTGATCAAACGCATTAATCTAAAACAAAGCGGATATCTGAGTGCAAATATCATCTTTTATACGGCCATTACTTATTAATCTTTATGTTCGTGTGTGTGTGTGTCACCTCCTGGACGTCCTCTGAAAAAAAAAAAAAAGGCAAATGGCCCCGACACAGAGCAGCTATTGAATTACACCTGCTCCCTCCATTTACTGGAAAAACCAGGTCCTGAAGATGCAAAGAAAGGTGATATTATTATTTACAGCCGCCTGCAGCAGTGAGACGCTGCTCAGGTGGGACGAGGACGAGGACGAGGACCAGACCAGAGCGGGACACACTGAATATTAGATTAACGCTGTTTCATAGTGATTTCAACATGTGGCCTGTGTTGGACTTTGGTTTATTTAGCCTTTTTTAACTGGAGATGTTCTAAAATGTCACAATAGGAAGTCCTAACATCAACACCGGCTCGATGTCACACTGTCGTGGTTTTACTGGGACAGCGAACCAGAACAGAGCCATTGTTCATGTTATTAGTTTCACCTGTACGGTATCACCTGTGCTGCTGCTTCTCCTGCTATGACAAGTCAAAATCTCTCGTATTATAGTCGTAGGAATATTACATTTCAGTACAAGACGTTTTTTTATGGTGGTGACTCTCACTGTTGGCTGCCGTTGAGAGGTCAACTCTTTTCCCAGGAAAGAAAAACAACGAAAAAAAAGACCCGCAAATGCAGCAAACAAGGAAACTGAATTGGAGATTCGATCTTGTAGGAACAAATTTTTTATCTGCACGGAACTGAAAAACCTGATTTTTAACGTCAAAGCTGAAGTCTGTCGTTTCTTTAAGAGTTCATATATCACTGTGGCGACGACTCAACAAAAAGAGGAGACAGAAAAAGCTGCGATTGGAGCCAAAACAAGACCAGACCAGAGCGTTGTGGAGTTGTTGGATTGTGTATTTGATGAGTTTGATGAGGGAAACCAAGAAATCCCATGAGCCTCCGTAGCGTAGCTCTGAGCAGCTCACGGCTCTGCTCCGCCATTCTAAAAATAGCTTGCACCGACAATTAAAGGTAACGAACCTACTGCTATGACTATAGAGGTTATGGCAATGGGCCAATTTGCCAAAATGTTTAACTACCCCTTTAAACTCTTTCACTTACATTCATCGGACTTTATCCCTTACGCACATTTTTACATTTTAAGGCCGGTTTTAAATCTGGTTTTCAATCACTGGACACATTTATTTTCCTTTCTGGTAAACATAAACAACATTTGCCACGGTAACCTCATGCTGCATCATGATATTAATTAATGACTTCATGAGGAGATGGCGGCTTGTGTTGAGAGAAGCAGCAGCAGCAGCAGCAGCAGCAGAGACAGCGTGGCACACGAAACAGGAAACACTTTACGGTTAATAAAGTGTTTTGATCATCATATACGGGCGGCAGGAGGAAACAGGTGCAGATGAAACAACTGGAACACATGGTGGAAGCCAGAAGCTCGGCACACCTGTTCCCTCCCCGCTAAACAGCCGCGCATGCAGCCCATCGTCTCTGGAGCAAGGAAATAACTTCCCATCTCACACACACACACACACACACCCACACACCCCAATACACACACACACACATTCCTCCAATTCTAATAGCACAGAGATGGAGAACAGACATTTGTCCCTTTTAGGGCCAATAGCAATGGTGATAAATGAAAGCAGGACTCTTTCTCTCTGCTGCTGGAAGATCTTAATGCGTTTTTTCCCCTGGTCTAGTGTAGACAGAGCACACCGCAGGGAGAGAGGGAGGGAGGGAGGATAAGTAACTATAGGAGGTGGTAATGGTGTTGGTATCGGCTGGTGTTGTTTGCCCTGGCTTGTATTGAAGCGATGGTCCCCGAGGAGCCTGGCACAGGGAGCTGGGTTTGTCAACCTTGTCTGAGGGACTTAATATGAAAACAACACTAATGAGAACCATTTCCATTGCTCTGTTTATTTTCAGAGATGCATTGAGCGGGGCATACGCACGGCTCAGTGATCGCACGTTGCATTGCATTCATTATGGGGCCCTGGATGGGCTACTGATACATTACACACAAACACACTTATAATTGCATTTTTTTATTGTTCACTTGCTACTTTTTAATGCTGCACTGAAGCAAAATAGGCTCCGTCTGACCAAACACATTCATAAGGTTATGCATCTGGGTTGGCATCTTTTAAGAAATTCTGACTAAAAAGCTTAAAAAAAAAAAAAAGAATGAGACATATTTAATGAGGATTCAAGCGAGGCGGCATAAACACTATAAGCCACATACTATCCTGCTAGTTTACGTACTGATCCGGCCAAAATGAAGTGTAGTATGAAGTATGCAAACTAAAAAACAAAAACTAATTCTGCAGGATGCGAAAAAATACCTTGATGTTAGGGCTGGACAATTAATCGAATTGTAATCGTGATTCTGATTTTGGATCCAAACAATATGAAAAACAATGATTATTTAGTCATTTTCCTGGACTATTGGGAAGACACTTTCCCCCATGTCTAAGATAATTCACAAAAGCAAATGTAATGAGTCATTGTTGGCTGGATACTTAGTCAGTGTCTCTGGCCAATATAGATACATAATCGTCTAAATAATCATGATTTCAATATTGTACCAAAATATTCGAGATGATTGAATGATTTTTACCGTACTATTTATTGTCCTGCTGCTACCAGATGTCATGCTGAGTCGGAAAAATTCTCTCAAGTATGCATCCGACCAGTCTACCTCAGCTACCGTATCCCACAATAAATGTCGTGATTTCTGTACATACAGAGTAGGGATGGACAACGATTTTCGAATAGTTGAATAGTTGTTCTGTTAAAGGGACAACGAGGAGTTTCTATTTGGTTATAAAAAAAGTCTCACGTTAATGTGGAGGAATCTACGCTACCCACACTTGTTAATGGGCCCATTTTCGATAAATATATTGTTTTCTCTCTATTGTTATTTTGTTATTTTAATTGGTGGCGGAAACACTGGGCGAGCCGACCAGTGTTTCCTTTATATCGCCGCCGAATCGCCGTTTATGGTCGGAACTACGACGGTATCTGATCGTCTTTGAACCTCCGACTTTCATTGTTGATGAATGAAAACATTCTTGGCAAGACGTCCGTCTCGTGTCGGTCCAAGAATTCCACCGTGCGCGCAGAGGCTCATGGTAAATGTAGTAGGAAACACTTCTCTTTCCAAAACTCCTTGTTGTCCCTTTAAAAAAAAAAAAACGAATAGTTTATGAGACAATCGTCTTGTCTGAAAAAATGTAAATGTTCCCTTTTTACTGTCGCAGAAGGAGAAACATGGAAAGACTCCACCAGAAAGTTCTGTGTGAAACTCTGTCAAATGAAAACGTGAAAAGTGAAATGTGAAATGTGTAGCTCAAATTCTAGTAGTCGAATAATAACCGATTAGTAGCCTACCCCGCGATTATCGAATAGTACTTTGGCTTGAAATGCAATCTGTCCGGTACAAACATGAAGCTTCACTTTACATTCAAACTAACGTGGCTGTTACAGTTGTTAGCTTTTACCTGTGAGACCAACATTTATCTTCCAAAAGAAGGCGGTAAATCAGCCAGCGGTAAATCTCCCAAAAACTGCAGGTAATTTCATCGGATCGCTTTGACAACGGAAGGTTCACATCTCCGAAAAACATTGGAGTCAATGAACAAAAAAAGGCGTTATTAAAAATCAAACTGACAAATTACAGGGCGTGTTTGTTTCGTAGTGCCGCAAAGCAGTCCATGTTTTTGCAGAGAGCCTCCATTCTCCCTGTAACAAGTCATTAACCACCATCACAATTAACTCTGAAGCTGTTAAATTAAGCTACAAATCTTGCATAGTTCCCCTTTAACGCAGCTTTTTAGCCTGCTTTACCGCTATTGCAAGCGTGAAATGCATTCTGGGATACTTGTATACTGTATTCTGCAGTGTGAACGACATCAGTCTGCTGGAACTACACATTTTAGTACGCAGTATACGCAGTGCATATGACTGAGTACTATATAGCCTAGTGGGCAGTACGTTAGTAGGCGGTTGTGAATGCAGCCTACATCTACAGAACAGTGGATGTGAAGAAGAAGAAGAAGAAGAAGAGGTGCTCTCTTCATCAATAAATGACAAGCTTCAGCAGACAAGTATCATTTCCTCCAGCAAAATGAATCCTCCCGTGTCCATCTATTCACTCACAGACATGCCATTTTGAAAATCTCTCTAAAGTGACATTACTCCAGAGATTGAAACCACTATTTCATTGAGCAGAAAATTGCTATTGAATTTGGAGCTGAATAATTGGAAGCCATGTTCCAATGCAACCCCACTAGATATATATATATAAAAAAATAAAATAAAAAAAAAGGCAGAGTTATGTTTTACTGTCACACTCAAACCAATGACATTCTGAAGCTGAGCGGCACAAATGGTATGGGTATTGTTGGATGGGACATTGCTCTCCTTTGTATATGAGCCATATCAAGCGAAAGGGGGTTGGAAGGCAATTTGGAAAAGGATGCAATTCGCTTTGATTTGATAGAAAGCCATGAATGGAATAAGAAAAAAACAAAAAATAAAGAAATAAATATCAAAAAAAAAAAAAAAAAAGCAGATACAAGCATTCAGCTGTGTAGTTGCATTCGTCGTAGCCTGGCTGTCAAAGTGCTGCGGACTGCACATTCATTTGGAAAATAAAATAAATAATAATAATATTGGTTATACTGAAAATCTGAAATGAAATTCTGCAAGTGAGAGAAGGGAAGGAGAAAAGAAGAGGGGTATGACAAACATTAAGGTTTTCACACTTTTGCCATACTTGTCACTTATTGTATTTATTTTGACACAAGCAGTCATGGTGTTGTTGTTTGTTGGTGATTGTTTGTTTTGTTGAGAGTATTAAAAAAACAAAAACAAACAAACAGGATATACAGGAAGTAAGATAACCTATAGGATTCTAGGTGGAGAAGGGGTAGAAATTAATAAGCTAATGCTTCTTCCTATTCCTTTTCAAACATACAAGGTTTTTATCGACTAGTGCTTCAAGTGTAATACTGTATGTTATTCACATGTTTGAAATAAAGTATTCATTCATTCATTCATTCATTCCAACTAGGATTTAACTGTATGTTTGTGGCGCCTGCACCAAAAAAAAGGAAAAAAAACACATTTACAGAAACCGCAGCCATTTAGAGGAAAGAATAACGGCCTCAGCAGCTCTTTATCTGCTGGTCGGATTTCTGGTGTTGAGGTTGGTGTTGCTCCCTCTCTCTTTATCCCTCTCTCTCTCTCTCTGTTTCTGCCCCTCCCTTCATCCAGTGATCGTTTTGTGAACCCGTTAGCCTGTCATTGGTTTAGAGACTCCAAATGACCCTGTGTTTCTGCAGAAGACTCATTCATCCCCTCCCTCTCTCCCTCTCCCTCCCTCCCCAGGCCACTGGCATTACTGATGACCACCAGAAAGACACACACACACATGCACAGACATGCACGCTTCTTATAGACACATGCACACACACACACACACCCACCCATGCACATGCACGCTGTGGTTTGCTGGTGTAATGTGCTTTGTGTTGTGTGGAGGTATCAATCAGAGGGGAGCAGATTATTAGAGTGTCTGAAAGAGATCAAACAATGTTGCCGTCTGCACCCACACATGGCTGATTTACAGGCAGGCTGATAAAGTACTGCAGCTCTCTGTCAGGGGCTACATGACGGCTCGCCGCGCTCTTAGGATAAATTATTGCAGAGGCCCGCGGTAATGTCTCTCCACCTAGCAACCAGCCGCCCCGGCCGCTGCCAGGGGAGCGCTGCCTCGTCTGCCATAATGGCACCGTGTCCAGGGTCAGCAGTTACTGTATCGGAGCACACACACACACACACACACACACATACATATATATATATAGATATATAAATATATAGATAGATAGATATACACACACACATACGCTTGAATGCATGCGCGTGTGTGTGTCTCGTTTGTCTCCACACCTGCCATTGGAAGCGAAGCCAAAAGACACTCAGGGATGACTGCAGGAGGACGGAGTGGACACCGGGGAGGCGCCGGCGTCTCGCTACGGCATTTGCAGGAGAGCAACATTTAGAAAGACAAAAAAAAAAAAGAAAGAAAGAAAGAAAGCAACGGTACAAACAAGACGAGCGTTGAGAGAGAGAGAGAGAGAAGCAGGAAGTCATCATCACAATATGAAGCTGGGTGGAGACGACACAGAGCTGATGACCAGCAGTCGACTGTCTCTATCTACTATTGAGACGGCTGTTTCAGACTAGTGCATATTAAAGGGACATTGTGTAACTTCTCCTGTTATCTATTCACGAAAATCGATTATTTGGTTCAAAAGGCTGTTTTTCATTACTCAGTAATCCCCCCCCCCCATCAACAAACTGAAGTGTTCCTTTCAGCTCTGAATTAGCCGTTCATATCATTCATATCTACACTGCAAAAACTCAAAATCCTTCCAAGAATATTTGTCTTATTTCTTGTCAAAATGTCTCAATTTTAGTCAAAACTCATCTCTTTCCATTTAAAATAAGACTCATCACCTAAAAATTAACTTGTTTTTAGAAAATTTTCACTTGTTTCAAACAAATTTTCAATTATATTAAGTAGAAAAATCTGCCAGTGAAAGCAAGTTTTTTGTGCTTTTACCGTTGCTTGTAGAAAGAAAAACTTGCTCCACTGTCAGATTTTTCTACTTATTTCAAGTGGAAAATTTGCTTGAAAAACGTAAAAAGTGTCTAAAAACAAGCTACATTTTAAATGTGATGAGTCTTATTTAGAGTTAGATTTATTTTGACTAGAAATGACATTTTGACTAGAAATAAGACAAATATTCTTGGTAAGATTTTGAGTTTTTGCAGTGTACATGGAGCGGGTAAGCTCGGTGCTGCTGCCATGTGGTGTCGCCATGTTTTTACGTTCAGTGGCAGCGTGACGGTAGGAAACCACGGAAACTCAGCGGAGACACCGGAGCTGTCGGCTCAGGTCGAGGTGGCGTCTGTGAAAAGTCACCACGTTAACGCAGTGAGGAGGAATGGAGCGTTACACTGATGCTGCATTCACCTGCAGTCGGGCAGACGGCCGTCGCTAACAAACCAGATGTCATTTTAGTCACAGAAGTCCAGAGAAAGCCGGTAAAACGTGGGTCAGGTAAACAATACCACATCACCATGACAACATATTGTCACGTGTATTGTTTTGCCTCGTGCCGACGGACCACTTGTTTACATAGAGGCTTGTTTATGCCGTTACGTGCAGCGGCTGTCGTCCGCCTGCCGTCTGCCCAGTTTCACGTGAATGCAGCATGAAAAATACGACTGAGTTGCTTGCAATATACAACCATAACACTAGATGGGAGGAATTCCTACACAATGTACCTTTAAGTATCGCTTGGAACCTCACCAAAAAAATAACCAAGTAGAGTCGAATAGTGGAAAAGGAACATAAGAGATAAACAAAACAATAATGGTAAACAGATGTACAAACTAAAGCAACACATGCATCAGACCACGAATACAAGAGAAGTTATTATTATTTTATTTAAAAAAAGGACTGAAATTATTTTCCTCTTAAACTGCAGCTTGCATTTGGTAAAAAGTTTCTCTCTGCAGTAACAATACGAGTTCAAGGCCTTCAACCATGAGGCTGCAGGATCTGGACGCTGTTATGTGCATCACCATAGACCTGTTGTAACATATAGGATCGTCCAGATGAGCTTCTCTACTCGTCTCTACTCGTATTTACCGATGACGTTGATCCACTTCGGAGCAGAAATCTGCAGCTTTGACCGTTAGTCAGTGACAAATATAAAAACCACGGATAGATGGGCAGGAATCAAAATGAATAAGTTACTACACAGAAAATGGATTTCACTTACAGTTGACGCATGACTATTTTATATCCCGCTGAGTTGCGGCCTTTTATTTACTCTAGATGGCTTTTTATTTTTATTTTTTTTCTTATTTATTTTATTTATTTATTTTATTTTCCTGCACACTGAGCAAGGTCAGAGCAGGAATTGGCAGCAAAAGACACAAGAGGAGGAGAGAGAGAAAAACTATACTGGAGATGCTAAAAGATAGATGCTGTCGATTGAGCGTGATGAATATTTTACCAAGACTTTCTCCATTAGAGCTTTTTCAACAGTCTTGTCTTTCAATACGGCAAAAAAAAAGAAAAAGAAAGAGAGAGAGAGAGAGGAGGAAAAATAAAAAACAAAAAAAACACATCTTCCCCCTTTCTCTCCTCTCCTCTCTGTCAGGAGTTCACAAACTGGCTCTGACGAGTCGTCTGCCATTTAAGTGGTGACGGGGGCGATCGCCTCACCCCCACCCCACCTCCACCTCACCCCTCCCCTCCCCTCTCCTCTCCTCTCCTCCCTCCCCTGTGTTATCTCGCTCAAAGCAGTGCCATCCCTCCATTGTAATAATGCCGCTTCCCAGCAGCCCTTGGAATGACCTTTCTTTAATTAACTGCATCTTGATGAGCAGATCTACATAGAATGTGAAGGTTAATTAATGAAGTATCACTGCTTAGTCTTAAAACCATCACCTAGCGGATGACAGCCAGCCCACCACTCTCAATTTTTACCCCCTCCTCCTCCTCCCTCCACCCCTCCTCCGATCTCATTAGCAGCGGTGGGGGCCAATGGACAGCTCTGCTCTGCTCGGCTCTGGACACTGGATCTCCAGTAAATTGTCTCAAAGACCCTTTGATTTCCTCCGTACGGCCACGTACCACCACCACGTTCCGACTCTACACTTTGAATAATATATGAGAAACACACACAGACACACACATATACACACACACACACACACACATTCTTGCATCACATAATGTGTTCATGTTTTTTTCCTCAGAGGTATGAATCCAGTCAGCAAAACCCCCATAAATAATTCAAATGAAGGTAAAATAATATTTCAATTAAGATCCATGTAATCTGTTTCTTGCAAAAAAAACAAAATACATGATGGATGGTGATGGATGATTCTTGTTGTGTATTATTGCACACTTTCATCTTGATAAGCTTTCCGTTTCCGTGTGATTTCATTTCAGGGGGGGTTGCATGCAGCTCAGCGTCGCTTATCGTCGCAATTTTGGAAAGAGGATCCCGGTTAGCGAACGTCGCGAGTGTCTCCGCTGTGGCAGGTGAAGCTGGTAAGAAGATGGTGGTGATGATTATCTGGGGGTCTATGGTTACAGCACATTTACTTTACCCCCCTCACCCCACCCCCCCTCCTCCCCTCCAAACCTGGCTGTGCTCACACAGCTTTTTGTCTATCTATAATCTATGAGAGTGGAGCCATCACCTCACTTAGAGCACAAACACCCTGTGGTCATGTGACACCATCCATCACCGTGGCGCTGGGTCGTTGTTGTTGTTGTTGTTGTTGCTGCTGTTGATCGCAACGTTTCCCTCCCCCGGTTCAGTGGCGTCATGCAAAAGTTTGAGCCCCCCCTCCCCAATTTAAAACGTCTGTTAATGTTGAACAGTAACTATGCAGGGGGGCCAAACCTTTGCTGAGGGCCCTTTTTCCTTTTCTGTCAGTTTGAACATGGAAAAGATGAAAACAAAAGAGAAAATGATGTTGTTTAAAATGTAAAAGGGAGTGTTTCATGTTTAACTTTATGTCTTTTGGAGATCATTTCATCGTCCACTTGATGAACTGTTCACATTAAAAGGGAGAATTCAACATTTTTTGGCAAGTTGGCTACGAAGGCTCATGGGATTTCTTGGTTTCCCTCATCAAACTCATCAAATACACAATCCAACAACTCCACAACGCTCTGGTGGACAAGTTGTGACCTGCACATTCACCACGCTATGAGATAATAACACAACGTTACCAGACAGAGTTGTTTTAGAGGGAAATACAGAGACTGCTTGATGAAAAACTGTTCCTGAAGGCAACGCGCATCAGCGGTTTTGCATGAATTTCCCTCTAAAACTAGTAATGTGCAGGTCACAACTTGTCCACCAGAGCGTTGTGGAGTTGTTGGATTGTGTATTTGATGAGTTTGATGAGGGAAACCAAGAAATCCCATGAGCCTCCATAGCATAGCTTTGAGCAGCTCACGGCTCTGCTCCGCCGTTCTAAAAATAGCTTGCACCGACAATTAAAGGTAACGAACCTACTGCTATGACTATAGGGATTATGGCAATGGGCCAATTTGCCAAAATGTTGAACTATCCCTTTAACAGACAATTTGAAACCAGAGGGGGGGACAAACTTTTTGCATCGCTAGCCGAGGCCCCGGTCGGACGCTGTGGGAGCTGCCGACTCCTCTCAGGCTGAATGAAGACGGTGATTTTAGAGTTTGGCTCAGATTTTGCACACAATTGAATATTGTGCAGTTCTGTCATTATCCTGCTAGAAATCTGCCAGCTCGTGTGCATCATGTGCAGTTTCACTGACACCTAACAACAACAACGTCTCTAAGTGACTGCCTGAGTGTGTGTGTGTTTGTGTGTTTGTGTGTTTGTGTGCTGCTGCTGCTGCTGCTGCTGCTGTAGTATCTACAGACGTGCATGTAAATCTCCATCAGGAGTCACACAGTCTGAGCCGAGGCCGACCCTGAGGAATATGACGGAGCTTCTCCCAGGTAACACCTCGCTCCACGCCTTCGCTCCGGGCAACAACAGCAACAACAAAAACAACAACACAACACACAACTCCAGACGAGCAGAGTGTTTTTTTGACGAGCAGCACGTGCAGCTTCATCCTGTTTCATCCAATATCTGCAGAATAAAAAGCCTAAAACATGACGGATGGAGCGTGGACCATCTGGACGGAGCGGAGCCACCGCTCTCTATTTGTGTCTGTTTAACAACAACAACAACAGCAGCAGCAGCAGAGACGTTATTGATTCTCACCATTTACCACCACAACCTCCTGAAAGCAGACACACAAACCCGTATGTAAAAGCTGACACGGCTCACTTCATGACCAGATAACAAAGAGTGATGCCCCCCACCCCCCCACCCCCACTGCTGCCTCTCACCCCCGCCGCCTGTGGATTAACAGAACAGAATAAAACAGATATAGCGTTGTGGTTGTATATCACAAGCAACTCAATGGTATTTTTCATGCTGCATTCACGTGAAATTGGGCAGACAGCAGACGGACGACAGCCGCTGCACGTAACGGCATAAATGTATTTGTTTATTTCGGGCATGTTAATTAAATCATCATCATCACACTTCATCTTAGTTCAAATAATACAATACACATGGCCGAAAGGGAAAGCGGGAGAAGCAAAAGCTTATCTAGTCCCGCCCCCATTACCCACAGAATAATTATCTTCATCATAATCTTTTCTTTTTCTTTTTCTTATGACAATTTGACATAACATGTTGCAACAGTAGGTAGTATACAGAGCTGAAGTCTATCTTAAACAAGCTTCTATGTAAACAAGTGGTCCGTCAGTACGAGGCAACATGTTGTCATGGCGATGTGGTATTGGCTACCTGACCCACGTTTTACCGGCTTTCTCTGGACTTCTGTGACTAAAAATGACATCTGGTTTGTTAGCGACGGCCGTCTGCCCGACTGCAGGTGAATGCAGCATCAGTATAACGCTCCATTCCTCCTCACTGCGTTACCGCGGTGACTTTTCACAGACGCCACCTCGACCTGAGCCGACAGCTCCGTCTGGTGTCTCCGCTGAGTTTCCGTGGTTTCCTACCGTCACGCTGCCACTGAACGTAAAAAAAAACATGGCGACACCACATGGCAGCCAGCACCGAGCTTACCCGCTCCATGGAGATATGAATGATATGAACGGCTAATTCAGAGCTGAAAGGAACACTTCAGTTTGTTGATGGGGGGATAATGAAAAACAGACTTTTCAATTTTCGTGAATAGATAACAGGAGAAGTTACACAATGTCCCTTTAAAGTGTGTTTGCATCAACAAAGACGACATTCTGAGCTTCATTTATGGATTTGTTTAAAAAAAAAAAAAGGAGAGAGAGTGAAATCCATTTTGTTCCTCATAAATTGTTGAGGTTTTCCCCGGCGTGCACCCCCGCTCCCTAATTGCTGTAGCTTCCTGCTTCCACACTGATACAGAGTCGCACCTGCACTGATGATGACTGTCAGGTAAACTTTCCCCATATAGAAGAATTTCTCCGCTGAAGCGTCTATCTGATTTCCCTTTCAGCACCCGGGAATGACACCGCCTGCTAAAAGGCTGGCACAATACGCTCCCACACACACACACACACACGACGCTGTCACCAAAGACAACTCAGGAAAAGGGGGGGGGGAGACGGAGAAAAGAAGAAGAAGAAGAAGAAGAAGAGAAGAAGCCGAGTGTGTTTTGAGAGTTTGAAACAAAATAGCTGGTGCAGCATTTCCCCCCCGTTTCCGTCTGAAATCCTTGACACCAGAGGATTTACAGTGAAGTGAAGTGAAGTGAGGTGGGTGCTGTATGGAACGAGGGTGGGTGGGGGTCCACGCTGCTACACTCATGCTGACAGGGATCCTCCCCTGTAGCGCCTGCTCCTCTTTTTTTTTTTCTTTTTTTTTTTCCATTAGTTCCTTACTCAGTCTCTTGCCCTCCAGACCCGCAGAGTGAGGAAGATTTAAGTGGCCAGTCAAGTGAAATCCCCAAGGTTTGGCAGGTGTGAGGTCTGGCTTCATTATCTACAGACACCTCTGTCCAATTATGAGCCTCGCTCCCTCTGTGACGATGATGATGCCGCCCTGTGTGTGTGTGTGTGTAGGTGTGTGTCTGTGTCTGTAGGTGTGTGTGTGTGTGTGTGTGTGTGTGTGTAGGTGTGTGTGTGTGTGCAGGGCATGAATACACCAGCCTCATTGTTATCTGTCTAACTATCAAGATTTCCCTCCTCCATCACGACATCATTGACAACTTCACACAGACACACAATAAGAAATTCACACTTGATATACTAGGGGTTGCAAAGCAAAGGGGCGGAAAATTTCCAAGTAATATTTCCAGAAACTTTCCATGGGAGGTTAAGCTGGGGAATTTTGGAAATATTCCACATTGGAAGCTTTCCATGGGAATTATTAGACAGACAGACAGACAGACAGACAGACAGACAGACAGACAGACAGACAGACAGACAGACAGACAGACAGACAGACAGACAGACAGATAGATAGATAGATAGATAGATAGATAGATAGATAGATAGATAGATAGATAGATAGACAGATAGATAGATAGATAGATAGACAGACAGATAGATAGATAGATAGATAGACAGATAGATAGATAGATAGATAGATAGATAGATAGATAGATAGATAGATAGATAGATAGATAGGACAGACAGACAGACAGACAGACATGCAGCAGTGTGCTGTGTGCATGTGGTTGAGGAATAGCATAGATATTCAAGTGTACTTGTATTAAATCTGGTTGTTTTAGCCAAGATTACCCAACTATATTTAAGTTCCCCGTTAAAGGCCAACCTTCAATTTTGTAAATTTGTAAATAGTCTGTAGGTGTGTGTGTGTGTGTGTGTGTGTGTGTGTGTGTGTGTGTGTGTGTGTGTGTGTGTGTGTGTGTGTGTGTGTGTGTGTGTGTGTGCAGGGCATGAATACACCAGCCTCATTGTTATCTGTCTAACTATCAAGATTTCCCTCCTCCATCACGACATCATTGACAACTTCACACAGACAGACACACAAAATAAGCAATTCACACTTCATACTAGGGGTTGCAAAGCAACAAGTAATATTTCCGGTAAATTTCCAGACAATATTCCAAATTGGAAACTTTCCATGGGAATTATTAGATAGATAGATAGATAGATAGATAGATAGATAGATAGATAGATAGATAGATAGATAGATAGATAGATAGATAGATAGATAGATAGATAGATAGATAGATAGATAGATAGATAGATAGATAGATAGATAGATAAAAAAACATAAAACACACAAGGCATTTAGCATCCACAGCCTTACTCAGCATTAAGTGCAATTAAAAACTGTTCTTTAATGTGTTTGTAGTGGCTTTAATTGTCCTGTATCTCCTGCCAGAGGGGAGTAGTTCAAACAGACAGTGACCAGGATGTGTTGTGTCTTTACATTATGGGAATTAACTGGAAATTGGGGGTAATTTAAACAAACTGTATCATGTAAATATTTTGTTTTGTAGGAATAGCATATAGATATTCAAGTGTACTTGCATTAAATCTGGTTGTTTTAGCCAAGATTATGCTACAATATATTTTCCCCAACTATATTTAAGTTCCCTGTTAAAGGCCAACCTTCAATTTTGTACATTTCGGGTTTTATTCCCGTTGATTCCCATGGAAAGTTTCCAACTCCAAAAATTTCCGGAATTTTGCAACCCTACTTCATACACACACACACACACACACACACACACACTGGGATGTGGGTGCATGGCCTGGTTTCCTTGCTGCTCTACTTGGGGGAGCAGAGAGGAGAAGCAACACCTGAAACCTACTTGTGCAGCGATGTTAATGGTCGGCTCGCGGCCGGCCATAATTAGGACTCGCTATGAAGACAAAAAAAAAACTAAAAGAGCGCCACAATAAATTACACCACAACTATCTAGCCCGCCCGCCGCGGTCAAAGAGTCTCCCTGGTTTTGATGCATCTCCGCCGCTTCTCCATTTTGCTGACCCACTGGTTCCAAAATGTCAGCCACTACAAACTGGAGCAGCGGCTGGCTGCCTCGTAAGCTGCTTCAGTTCACTTCCTTCCCTCCTTTCCTCTCTGTTCCTCTCCTTTCCTTTCCTGCCTCTCGCCTGATTTTGGACACCCCCTGCTGACACGACAGCAAAATACAAGACACCCACCGGGAGGAAGAGGAAGAGGAGGACTCTGCTTTCATACAAATGTGGTTTTGTTTTGTTTTTAATTGGCAGACGAGGAAATCTCCATCGTTTGTCACATCCACTCTTTTTACACCCAAGCAATAACTTCTCTCTTAATATACAACATTTAATACCACCTTAAATTAAAAAAAAAAAAGTCACAATCACAGTTTTTGTCTTCATTTACATCCCTCTCCTCCTCCTCCTCCTCCTCCTCCTCCTCCTCTTGCGGCCTGCTATTGTCTGTGGAGCCACATGTAGCCTCTAGTCTCTGTTAGCCTGCACTCATCTGCTGCAGCCCCGATCATCTGCATCAGTTGGCAGATACAAAGAGCATCGCGCTGATTTGCGTGTGAGCATGTGCACCTTTTATGTGTAGCACGGCTGCACTTGCTTGCGTGTGCAAGTCTCTGTGAGTGTGTGGTGTGGTGTAGTGTAGTGTAGTGTTGTGTGCATGCATTTGTGTTACACTGCCTTTTTTTATATGATAAAGTGGGAGTGTTGGAGGCATCTGATGGTTCCCAGACTTTGGCTCCGTTTTTATCTGATGCTGCGATGGCAGCTGTTGACCAAAGGAATTCATACATGTGTGTATAATTTGTCTTATGGCTCAAAACAAACACGGGACTGGGGACTTTTTTTTTTCTTTTTTTCTTTTTCTTTTTACCCATTCAGTTTGACATGACACAAACAGAAGGTCACTGTGTGTGTGTGTGTGTGTGTGTGTGTGTGTGTGTGTGTGTCTGTCTGTGTGTGTGTCTGTTTGGTTTCTGTGCTGCTTGATTATAATTTTAGGTACATCCAAAAATAGAAACGACCACGAATCTAAAAACATGTTACGCCAGATATAAATATATATGCACACACATATATATAAACAAATATATATATCAGGATACAAATTGGACGAATGTTTGGATGAACCACGTTGCAGCTCAGCTTTGAACTCACCATTTGTATTTGTTTCCTCTTAATGATGATGATGATGATGATGATGATGATGATGATGATAATCTCAGGACTGGCAGCGGCGAATGAGCCTCCCCTGAATCACAAAGGGAGAAAACAAAAAAATGACATGAATTAATAATGAGCAAAAATTACTCAAACTCTACACACCACCACCACCACCATCACCACGACGACCTGCAGCAGCCGCCGCCACCGCCACGGCAACCGCAGCAGCAGCAGCAGCAGCAGCAGCAGCAGCACGGTGAGCGGCTGGGCCCTAAGGTGACAAAGCTGGATAAATATTTCATGTCTAAATAGGATTCGGGGGGCAAGAGAAGGGAAGGGGGAAGTTCCTGAGCTTTGCTGCCTTTGACGATCTCTCCTAGATCTGTTTTCTGCAGCACATGGTGGAAGCGTTAAGCTAAAAAGAGACTTGGACTCGTCGTTCTGCAGCTTCTGGTCTCAGGACTCGGGGATCAGATTTACAGCTGCTGCGTCCTCCTTCCTTCCTTCCTTCCTTCCTTCCTTCCTTCCTTCCTTCCTTCGTTCCTTCCTCCCCGTGCTGTGAAAGACGGTTGTGTGTGTTGTGTGTTGTTTGGCTGCCCTCAGGTGGAAGCCTGCTATAATTGCTGTTGACAACCTACAAGTCATTGTGCAATTAAAGCATCTGCCGCTCCTGTGTGGCAGCGGGCCGTGATGCCTTGTGACAGCTCGTAGCCATTAAGCAACTGTAAGCAGCTGGCGTGCCTCGGTGGGGGAAAATAATGTGACAGAGGCAACTCCCCCCTATTGTTGCCCTTGTCTCATTGGGGAAAAGAGGGACATTACATCACTCAGCGAATACTCGGGCGTCTCCATGAATGGAGAGAGAGAGGGGGAGAAGGGGGGGAAAGGGCCACGTCTACAAATTAGAGCTGGCACAGATGGACGTCCAGAGTCTGAAGTCTCTGAAGTCTCCGAGTCCAACTACTGAAGGGACGAGGGGGGACTGTAGTATGTAGAGTATTGATATGATTGGAAATTAGATCTTTAACAATTAGTCTTCTCATTAGTCTGAATATTAATTGGCCACACTAGAGATGATCAATACTCCGGCTTTTTTTAAAAAAAACTGTGCAGATGTGCGTTGATGTCTGAGATAATAGAATATACTAGAGAATGCATCTCCTGAAGGAAATACGGGTGAATGCTGAAAGCTGAATGAGCTGAATAAATTGTTAAAACAATGCTGAATTAAGTGGAGAAACTGCTGAAGCAATCTTGAAGAGATGAAAACAATATCTGAAGAGTATGAAATGGTTTTGTTGAAGATCAGTATGAAGAGATTGAAAGGGTAAAGTAAAGTCTACGCAGATTTATTCAAAACTGACAGTTTGAAAACATTTTTGAACCATTACTAAGATAGATGAAACAATATGTGAAGAGTAAAAGTAGAATAATATAGTTACAATCAGTTAAAGGGAAGAATAAATAAGAATAACTACATCATATCTGAAGGTTAAAAGTAGAACATGTAACAGTAGAAATGTTTTTTTTTTAAAGTTTGAGGAAAATGTAGAAATCCTGCATATTTATAGTTTAACAGTTGAAGGGTTGAAACCTGAAATATGTGAGAAAAGAGAAAATATTTCTGATTGGAAATTAGATCTTTAACAATTAGTCTTCTCATTAGTCTGAATATTAATTGGCCACACTAGAGATGATCAATACTTGAGGCAAAAAAATAAAATTCAGAAGCTCCGGCTTTTTTTTTTTTTAAATGTGCAGATGTGCATTGATTTCTGAGATAATAGAATATAATATTGATTAATATTTACTTCAATAGAGTCAATAGCATAAGCAACAACAACAACCGTACAGACAGCGGACTGAAGGTCTTCATTAGATCGTTGCTGAACACAACACATCTCATTAAGTCACATGCTCCAGGGTTTCTTCTTGCTCATTTGAGCCTGTAGCTTTATTTAATGCAAATCTGAGATGTTTATGTTGTAATTATGTGTATTAATGACATTTAACAGAACATAAGATAATAGAATTAACATCTAAAAAAGGAAACCGAGACTATACAGATAGCCTATGTAAAGTGTCATCATGACATTCATCCGTCACTGTTTTGACACATGACAGAATATCTAAGAGACTTTTACTCATTGAATCAAAGTGACATTTGCAGCTTCACTGGAAGTGACAACACACTTGTCTCATAAATAAGAGCTGATAAAAAAGTGACCAGTGAGTTCAGTCACAACAAGACGACAGAAAACTAAATAAAAACCACACATTTACAATTCTTTTGATAGTAAAAATGAAGCCTGGATCAAAGTAGAGAGAGAGAGACTCTGACGACATAGTAAGTCTTTTTTTAATTACCACATATCTGAGTCATTTGTGTGTCTCATGTAAATGTGCTCTTTTGATGTACATTTAACTGTAACTGAGTTTGCAGGGGGTGTGGTGCCAGGGATTTATGTGCATATGATTTGCACGCCTTTCGGTCAGATCTAATTATTTATTTAATTATCATCATCATCATCTCTCTTTTCCATGTCAACATTTTCAGAATTCCAGAAAATAATGCCAAATAAATAAATAAATAAAAGGGAGCAACATGACAGCAGCAGTTAGGAGAGCAGAGAGTGGATCTGTGTGGACAATCCTGACAATATCAAACTCAAGAGACGATGGTAATCAACTAGTCACATTCATGTGGGCTGGGCAGGCCATGAAGGGCTGTGTGTGTCTGTGTCTGTGTGTGGGTGTGCATGTGCATGTGCCACAGTGTGTATATGTGTGTGTGCATGTGCGTGCACGTACCTCCTCATGTCTGACTCCAGGATTTGCTGTTTCAGCAGGGAAGGAATCAGTCCTGTGCCTTTGCCATGCAGGAAAGTCGGCGTAAGGAAATTCCTGAGCTTCACAGTGGCAATCAGGCAGTTAAGGAGCTGCCACTGGAAATGGAGCTGCGTGTCACTCACTTTCATGGCTTATTCACACCAGCAGCAGCAACAGCAACACAACTGCTCCAACATCACACACACACAGAGAGAGAGAGAGAGAGAGAGAGAGAGAGAGAGAGAGAGAGAGAGAGAGAGAGAGAGAGAGAATACATAAAATAAATAAAGTAAAATAAAAGAAACAGGCTTTATCTCATTCAGTCGCCCCAGCAGCTCAGTAAATAACAGCTCTGTGTCTGGGCTGATCTTACAGCTAAAGGGGAAACACACGGTTTTATACCTGACACTGTTCTTTGATTAACACGTGTTGGACGCTGAAGGTAAAACTTTACACACCTTCTGAACCCGCCACCTGCATTTTGTGTCGTCATTTCCGGCGCAATTTAGCAACAAAAAAAAAAAAAAAAAAAATTAACCGTGTGGTACGTGATGAGTTCACTTTTTTCATCTCTCTATCTATTTGTGGTGTTTTTGCTATAATAATTCATTCTTTCTCTTAGATTAAATTAAATTAATCCATTAATTTTAATTAATATATTAGTATAGTATATTAGTATATTAGCCTAATATAAATACATACAATTAATATTAATTAAATTGAATACCATAGCCTATCAAAAATGTCCTACAATACATGTACATTAAAAAGCACATTGTTTATAAAACTTGTGTATGATAGATAGATAGATAGATAGATAGATAGATAGATAGATAGATAGATAGATAGATAGATAGATAGATAGATAGATAGATAGATAGATAGATAGATAGATAGATAGATAGATAGATAAATAGAAAACAAATATGTCTAAAATATATTTTGAATTTGTATGCCAGTTGATTCGCTGAAACAGATTAGATAAATAAAGTTTACTAAAGAAAAAAAAAAGATCCTGTCATAAAGTCGTTTTGATTTTACTTGTCCTGCTTTATTGACAGCAACACAGGAGTACTATACTATTCAACATGAATACACAAACAATTCAATCATATTCAATGAATATTTTGTAAAGCTTATACAAAGATCATGTTTTAACAGCTTTTATATTTCACATATCACATATAGAGGAGACAGTTCCAGAAAATGTGGCTTCTTACCTGAAAATGTACATTTGAGACTGTAAAAATGTGGATAAAATAATTTAACAAGTCGTTTAGATTTTTTCCCACTGCTTTAAACGCAACGTGTGACGTCGCACGCACGCACGCACGCTTCCGTCTGCCGTCGTGCCGTAAAGCCCGCGTGGGATGTCGTAAAGCAGCGGACTAGTGTTGTTGTCAGAGAAGTAAAACTGTCACACACACACAGCCGTGGACGGACACACACACACACACACCGCCGTGGGTTTTATCTCATTATAAACGTGTTGTGTGTCGGTGTGCGCGCGGCCGGCGGCACCGTGGGGTCTGACGTCATGGTGCACGTCGCGTAGCCTCGAAGCAGCAGGAAGGAAGATGAGCTGATGAACAAAACAAACAAACACAACAAACACAAGCTGCAGGGATGAGCACGTACAACGGAGAAGGTAAAGGAAGGCTCAGCTCCAACAGACTCCTCTAAGAGTTTATTATTATCAGTTTGATTTGAATGCATCATCATCATCACACAACTTCCTGCTCTCTGTGTGTGTATGTGTGTGTGTGTGTGTGCAGGACACTCTGTGGTGGTGGAGGTGAGTCCTGACATCCACATCTGCGGCTTCTGTAAGCAGCAGTACAACAACTTTGAGGTTTTTCTGGCCCACAAACAAAACGGATGTTCATTACCAACCTGTGACCCGTCAGCCACCACCACCGCCACACTACCAGGTAGAATACACAACCACCACAACAACACTATGGCTCAGGTTTCATTATTATTAATAATAATAAAATGTATGCAAACTTTGTGTCATGCTTCTTCTCCTCAGATTCCAGCACAGAGTTTGTGTTTGAGGAAACCTACCAGACGTGCGTGGTGAGAGGCGTCAAGAAGATCCTGACCAAAGCTCAGAAAACTCCTTCCAAGAAACTAAAACCTCCGCTGACGTCCAAGAGACACAGCTGCTGTTTCTCAGGTCGCTGCCTCTCAATTCAATTCAATTCAATTTGCTTTATTGGCATGAACAGAGATTTGTTTTTGCCAAAGCATTTTACACAATACTTACGTATATGCACCACAACACTGTAATTCTTCATATTCAGAACTGTGTATGCAAAAAGGGGGCTGCCGCTTCACCCGGCTGGTTCTCTGCTAAGGTGCTGGAGGTATCAAAAGTGTCCAAACTGAAGAAAAAGATCTCCGCACACTTGGATCTATGCAATTTCACTTTATTGAAGGCTAAGCTTTCGGTCTCAGACGACCTGCGGAGATCTTTTTCTTCATATTCAGAACAGTACAAAATACAAAACAAATATTCATCAACAATATAAATACAAATCTATGCATCTGTGATGTCATACTGAGTCCCTGGCTGCCAGAGGAGCTGCCGTCCCTTCGCCTAGCAGGACTGAAACTTTCTCCTCTGGTGTCAATTTGTTGAACGTTCTTATTTCTTCCTGTATTTTCTCAAAGTGAGAGTTTCTTATTAAGGAGTACTTCTCACAGTAGAGCAGGAAGTGCATCTCTGTCTCTGTCTCTCCTGTGGAGCAGTGACCACATATATACGCTGCTCTCTGGGCAGCCATGTCTGTCTGTGTCTTCCTGTTTCTATGGCTACTTGGTGGTCACTCAGCCTGTATTTGGTCAGGATCCGTCTGTGCTTCCTGTCTCTCTCTCTCTCTCTCTCTGTCTCTGCTGCCACTCTACTTCAGCATTAGATGAACTGACCACCACAGGTAACACACAGGTTAACACCTTGTAACAAGCTCCTTGTCTCCTGATCCCACAGGTTGCACTTTCAAAACACAGTATGGCCAAAAAGACATGGAGCGCCACCTCAAGACCCACACAGGTAGGCTACGTCCTCGCCACGCAAACATACACTATCGGTCTAAAGTTAAAACTTAAAGCAGAAGTAAGCGATCCGGTGGTTTTGGCTAACTTCCTGTCAGCCGATGGAGTTAGCAGTCCCCGCCCTCGTCCCTACGTCACCACATTCACGCACATCCCTTGGCTGCACACACAGAGAGGACCACCCCTTTATGCCGTTCTTTCTCCTCATTGGATAAAGGTTGTAGGATACAAGGAAAGTTTTCTCCTCGGCTTACAGCAGAGCAGAGTGACTGACAGACCCGTGTTTCAGACCAAACACTCTATAAGTGATTGCTGTCGGAAGATACAACCATTTAAGACTTATATTAACACAAATATTCCGCTTACTTCTGCTTTAAAAACTTTAAAAACTTTGTGTTCCTTCATCGTTTTGATGTTTTCAGTTTGATTCTACAATGTAGAAGGTGATAAAAATAAAGAAAAACCATTGAATGAAAATGTATGTGTCCAAACATTTGGCTGGTAGTGTACATGACACTCTGCTGCTGGAACCCAAAACCTAACAACGGCCAATAATGTAATAATTTTGGCCATTTTAAATGTAATAAACCCAAAGCCTGTAGATATATCTCATTCATCCAGGTCATCCTAACCTCTGGGCAACAAACTGAAACGAAGGCAACTGGTTATGAAATAAATAAATAATGTAATAACTTGCCAATAATGTAATAAAATGTTTGAGCCAATAACAGAATAACAAAGTTATTACGTTATTGGCTCAAACATTTTATTTTATCGGCCATTTTCAAAAAAACCTTTGAAAATGTAATAACTGGTGCAAACTGGTTACAAAAAAGAAAAGCTGTTGGCTCAAACATTTTATTACATTATTGGCTTTATTATGTTTAAAATACACTGCAGAAACTCAAAATCTTACCAAGAATATTGGTCTTATTTCTTGTCAAAATGTCATTTCTAGTCAAAACAAATCTCATTGTACTTTACATTAAAAGTAGTTTGTTTTTAGACACTTTTTCCTTCTTTCAAGCAGATTTTCACTTGAAATAAGTAGAAAAATCTGATAGTGGATCAAGTTTTTCTTCCTTATTACAAGCACAAAAAACTTGCTTTCACTGGCAGATTTTTCTACTTATTTCAAGTGAAAATTAGTTTGAAACAAGTGAAATTTATTTAAAAACAAGCTAATTTTTTGATGATGAGTCTTATTTTAAGTGGAAAGAGATTAGTTTTGACTAGAAATTAGACATTTTGACAAGAAATAAGACAAGTTTTTGCAGTGTAGCCAATATTATTACATCAATGGCTGTTATTACGTTTTGGTTGCTACAGTCCATTTAATGATTAGATACTTGACACGAGATGTTTTGTTTTTATCCGTCCGCTGTGCAGGTGAGAAGCCGTTTGAATGCGACCTGTGCCACAAGCGCTTCAGCCGGAGGGACAAGCTGAACATGCACAGCCGCCTGCACACGGGAGAGAAGCCGCACAAGTGCAAACACTGTCCGTACGCGGCGGCCGACAGCAGCAGCCTGAAGAAACACCTGCGCATCCACTACGACGAGCGGCCGTTCAAGTGTCAGATCTGTCCGTATGCCAGCCGCAACTCCAGCCAGCTCACCGTGCACCTCCGCTCCCACACAGGTACCACCGCTCTTCTTCCTCCCGACTTCCCATGCATGAACCATCACCAACTTTTCACTGCAAAAACTCAAAATCTTTCCAAGAATATTTGTCTCATTATTTCTTCTCAAAATGTCTCAATTTTAGTCAACACTAATCTCTTTCCACTTAAAATAAGACTCATCACCTAAAAATTAACTTGTTTTTAGACAGTTTTCATTTGTTTCAAACTAATTTTCAATTGAAATAAGTAGAAAAATCTGCCAGTGAAAGCCAGTTTTTTGTGCTTGTAATAAGAAAGAAAAACTTGCTCCACTGTCAGATTTTTCTACTTATTTAAAGTGGAAAATTTGCTTGAAAAAAGTAAAAAAGTGTCTAAAAACAAGCTACTTTTTAATGTGATGAGTCTTATTTTAAGTATAATTAGATTTATTTTGACTAGAAATAAGACAAATATTCTTGGTAAGATTTTGAATTTTTGCAGTGTTGCACAAAGCTCCAGTCTCATGCCAGATTTGTTCAGATGCAAGGTCAATATTTCTCATATGGGGAAGAGCGTCTCAATTTAAAAACGTACAAACTTCCTACCAAATCAACTGTATACCTGCTTCAGTTTTGCAACTTTATGCAAAATGTCGCCTCAATTCTTTAGAAACTTTTGTACGATTAAATTCCAGCACAAATTATGAAGTTAATTCGAAGTCCGACTAATTTGCGCTGGATTTAATCGTAAAAAAGTTTCTAAAGTATTGAGGCGACATTTTGGTGAAAGTTGCAAAACTGAAGCACATTACGTACGGTTGATTTGGTAGGAAGTTTGTAAGTTTTTAAATTTAGATGCTTATTGCCATTGTCATTGTTACTATTCAATCCAGCGCAAATTATGAAGTCCATCACTCTGTGGTTTTTCATACACTGTAAAACTTATTAAACCTTTCTCCTCCCACAATTTTTGCTAAATTGTCACCAAATTTGCTGCGACTGCATCTTCAGACCGTCCTCCACAAAAATACCACCCAGGTTTTTTACATTTGAAAAACTGAGCCTCCAGTGCATGAAAACGTTTGACTGTAAACATATACAAGCCAATTCTTGATAAATACATTTTTCAATCTTCCTGAAAAAAACTGACAATATTTTGGGGTTGTGGTCGATGAAGTTTGGTAAATATCAGAATTTTATCTCAAAAACTGAATTTTTGAAAACATTTTGAATTCTACTCTCATGGAACAACTGCAGTCAATGTAAGAGTGGTATTTTTAAACATCAGATTTTGTCTTATGAAGGAAAACATTTATCATTAAAACAACATTTTTTTGCTGTCAAGATGCAATATATGTATTTTCAGGTTTTCGTCTTCCTATTTTGTCTCTTGTTGCTCAGAATTGTCTCCAAGTGCCCGTCTCTGACCGTTGTTTTTTATTTTCCCCAGGCGATGCACCGTTCCAGTGCCAACAGTGTGATGCAAAGTTCAAAATCAACTCCGACCTGAAGAGACACATCCGCATCCACTCGGGCGAGAAGCCGTACAAGTGTGACTTCTGCGAGTACCGCTGCGCCATGAAGGGAAACCTGAAATCCCACATCCAGATCAAACACGGCACGGAGAACTCCTTCCGCTGCGCGCACTGCGACTTCACGTGCTCCAACAAGACGGCGCTGCGGCAGCACTCGCGGGAGCACCAGCCCACGCAGCCCATCCGCTGCTCCAAGTGCACTTACTCCTGCTCCAGCAAGGGGGCGCTCAAGGTCCACGAGAGGATCCACTCCGAGGAGCGGCCGTTCAGATGCGACTTCTGCAGCTTCGCCTCCAAGCAGCGCAGCAACCTCGTCATCCACAAGAAGAAGTGCCACTCGGACAAGCCGGAGAAAAGCAGCGGCGGCGGCGGCGGCAGTGGGAGCAGTTGTGGCAGGGGCGGCAGCGTCAGTGGAGGGAAGGCCGGCAGAGGTGGAGGTAGGGGTGCAAAATTCTGGGAATTTTCAAAGTTGGAAACTTTCCATGGGAATTAACGGGAATAAATCTGAAATTTACTAAATTGAAGGTTGGCCAAGGCCGGATTATAATTGGGGCACACTGGGCACGTGCCCAGGGGCCCATGGCAACCAAGGGCCCATGGCAACCAAACCCTTGGTTGCCAACCTGCCAAGGGCCCCGCCCCCTGCCGAGCGAGAGGTCAGAGTGTGTGAGCGGGAGGTCAGTAGTAGAGCGTGAATAAAAGAAAGCAAGATTATGGATAAAAAAAGTATTTGAGCGGTGGAGCAAAGAGGAAAAGCAAGAGAGAGAAGTGGCGGTGATTAAAGATGTCCGGCGAATCACATCATTTTACAAAAAAATAGAGGATGAAATAGACCCGGAGGATACCAGCGCTAGCACCAGCAACGGCGGAGCAGTGCCACTTCAGCCATCCGCTAATGTTAGCCCGGCCTCGGCCACAGAAGTCCCGGAGCAACCGGAGGAGGATATTGAACCAGTCCCGGCTCCCCCGAGCACTAGCACCGCAGGTGAGCCGTCGGAGGACCCCGCTCTATGGGGCGTGTTAAGTGAGAGCCATCGTGAAAATATTATAGCGAGAGGGGCTATGTCTGTGTATGTGTAGGCTTTGCTGAAACTGGTGTACACACACACACACACACACACAGCAGCTCGTTCAGCCACTTGCACCGATGGTGCGTTCAATGACCTGGGCAGTGTGGGAATTCACAAGGGCTGCAATTATAAACAATGAAAGAAGCATGCACAGAGGGATTATCTTATCTTTTGTGCATGCTTCTTTTCAGTTCACAGAATTATTTGCAAAGTTGTAAAGACTCAGTGTGTGTATGTTGCTATTTTGTAGTTGGTTTGTCAATTTCATATGTTGGCTGCATTTAGCTGTAGCCTACTGTGTGTCTATACAGATGGCATTCTTATAAGCTCCTTAGTGGTCATTGTGTGGATGTTGTGGATTGTGTTGTGTTGTGTTTATTTGATCTGCTGTTTGTGTCAGCCTTAGATGTACTAGAAAGTCTTGACATAATAGTTTGTGATTATGGTCTGGTTTTGACATGGTACTTCATATACACAATTGTGAATAGGTCTAATTAAGGTGGAGTTTAATGACTTTCCTGGTTTGTAATGGGTGGAGGTGATGTGTGAGATGCCAGCGGTCTGTGCGACAAGGGCCCTCTGGGACCTGGTGCCCAGGGGCCCTTGGGGTGCTAATCCAGCCCTGAGGTTGGCCTTTAACAGGGGTGTTCAGAAATGGCCGTTTGTCCTGTTTGTCACGCCTCCTACGAGTTTCCACGAGTTGCCGCACGAGTTTACCCGAAACGAAAAAAGACTACCCCACTTTCTTCCCGGATTTACCCGAAAATAGAATTTTGCACAAAGTTTGCACTAATGTTAAGACCCAATGGGCTCAAATTCAATTTTCTTTTCTGTACAGCTTTAAATATTGTTGGGGAAAATATATTGTAGCATAATCTTGGCTAAAACAACCAGATTTAATGCAAGTACACTTGAATATCTACATGCTATTCCCCCATCACATGCAGAGATGATTTCTTGAACCCTAGGAGGCCACACTGTTGGGGGTCATTTTACTTTTTTGATTGGATGGGGGGGGTGGGGATGTAATATTTTACTCAACATTCATGTTTTTGTTGTTCAGTAAAATAATTGATTGATTCATACAAGAATTAAAACTTGATAAAGTTCTACTCACAAATAAATCTGTTGAAATGTCATGTTTTTTACACACTAAAAACAGTTGGGTTAAAAAATAACCAAATTTTAACCCAACTGCTGGTTCAAATAAGGACAAACCCCTTTTTTGGGTTATTTTAACCCAACAGGTTGGGTTATTCTTTCTTGACCCAACTTTTGGGTTGACTATTCAACCCAAGAGTTGGGTTATGCTAACTACAACGTTGGGTTACTTTTAACCCAACTATTGGGTCGTGTATAAAGTGCTTGCTCGACCCAATAGTTGGGTTAAAAAAAATAACCCAAAGTCACAGAATTACCCAACCCTTAACCCAACGAATGGGTTACTCACTGAAAAATAACCCAATTACTTGAACAAACCAGGAAATTCATAACCTATCCACCTTTTTCCGAACGTCAAAAACGTAAGCCCGGTTTTGCTCTTCCGGTGGAATTTTTTGTTTACGTTTCCATGGTTTCGGTAGTCGCAGTAAATGCATGGATTTTATTTATTTTTTTCCCAATGAAAATCTGTAAAACGCATGGATCATCACACCAGCTTTTAACAGTGGATCTCACACAAATTGACATCCGTGTTAAAAGCCAGCGTTAATAGATCCATGCGTTTAGCGCAACTATGACAACGACTGAAAACCATGGAAACGTAAACGTACAATTCCACCAAACTGGCAAAACTGGCTTCCGGTTTTGACCATAGATGACGTTCAGAAACTAGTGGATAACCCTGAAAATCGGTTACACTCTGGAAAAATAACCCAAAAATTTAACCCAACACCAATAACTCAGAAATTGGGTTACAGAGATAACCCAACATTTTTTAGTGTGTAATTGTATTATTTTGCATGAATGTCTTCTTATGACAAAACAAAATATTTACATGATACAGTTTGTTTAAATTACCTGCAATTTCCAGTTAATTCCCAATTATTCCCATATATTCCCATAATTCCCATGGAAAGTTTCCAATTTGCAATATTTCCAAAATTCCCCAGCTTAACTTCCCATGGAAAGTTTCTGGAAATGTACCGAAAATTTACTGGGAATTTTCCGCCCCTTTGCAACCCTAGGTGGAGGTAAAAACGGAGGCGGCGGCGGCGACTCCCCGAAGCCGGCGAGCTCGCGGTACCGGGCGAAGCTGGACGCGGCGCGGGCGTTCTGCTGCGACTCGTGCAGCGCCTCGTTCGTGAGGGAGGACTCGCTCCGCAGCCACAAGAAGCAGCACCGCGACGCCACTCAGAGCGTGTTGCACCTGCAGCTCGCCGCCGCGCCGGCCGACCCCGTCGCCGTGGTTCCCGTCACGACGATGATGATGATGACGTCGACGACAACGCACACGCAGACGCAGACGACGTCCGACTCCATGGCGCCTTACAGCAGCAGCAGCAACGCACAGCTGAAAATCATCGTGTCTCATCCTCTGGGTCCGGCGGAGAGCGCTCTGGTCCCGGCCGGCGTTGGCGTTGCCGTGGACGGCGGCGGCGGCAGCGGTCATCAGGCGGCGAAGACTAGCATGGTTCTGCTGAGCCCGGAGAACCAGGACGTGGTGGTGAACTCCATGATCCTTTCTTTTCTTTTTTTGTTTTGTTTATTTAGATCCCCATTAGCTTTTGCCACGCAGCAGCTATTCTTCCTGGGGTCTTTTCATCATAATAAATGACAAATACAAACCATTAACACACAACACATTAATACATAAAAACAAAAATACATACAGAAAACACATACTCAATACATACACATACAAAACAAAACATCCAAGACAAACACTTAACATATGTTACCCGCTCCTACATTGAATCACTACACAACAAGGATACCAGGACCCAATTTACAAATATAGGCTACTAATGGTCAAAATTGCGATCAAAATAATAATCTCTTAGTTTCATTTTAAAACTAAGCATGTTTCTTTGTTGTATAACATAATTCGGAAGGGCATTCCACTCCTTCATAGCTCTATATAATACTGTACCTTGAGAGAGTGCCCTGGGTAAAATAAAATAACCTCCAGCAGCATGTCGAGTTGAGTAATTATGTATGTTTGAACTAAAAGATAATTTTCTATACAAAATGTATGGCATTTTAGTTGATATTATATTCCTAAGAAAAACCATCAACAAATATGACAATCTGTGCTTAACATCCAGCCAACCAAGACTGGCATGCATTTGACAAATATTCGACCTTATTCCACACATAAGTGCAACACGTGCTGCTTTATTTTGTATAAGTTGCAGTTTTCTGATGTTGGCTAGTGAGGTATTGGACCAAACAACTGTACAATAATCCATATGTGACAAAACCAGTGCTTGAATGACTTGTTTAGTAATTTGTGTTGTTAGATATTTAGAGCATCTCCTAATCATTGAAAGAATGTTTCCAATTTTGGTTATTATCCTCTTAAAGTAACATTGCAGAGTTTTTCGGCCTTAAAATAATGTTTCCAGACTCATTGCAATGGTAGAAAAATGGTTAATAGGATGAATGGTGCTGCCGCCGCAGCCTGAGCGGGGTCGCGTCGGTTGAAACTGCACTATGTAACTTCCCTGCACGGGTACGAAACACCTTACAAGACACATTATCATCATATTTAGACACCAAACAAAATCATCAGAGCACAGACAAAACCAAACAAAAACAAAAACCACATGGAATTCACATAAATAATTCACTTTTTCTTTTTGACCAGGCACTTTTTATGAAAGTAGCTATAGTAAAGACTTCTTTTCTGAAGAACCATTCCAACTTTACCTCATTATCAACCCAAAACAACTCAGGTTTCACATTTTGCATTTTCTGAAACAAAAACTGCCTGGCTTCGTCATATAACGGGCAATGAAACACAAAATGAAACAACAAAAGTACAACCGCAAAGTAAATAAATAAAAATAAATAAATGGATCATATAATAAGCATTGACTGTCTGAAGTAACTGCGACCATGCACTTAAACTACTCATACACATACACTCCAAGAAAAAGGGTACAACCACAACTGTAGCCAGTCCTCTTATTAATAACCTCAATATATTAAATCATATTTCATTAAAGGGATAGTTCAACATTTTGGCAAATTGGCCCATTGCCATAATCCCTATAGTTATAGCAGTAGGTTCGTTACCTTTAATTGTCGGTGCAAGCTATTTTTAGAACGGCGGAGCAGAGCCGTGAGCTGCTCAGAGCTACGCTATGGAGGCTAAAGGAATTTCTTGGTTTCCCTCATCAAACTCATCAAATACAAAATCCCAACACTCCAAAACGCTTTCGTGGACAAGTTGTGACCTGCACAATCACCACGCAATGAGATAATAATGGAACTTTACGAAATGGAGCCGTTTTCGAGGTAAATACAGAGTCTGCTTGCTGAAAAACTGTCCCTGATCGCAACGCGCATCAGCGGTTTTGCATGAATTTCCCTCTAAAACAACTCTGTCTGGTAACGTTCTGTTATTATCTCATAGCGTGGTGAATGTGCAGCTCACAACTTGTCCACCAGAGCGTTGTGGAGTTGTTGGATTGTGTATTTGATGAGTTTGATGAGGGAAACCAAGAAATCCCATGAGCCTCTGTAGTGTAGCTCTGAGCAGCTCACGGCTCTGCTCCACCGTTCTAAAAACAGCTTGCACCGACAATTAAAGGTAACGAACCTACTGCTATGACTATAGGGATTATGGCAATGGGCCAATTTGCCAAAATGTTGAACTATCCCTTTAAACCGATCTTTGTTACTTTCAGGTCAACCTCCTCGCACCGATGCAGCCGCAGACATCGGACGTCGGCGTTCTCGAGTCCCAGACGGTTCTGTTGACGCAGCTCGGCGGCGGCGGCGGCTCGGACGACGCCAACAACCCGCTGCACCAGGCGCTGCTGCAGACCGCCATCACCGCACACGATGCAGTCGCCGT
Source organism: Trachurus japonicus (assembly GCF_045865225.1). Taxonomy (NCBI): domain Eukaryota; kingdom Metazoa; phylum Chordata; class Actinopteri; order Carangiformes; family Carangidae; genus Trachurus; species Trachurus japonicus. Next base: position 33,188,634 of record NC_140913.1, read on the forward strand.
AGCCGCCGGCAACAACAGCTGCTGCAACAGCACGCAGACGTTCATCACCACCTGCTCCGAGCTGGACGGCCTCAACGCCCTCATCCAGGAGGGTGGCACCGAGGTCACCGTGGTTACAGAGGGGAACGTGACCACGACGACCACGCCGATGCCGACGCCGGCCGATATGGTCTGCAGCGGCCAATCAGAGGACGTGTCCACATCGGGCGGGACGACGGTGGAGGACGGTAGTGCCTTACGCGACGACACGCTGCTGGTGCCGAGCCTCGGCGGCCTGAGCAGCCAGAGCGCCGTGGTGATACACGGCGTGCCGCTGATCGTCTCCGCTCAGCCACACACACTCTACGCAGACACGCACACACTGGAGGGAATCCCACAGTGAGGCCAAGGCCACGCTGCTCCTCTGACTCTTATCTGCATCATAAGCTATTTGATATTTGATTTTTTGCCGCCGGTAAAAACTTTGAGCCTGGTTTAAAACTTCGGTGTTGAATCAACAGAACCTGCACTACGGCCTGATACACTGTTAGGAGCATTTAGACAGTGACATGGAAAAGTTTAAAATGTCTGTTAATGTGAACACACTGCTGCTCAAAATCTTTCCAAGAATGTTTCTCCTTTTTCTTGTCAAAATGTCTCATTTCTAGTCAAAACTAATCTCTTTCCACTTAAAATAAGACTCATCACCTAAAAATTAACTTGTTTTTAGATCATTTTCACTTCAAACAAATTTTCACTTGAAATAAGTAGAAAAATCTGCCAGTGAAAGCAAGTTTTTTGTGCTTGTAATAAAAAAGAAAAACTTGCTCCACTATCAGATTTTTCTACTTATTTCAAGCAAAAATATGCTTGAAAGAAGTAAAAAAAAAAAAAAGAAAGTGTCTAAAAACAAGCTACTTTTTAATGTAATAAGTCTTATTGTAAGTATAATGAGATTTGTTTTGACTAGAAATGACATTTTGACTAGAAATAAGACAAATATTCTTGTTAAGATATTTGAGTTTTTGCAGTGCAGTTCATCAAGTGGAAGATGAAATGATCTCCAAAAGACATAAAGTTACAGATGACACATTCACTTTACATTTTAAACTATATTATAAATATTTTATTTTCATCCTTTGCATTTTCAAAATGACAGAAAAGGAAAAGGGCCGGACTCATGACTCTCACTATTAAAGGAATAGTTCACCAAAAAAATGAAATTCAGTCATTATTGACTCATCCTCATGCTGATGAATTCATTCATTCGGAGTAGTTTTTTATTCCTCAAAGTGCATCTGGAGACCCGGGAGGCCGGTTCCTAGTTCAACCAAAACTTTATATGAGAGTTATAGGGCCCGACACAAAAACGTCCATAACTACACAAAAACCATTTAATATTCCTCCACACTGCTCGTCCACTGCTATCCAAGTGTCCAGAAGGGAGATAGTCCAGAGTTTACTGGAAAATTCAATACAGGACTGTTTAGGCTGTAAAAATTTGAATGAATTTCATTTTTTGGTGAACTATTCCTTTAAACTATATCCTTTTTTTTTTGGTTCCTGAAGCTGTGAAGCATTTGTTGGTTATTAATTGTGAGCAGCAGAACAAACAAACAAACAAACAAACTCTTTTTCTATAAATGTTTCCAGACTCCAAAGGAGAAATTCTCATTCATTGTTGACTGGAGTCACTTCGATTATGGATTGGTAGCAGACATTCATTATTAAGTTCAGATTTCAGTAGAAGTACCACTGCAATAATTTACATTTTAAGGAAAAGTTCAAGAGTTAAGTTTACATACAGTGGCATGGAAAAGTTTGCCCAAATGTCTGTTAATGTGAACAGTTCATCAAGTGGAAGATGAAATGATCTGCAAAAGACATAAAGTTACAGATGACACATTCACTTTACATTGTAAACTATATATACTTTTTTTTCATTTTTTACATTGTTTTCATCTGACAGAAAAGGAAAAGGGCCCTCAGCAAAGCCCTTGTAAACTATCCCTGTGTGTAAATAGTAAATCGCTTGTCTGATACCTTGGTCAAAGTTCTCTGAGAGCTCAAGTCTCCTGGGTTTCCCGTTCTTTTGCTGCTGCTGCTTTGTTTCCCTTTTTCACTCTGAAACTGTAGAAAACTAAAATAATACACTGATAAAAGAGTGTTTCATGGTTAACTTCATGTCTTTTGGAGATTATTTCATCTTCCATTTGATGAACTGTTTTAACATTAACAGACATTTTAAACCAGGGAGGAACAAACTTTTGCATGATGCCACTCTGTCTGTCACTCTGCAATCACAGCTCCAGGAATCCAGTTGTTGTTGGTTTACATGCTTCAAAACAATGAAATGAAAGTGTTGGGATTGGATCGAATGAATGTTTAGTGAAATTACTGCAGCGCGGTAAAGAGAGGACATGATGGAGGAAATAAATGTGTGCGTGAGTGACCTGTGAACCAACATACACAATCACACTGGTGTTGGTTCATTGCAATAAGTAGAAACCAGACTTTTATTATTGTGTGCAGGCCGTTAACATAGAACAGTTTTTGCTCAATAACCACTGAGGTAACGACGATCCTGTCAGCTTTGGGAAATACATTTGTTCTAATAATCCTTAAATATTAGAATATCGAATTGTTGTCGTAGCGTTGCATTATTAGTTCGGTCCAGAATGTCGTCGCGTTTAACACTGACTAACTTTTGAATATAAAAGTTAAATAAATCAATAGGACGTCATTTCTTACACTCTATTTTCAAGTGTTTGAATTTTTTTGGACGCGTCTGAACTAATATAATGTTTATTTTCAGCTAAACATCTTTTCAAGAAATTAAAGTGTAAGATAATAAAAAAAAAAAAATCTAAAACAAATGGACACAAGTAGAAGGTGGCTTTTCCTTTTGTCATGTTGTTCCTCCAGTTTGTCCAGAAGGTGGCAGCAGAGCGATGGGAGTGAAAAGGTGAGGCTTTAACTTTACAGACTTAAAGGTATTGATCCTACACGTTTGTATATGTTGCTTTTCTTTCTTTCTTTTTTTCTTGGAAATGAATATTTTTCAAGTCCTCCTCGTTCTGCGTCCACAAAGCAGATGTCAATTGCGGAAAACGTTCGGCCACAATAATATCAAGGTCTTATTTTTCTAAAAAGCCAAGTTGCTTTTTGCCCAATAGATTTTCCAATAAAGCACCTGTTTTGCTTGCAGCTATCTATTATTCTGGCCCATTTTTACACTCAGACTTCAGCACTTAGTATCTAGCAGAGAGTGAAGGCTGAGGCTGAATAGGAGTCTCCTGAGAACAGTCGACCATTGATTTCTCTGTCGGCTCTTTAGTGCTAATGGCTCTCCTGATGCAGACTCCTGTGTGTTGTGGCTCAGCATGGCCACAAACCCAGATGAGATGAAGTTGTCTGATGAATGAGCCTCTCTGCTGCTGCTGCCTGCTAAAGTGAAAGTTTCCCCTCAGAGTTGGTTTGTGTTTTCAAAAGAAGTGTCTTCTGTTAGAGGAGAATTGGTGCAAGCATCAAAAAGGAAAGAAATATAATCACATAAAACAGTTTTTTCCATAGATCTTTTAATTAATGTGTTTTATTCTATCAAATCCTTTGATCGCCTTTGAGTGGCAATTAATAAACTTATTAGGTACAATTGACTCAAGTGATTTAGGCCCACTGGAGTACAATATCCCTCTACTTTAGCACTTTATTATGTCCATTTCATGCTATTTCACTTACATTTATTCTGCCAACTAAATAGTTTAACTGTTTGACAATTTGAGAAATTCACAAGTTTGTTTGGAAGAATAAGGCGAGAAGTGTCACTGTCCAATATGAAGCTACAAGTTAGCTTTCTAGTAGGGAAATAACAAATATAAACACCTGTAAAATGACAACTTGAAGTTTTTAAGACTTCGTTTGGACGAGTGATGAGTTGTTAAGTTGTTAGTAGACAAAGTTTGATCACTGGAGAAACCTGGCTTCCTGTCTGGACACTTTCCAGACTTTAAGCTAAGTTAGCAACCACAGCCTCATGTTTGGGTCAAGTTTTGGGATCAAATTCTCATCAAACTCTCTGCAAGAAGGAGAATAAACACATTCCCTAAAAATAACTATGTCGAACTGTTACAGATAAACTGTGTAAAGCTGTTAGCTTTAATATTAAATATTGTTAAATGCATCAATAACAGCTGCTTTTATGTTTGATGTGTTAGTTAGCTTATAGTTTACCAAATGTCTGTTAATGTGAAACCCAGGAGACTTGAGCTCTCAGATAACTTTGACCAAGGTATCAGATCTTGTCTGATACCTTGGTCAAAGTTATCTGTCTATCAGAGTGTGTAAATAGTAAATTTACTATTTACACACTCTGATAGTTTCCAAAGGGGGTGGGAGCTACTAGAACTATGCAGGGGGGCCAAACCTGTCAGTTTGAACAAAAGATTAAAAATAAATAGGCTAATATAAAATGTTTATAATGTAAAGTGAATGTGTCATCTGTAACTTTATGTCTTTTGGAGATCATTTCATCTTCCACTTGATGAACTGTTCACATTAACAGACATTTGGTAAACTATCACATCAAACGTAATGTTGCTGTTATTGATGCATTTAGCAATATTTAATATTAAAGCTAACAGCACTTTACACTTTATCTGTAACAGTTCAAGTTATTTTTAGGGAATGCATTTATTCTCCTTCTTGCAGAGAGTTTGATGAGAATTTGATCCTTAAACTTGACCCAAATATGAGGCTGTGGTTGCTAACTTAGCTTAGCTTAAAGTCTGGAAAGTGTCCAGACAGGAAGCCAGGTTTCTCCAGAGTGATCAAACTTTGTCTACTAACAACTTAATAACTCATCCAAACGGACTCTTAAAAACTTAATTTACAGGTGTTTATGCAAACTTTTGCATGATGACACTGTAAGTAAATTTAATTCTTGGACTTATTTTCCTTAAAATGTTGTATTTGCAGTGGCACTTCTAGTGAAATCTGAACTTAATAATGAATGTCTGCTACCAATCCAAAATCAAAATCCCTCAGTCCAGGATGAATGAGAATTTCTGGAAACATTAGCTAATAGAAACAGTTGTTTGTTGTGTGTTTGTTTGTTCTGCTGCTCACAATTAATAGCTACCCAACAAATGCTTCACAGCTTCAGAAACAACAACAAAAGATCCAGTTTAATAGTGAGAGTCGGTTCATAATAACGAGCACCTTGTCCTGACTCCTTTGCTTCCCGTGCTCACATTTAAATAATCGCTCCATTGATCAGTGGGAACCAGTAGGAGTCGAGTCATGAACTCCTTTTTGAACATTTCTCTGTGTGATTTCAGAAGCCGAATAAGTCTGTCACCTGATCTTCAGGTGGAATAAAAAGCTCCTGAGATTCCATTATGTATGAAGATGAAGCGTTAGTATGTGGGGGTAAAAAAGGCAAGAAGTGCTCTCTGCTCTCTCTTTGATCTATTATCTAACAGACTTCCAGGCCCTAATCCTGAGCACTCTTGAGGAGGAGAGCCCACTTCCCTCCTCCTCCTCCTCCTCCTCCTCCTCCTCCTCCTCCTCCTTGTTCCATATGTGACATCATGGCTGGGTTAAGTGCTTTTTCTATGGGCTACAACATCTTTAGATATTTGCCTGCAGGGGAGAGTTTCAACCATAGAAATCATGCAAAGTTTAATTTATTTTGACGCATGTCGGAGTTTTGGGGGGGAATAATAAATAGGCTGAATAATCACACTTTATTTAAAGCGCATGATCATTTCTGATTAAAAATAGCAACAGTTCTGCACTGCAAAAACTCAAATATCTCAAAAAGTAGCTTGTTTTCAGACAGTTTTTTACTTCTTTCAAGCATATTTTCATTTGAAATAAGTAGAAAAAATCTGATAGTGGAGCAAGTTTTTCTTTCACTGGCAGATTATTCTACTTATTTAAAGTGAATATTTGTTTGAAACAAGTGAAAATGATCTAAAAACAAGTTCATTTTTAGGTGATGAATCTTATTTTAAGTGGAAAGAGACTGGAAATGAGACATTTTAACAAGAAATAAGACAAATATTCTTGGAAAGATTTTGAGTTTTTGCAGTGCGTTATGAAATCTAAAGTTTTGCTGCTTCTGTTTCTTTTTTATTTCCAGACTGGCAGCAGGAGTTGTTGTTTTTCTTTTTAAGGCATCTTTTGATACTGTATGGCACCTCTCAGTTCCTTCCTTCCTGTGTTTGAGATGTCAGCCTTTGAATGGGGTCATAAACGTCTCACCCCCTGAAAAAAAAGGGCAATTTCCACTCACAGCTGCTTAAAGAAATCGTCAGTCGTGATGCATGCATTCCTCCTGGACATAAACAGATCCAGAGCGGCGGCAGGTGATAAGAAGCTGCTGCTGCTGCTTTAAACAGTGTGAACATGTCAAAAAAAAAAGCTCTAAGTGAATTTAATTTGTTGCTTTATAAATAAACCACTGACTGCTCCTCCTCCTCCTCCACATTACAACCTGTCAGTCGGCTTCAACAATACTTTTCTGACCTTTGCACACAATTTGCAATCCCAGGAGTAAAGTGGCTTAATGAAATTAACTGATTGGTAAAGTATTGATATGGATTTGTTTTCCAATAGAAGCATCTTCTTCTTTTTTTTTTTTTCCAGCTGTGACACTATTGACATCTTAAGTGAGTTTTGATTTCTCGGCACACTGGAGGCTTTTATCTTGTCTTTGTGCGCTCCTGTCTGTCTTTCTTTGTGTGTGTGTGTGTTTGTGTGTGTGGTGATAGAAATACAAGACGATAGAGCGAGATGATTTGATCAGCAGCAGCAGCAGCAACCTTCATTTTTCTTTTTTTTCTCTTTCTGAATGCAATGTGATTAGTTGTTAAGACATTATTGGGGCTATTGTGTCTCAGAGTGCAAATCAATAGCGTCACCTTAGGGCAAATTCTGCTCGTGCCTCAGTGGGTGGTTGAATGTTTCATATTAACCCTCCATGTTTTTCACATTAATGCACTGTTTAACGCTCAAATAGACAAAGACGTGCTCTTTTTTTCTTTTCTTTTTCTTCTACCCACATTCTCTAAAAAGCACTGTCACCTGTTTTTGGCATCTTGAACATTCGTAGTGTTGTTTTTTTTTTTGGTTTTTTTTTTTTGTCTTTTTCTTTCTTGTTTACTCTGTGCTGTCAGGAAGCATTATCCTGACAGGCTCTTTTTTCTGTTTTTGTTTCTTTAAGACTGAAAGCAGCAGAGTAGAAGCAAGTAAATCCTGAGAGAAGTGGTGTGTGTATGTGTGTGTGCAGATAAATGTGTGTAATTGTGAGTCAGTGGTCATGGCCAGAGCCCATAAATGTCCTTTAATGGACAAAGGAATGCTACAGTATCTCTGAGCCAGTTTGGCTTTTATTATTATAACAATGTCCCCTTTTTTTTTACCTTCCTCTTGTGTTTGGGTCACCATGAAGTGACCCGTTTTCAGGTTTTAAATGCATTGTTTGTTAGGGTCAATTTTGACCCGGTTATTACGATAAGAACAATAATGAGAGTTAAAACTGAACTTATAAGTGCAAAACCAACCTTTTCATGGATAAAGAAGACTAACAACGTAACCAAGAGATGAGATTTAACAGTACAAGTCTTTAAAGGCCGTTTTTCCTCAGACTCTGAGCTAGAAATCTCCACTTCAGCAGCACTTACAGACACCAAACCTTCCAGTTTGATCCCTTTCTATATTCTGAAGGTTTTTACAGAGGGGATTGTTGATATATCATTCACAGCCTGATTTATACAACATTTTATTCCTAAAAACATGGAGAAATTGGATTTTTTTTAGGGCTGGTGACAGTATTTTCTCATTTTCTCAATTTTGACCCGATTATAACGATAAGAACAATAATTGGCGTCTCATATTTTAATAAGAGATATGCCCTAATTAAAATAAAGGCTTTATAAAGAAATTCCTTGGCTCGTCGGAGTGCCTGAAGTAAGCTTTTTTGCTTTTGCTCTTTTTACTTTGAACAATAATTAGAGTTCAAACTGAAATCATATGTGCAAAACCAACCTTTTCATGGATAAGGAAGCCTAACAATGTAACCAAGAGATGAGAAACAAATGGGATGATAAATAATTGTTTTAGTGTGTTTTACAGCTGATTTAAGACTCGGGTCAAAACTGACCCTAACACCATAGATGGCAGCAGAAAGCTAACACTGGACGAAGGATATTATATACAATATGGTTTCACCGGGTTCATATACTGTATATATAACGAGATGGTTTCATCATTCGGTTCAGGCGGAGAGTGAGTGTGATCTGGTGAATGTAAATAACCAGCTATCAGCTTTTGTGATGCACTAACAAAGACATTTAGCCATTGTTCCTGTTTCTGTGCCACTAACCCTAAACAAATGAGCGTTTGCATGTTTCTTTTTTTTTTTTTTTTGGAGCGTGTGCACGGTGCCATGCATTGACAATCCCTCAATTGTTTTCTTTTATTCCATTTTTTGGTTGTTGTTGTTGTGGGATGGAATCTGGAGCTGGGAATACAACTGAACTGACCAACAAGTGTTGTTGTAGCTTCGGGCCATCAGGTTTGAGCTGGTCGTGGCCCTGGATACCTACAGGATTTTGTTTTTTATGCTCGTTTTTTTTTTTTTCAGTGTGTGACCAACCTCTGATGGTTCCCTCATGTCAGCATGTTGCTTTGTGTTTACTCTGTCCGCATTCTCACAGTTTGTAGAGCAGGACAGTCCCTTTTTGTGTGTGTGTGCATGTGTGCATGTGTGTGGGGCATTTGTTTGCATTGCCAGCCTGTCATAATGGAGTGATTAGATTTGTTCATTCAATAATAATCAAAGTTACACTGTAAAAAAAAAAAACTGCAGTGATGAATTTGATTAAAACAACACAGATAAAAGGTTTGGGATGACGTCATCACTTTAAGGCCTAAAAAACACCGTTTAACTTTTAAATTATTATCTAAATGTTGGTAAACGGAGCCGGTTTTAAACTTTGCTGCGTCACCAAACAAACCTATTTTCCATTTTTAGAAAAAGAAATTCCTCCGGTTGGAGCAGATGGCGACGAGCAGCAGCATATTTTCTTTGTTCACACACGCCTTATCCTAAGAAAACAAACATGATGGAAATCTGATCTTTACACATACAAGCCATTGTTGTGTGTGAGTGTGTGTCAGTGTGTGCGTACAACAGATGCATGTGTGTGTGTGTGTGTGTGTGTGTGTGTGTGTGTGTGTGCATAGGCCCTGTGTTTACCTTGCCTGCTTTCAGAGCTTTTAATGCACACAGGTTCTGCTGCTCATTCATTCTCCTGCAGTGTGGGAACAAGTTGGATGTGTGCGTTGCTGCAGGAATGTTTTCACTCATAAATGAGAATAATGACTTTTTATTTTCCTCTCATACAAACAAACTATGCAGAAATATGTTTTATTTCCATGCAGGTGTGTGCGCGGGGTCTCGGTGAGACACTACAGGCAAAAACACAGTTTTTAATGCACTGTTCAATTTTGAGATTTTGGGCTATTTTTCTTCCTTGACCTGTCTTCTTTTAGAAAAAATCAAAAGAAATGATAGAAAATCCACATTAAGGTGGTTATTTTACTTCATTTTGTCTCTTTTGTTGGTAAATTTCTCCAAAATTTACAAAAAGTTAGCATGACCCAGGTCATGTCAGGTATCATTGTAAAGCTCTCTTTCTCCTGAACAATGATCTGGGCTCCAAAAACTGTCATTTCCTCCGTATCCGCAACCAACCGTAAAAGTACGATTGATAATAATAATATATGGAATTTTACAGTACACGTCTTTAAAGGCCGTTTTCTCAAAATGAGTTGTTCCTCAGACTCTGAGCTAGAAATCTCCACTTCAGCAGCACTTACAGACACCAAACCTTCCAGTTTGATCCCTTTCTATATTCTGAAGGTTTTTACAGAGGGGATTGTTGATATATCATTCACAGCCTGATTTATACAACATTTTATTCCTAAAAACAGGGTGAAACTAGATTTTTTAGGACTGGTGACAGTATTTTCTCATTTACAGAGTGATAAAAAGAGATATCCAAAATCCCCTCTGTAAAAACTTCTGACTCTAATGTGTCAACAAAATAAAACAAGAATTTTGAAAGTGGCTTTATCCATTGTTCAGATTTCTGTTCTGGAAATATATGCAAATGAGCGCATATTTAATCAGATATTGCCTAATTTACATATTTAAACATCAAATTTGACAAAACTTGTAATACAAAAAATATTTGTCTTAATGTAAGTGATAAACATGGGAAGTTTCATGGTGATATCTCTAAATTTTTTTTACCCTATTCACCTGTAGTGTCTCGGCTGTGGATCTTTTATCATCATGACCGCCGTCGCTGATTTGATGATTCAGTTTAGAGACGGCTCAGGAAACGTCCTTGTTTTCATTTTGATATGGTGTGAAGAGAAGAGAGAGGAGCAGGGAGGGGTTGGTGTTGCTGTTGCTGTTGGTGTTGGTGTTGGTGTTGGTGTTGGGGGGGGGGGCAGAGGGAGGAGATAAGATTACAGCTCTGCTCACCAGAACCAACGCAAAAGGAGTCAGAGTCACTTCCATTTTTTATTTTTTATTTGCTACCTGTAATAAAAAGAACAAAAAAAGAAAAACCGCCCCCCCACCCCCCTAACCTCCCTAACTCAACCCCACCCCAGGATCTAAGTCATAGTCCGTCCATATTTGCTGTTTGTTTGACCCCTGGGGGGCACGAACCCTGGCTGATCCTTCATCTGAGGACAAAGCTTATGTTTGCAGTGACATAATAAATGCCTGTGCAGGGAAAACAATGGCTGATGAATTCAGCAGAGGGGAGGGAGGGGGGGGGGGGGCAGTGGATGGACGGCCCGAAACTTCCAGTGTCATGGAAAGTTTTTGCAGACAAGACTAGGATACACACCTTGGTCAAACACAGAGAGAGAGAGAGAGATTCCCCAAAAATGAGACGAGATGTGGACTGAAGGCAGAGATGGACAGAGTACTCGACCCCAGTACTTGAGTAAGGGTACAAATACTGCTGGTCAAAATTTACTCCGTAACAAGTAAAAGTAGCTCAGTCGACATGTTACTCGAGTAAGAGTAAAAAAATAAAGTACTTGCCCTTAAAGGTACTTAATTTTCCAAAAGTACATGCTTTTAAACTCACTTTAAGTAAAAGTAAGAGTAAGAGTAAATTTCTTATTTTTCACATCAATGAATTACTAATTAATTTTTTCTAAATTAATTTAAGGACCTTTTAAAGCAGAAGTAAGCGATCCGGTGGTTTTGGCTAACTTCCTGTCAGCCGATGGAGTTAGCAGTCCCCGCCCTCGTCCCTACGTCACCACATTCACGCGCATCCCTTGGCTGCACACACAGAGAGGACCACCCCTTTATGCCGTTCTCTCTCCTCATTGGATAAAGGTTGTAGGACACAAGGAAAGTTTTCTCCTCGGCTTACAGCAGAGCAGAGTGACTGACAGACCCGTGTTTCAGACCAAACACTCTATAGAAGTGATTGCTGTCGGAAGATATAACTAATTAAGACTTATATTAACACAAACATTCCGCTTACTTCTGCTTTAGGGTTTCCTTCTTTGACAAACACAGCTTGTGTCCAATAGGATTTTAGAAAAAAAAAAAAAAAAGCAGACCTGAAACTAACAAGTAACTCGAGTAAAAGTAAAAAATATTTGTCTTGGAAATGTATTCAAGTAAGAGTAATAAGTACCAAAGAAACCTAATACTGAAGTAAAGTACAAATCCTCTGGATACAGTACTCAAGTAAATTTACTCCGTTACTGTCCACCACTGACTGAGGGATCAGATTGCTGGGGAGGGGTGGAGGTAGAAGTGGAGATTGGGTGGGGGGGTTGAGATGGAGGTGGGGGTGAGGGGGGGTCGCTCTGAGCTGAGATCATCAGGCTCCAGCCACTAAATGTTTATATGAAGCTTTGTGACTGTTGGAGACGGTCGGAGATGGAGCTGTTGCTTCTTGAGCAAAGAAAGACGCTTTGTTTTTATAGGCTGGCTGGAATGTGTCGAGGACTGTGGACATCTGCTTTATTAGCATATGTGCTGCTGATTCCTAAACCCCCCCACTACACTACACCCCCACTATCCCCAGCTATGAAACCGCTGGTGGTCTGATAAAGCGTCAAACTGTGAGTGATATCTGTAAATACAGACTGTGTGAATGAGTTATCACACAGCAGCTTCATGAATGGAGAGGGAGGGGGGGTGTTGGGTTCTTAATCACATTTTCAACAATTTACATCTTCATTGTGAGCTGCAGCAGAAACAGGAAGTGTGTGTGTGTGTGTGTGTTAACTGCAAGTTTTGAATACAAAAAGTCCACTCAGAGATTGTGTGTCTGGCTCTCCTGCAGTTTATTGGTGTGAAAATTCCTCAGGAGCATTCAGAGAGTCATTGCTGGGTCATTACAGATGCATCTCCTTCCCACCCAACGCTCTCATACTGGCTGCATGGATTACCATTCCCTTTGTTAGGCTAATTGCATTATTGAGGCTTTAAAAAAAAAAAAATCAAGTAGGGGGTATGTGAGCTTTTGTATGAATGTACAACAATCACTCACTCATGGATGAGGATTTGCTGCTGCTGTCTTCAGATGCAAATGAAATAGTTCCCATCGTGCACTTTTCTTTCTTTCTTTTCTTTCTTTTTTTTTTGGTGGGATCAAATTTTTTATTTTCATTTAACAAATGAAGTCAAACAGAGGGGTTCAATATTACTGGAATAGATTCTCACATGCAGCAACAAGGGGCCCAAGACATAAGAACGTGTCATGTGTCACGTATAATGATAGGCAAGGCAAGGCATCTTTATTTTATATAGAGCATTTCATACCAAGGCAACTCAATGTGCTTTACATAAAGACAAAACATTTAAAAAAGAAAGAAAAAACAGCATAAAAACAAAAAACACAGTTAATATAATAGATAATAAAACAAGAAAAGTAAGATTAATTACAAAAAACATACAGTAAGAACATAGCTGATCTGAATAAAAATGAATATCATAAAATAAAATAATAATAAAAATGAATATGAAAATTAACCAAAAAAATTAACAAACACAAATTTCTTCAAATTTCATTTTCATTTTCAAATCCCCTCCTCCTTAAAAATCTGGTTTGTTCATTCGGCGTCGACCGCCTGCAGCCTCAGGCCGCTTCCTGAGCTAATTGATTATCTTATGAATGGATGGATGGATGGATGAATGAAAGAATGAATGATGCACCATTTCTCAAAATAAGGCTGTGCTGATAAAGATCATGTGTCAAAGTCCCCTCCAGAGCAGATATCACCTATTAAACAGAGCAGACAGGGGCCGTGGTGTAACCCAACACCTGGGGGGGGGGGTGCACTCACTCAATCAAGCCTATTGTTTCCGCCAACATACAGTTCCTTCTGGGAGATAAGTACGGCTCGGCTCGGCCTGGCTCGGCTCGGCTCGGCCCTGCAGATAACAACAATGCCTTTTTAGTAAAAAGCACAGATGAGACGTTCACTGTCAACACCTCGGGGTCGGGCATCCTGGCGCTGCTGCTGCTGGTGCTGCTCAGCTCAGCTCATAAAACAACCTGGAAGGAAAGACTTAAAAGACTATAAATGGCAGTTTTTTTTTCTGTCTTTGTGTGTCTTTAAAGGGATAGTTCACACAAAATTGAAATTTCATTATCTACTCACCCTCATGTGGACTAAGGGCTGGGAGAAGTTTCAGAGTCCTCCGTGGATTCTCTGAGTTACAGGGGGTCTCGGCGTAGCAGTGCATGTCCATATGACGGTTGCAAATGGATACCAACTGTCTTCGTAACAAAAAAACACACCAAAAAACATCCAAATACCTCCGTGCTGCTCGTATGTATTGTCCGTCTTGTATTGAAGCCCCAAAATGCGAAATTGTCCCGAAAAAAATTAAATAAGTCTATATTTCAAGCTTGTTTGTAGCGGAAGCTTCTCGAAGCTCCTCTTCCCGGTTTGTCCAAATTGGACGGACCGGGAAGAGGACAGACCCTGGTGTGTCCAAATTTTTTAAATTGTTTTCAGGACAATTTCGCATTTCGGGGCTTCAATACAAGACAGACATTACATACGAGCAGCATGGAGGTATTTGGATGTTTTTTGGTGTGTCTTTTTGTTATGAAGACAGTTGGTATCCATTTGCAACCGTTATATGGACATGCAAAATTTGAATTTTGGGTGAACTATCCCTTTAAGTGTGTGTGTGTGTGTGTGTGTGTGTGTGTGTGTGTGTGTGTGTGTGTGTGTGTGTGTGTGTGAAGTGAATAGCTGCAGTGACTGAGCCATTGCTTCTAATATCAGATGGTCCCAGACTAATATTCAGACAATTAGTCAGGATATAATGAGACGAGCCGCTGCCTGTGGTGTGATTCATAGGCAGCAGCATAAATAAATATATTACAGCTCGGAGGAGGATGTGAGTCAGGACAGAGAGAGAGAAAGAGTCCGGTTCATTGGTCCGTTACTGGAGCTGAAAGAAAAGAAGAGGAAGTGGAGGTTTGGAGAGGTTTTTTGGGGGGTTTTTTTTGGTCACCAGCAGATCTGTGTTTTAGGAAAGACGTGGGGAGGGGAGGGGTGGTGGGGGGGCTGCACCGCTCAGGAATGTGGAGAGAAAAAAAAAACCTGTTGAGTGTTTGTTTTTCCATAAATAAAACAAGTGTGTGTTGACCCAGTCACCACATTTAGAAATATAGATATAGATATCATGGCATCATGCAAAAGTTTGTCCCCCCCCGGTTTAAAATGTCTGTTAATGTGAACAGTTCATCAAGTGGAAGATGAAATGATCTCCAAAAGACATAAAGTTACAGATGAAACATTTTAAACAACACTTTAATTGTCATCTTTTCCATTGAAATATTGAAAAAAAAAGAGTATTTCATGTTTAACTTTATGTCTTTTGGAGATCGTTTCATCTTCCACTTGATGAACTGTTCACATTAACAGACGTTTGGTAAACTATAGGCTAACTAACACATCAAACATAAAAGCAGCTGTTATTGATGCGTTTAGCAATATTTAATATTAAAGCTAACAGCTTCATACAGTTTATCTGTAACAGTTCAACATAGTTATTTTTTAGGAAATGCGTTTATTCTCCTTCTTGCAGAGAGTTTGATGAGAATTTGATCCCAAAACTTCACCCAAACATGAGGCTGTGGTTGCTAACTTAGCTTAGCTTAAAGTCTGGAAAGTGTCCAGACAGGAAGCCAGGTTTCTCCAGAGTGATCAAACTTTGTCTACTAACAACTTAACAACTCATCACTCGTCCAAACGGAGTCTTAAAAACTCCAAGTTGTCATTTTACAGGTGTTTAGATTTGTTATTTCTCTACTAGAAAGCTAACTGGCTTCATCTTTTCCATGTTCAAACTGACAGAAAAGGAAATATGGTCTGCCCCCCCTGCATAGTTAGTACCTAGTAGCCCCCCCACCTTTGTAAACTATCCCAGTGTGTAAATAGTAAATATCTGGTCTGATACCTTGGTCAAAGTTCTCTGAGAGCTCAAGTCTCCTGGGTTTCCCGTTCTTTTGCTGCTGCTGCTGCTTTGTTTCCCTTTTTCACTCTGAAACTGTAGCAAACTAAAATAACCTACACTGATGTTGATAAAAAGTAAAATATTGAAAAAAAGAGTGTTTCACTTTATGTCTAACTTTATGTCTTTTGGAGATAATTTCATCTTCCACTTTGGACTTTGGACTTTTGCATGATGCCACTGTGTATTTTAGGTTCATATTATGCACTAGTGTCTATGTCAGGACACGCGGCTCCATGTTTCATGTTTAACTTTATGTCTTTTGGATCATTTCATCTTCCACTTGATGAACTGTTCACATTAACAGACATTTTAAACCAGGGGGGCACAAACTTTTGCATGACACTGTATATATATATACAGTATATATACATGTACATAATTATATAAATAGACACATGACATCATCACTTGACTTCTTCATCTCTGACCTGGATTTTCTTCACATGCGTCACAAACCGGAGCGTCAGGTCGTCCTGCTTCTGTCTGCATCTTCATCTTCATCTCATCATCTCTACTAACAGGTCATCTGAGGCAGCCCCCCGACCCCCCCCTCACCCCACCCTGACCCCCCCTCAGCAGCAGCAGCAGTGGGAGGCTGATGTTTCCATCTGCGCCCTACGAAGGGGGCGCTAATCCTCGACAACTGTTCCCCTCAGGCTCCGTATCCGTTGCACCGCTGGTGCTGGTTGTGTGTGATACAATAGGCTCCCCTCCTTTGTCCTTGAAATTGTTTTAATTAGCCCCACACGGTGGGGGTATGGGGGGGGGGGGGGGGGGGGGGGGGGGCTGGGTGAGGGCGGGGGCTGCAAACATAAGAATGACTCAATGGGAGTGACACACACACACACACACACAAAAAAAAAATCCCAGGAGCATGACGCTGCAGAGCTGGAGACGACGACACGTGTTAGAAACACACAGTCGCTGATGATGAGAAAGGATAAAAGTGACTCATCGTCATGGAGACTCATTTGAATATTAACGAACGGCTCCAATTAACCTTAGACCTCGGCTCAGTGTGGGAATTATCAGACAGTTTATGAATCACTTAAAATAAAATTAAACAAAAAGGTCCATAAAGTTTCACCAGAATAAAGTTCATGACACATGAATCTAATTATCTGAACTCAAATGAACTGATTATCCACTTGTTATGTATGTGTGTGTGTGTGTGTGTGTGTGTGTGTGTGTGTGTTATTCCTGTTGTACCTGTATTGAACAATAAGAGAAGAATCTGAAAGTATTGATGGAATATTTCCCACCTGAAAAACCTGCTGCAAAAAAAAAAAACTGCATTTCCTTCATGCATCCTATTGCAAAACTCTCAAACCTGTTACTCTGGCTGGTCCATGATTCACCAAACAAATGCATGTGTGTGTGTGTGTATTTGTGTGTGTGTGTGTGTGTGTGTGTGTGTGTGTGTGTGTGTGTGTGTGTGTGTGTGTGTGTGTAGGGTGAGATAAGCCACAGCCACATGCAGCAGCAGCAACGAGCAACAAGAGGTGACAAGAAGTGAAGTTGATCCATGCAGCGTCATGTGACGTCTCTTTAATCCAACATCCAGGTCTGGGGCGGCTCGCTTTTAATTCAAGGAATGTCAGTCAGTCCCCAAAAAATATTAAGAGGGAGAGAGAGGAGGAGGAAGAGGAGGAGGAGGAGGAGGAGGAGGAGGAGGAGGAGGAGCTGGGATGGTTGTTGTTGCTATGTCTCACCTGTCTGCAAGACAAACCATTTTTAAAAAAATCTTTTATCCCCTCTGCTATTCGCCTCTTAAATTATCATGATTTTATTCCTCTTACCATGCACATTTTATTGGTCAAACATGTGCAACTTATGTATGTATTCACTTATTCAACTGATCTTTGACAACACTGTATCCTTGGCATTCTATTCTATTTATTTACCTTATCTTTTATATGCATTTATTGTGTGTACTGTGTTTTTTTGGACTGTGCAAGCTGCTGAAATCAATTGCCCCTGATGGGATTAATAAAGTTATATGAAGTTGAAGTTAAAGTTGTTGTTGTTGTTGTTGTTGTTGATTTTTGACTGTGACACTAGAAACAGAAAAAAAGTCTCCAGATTAAAAATGGAGGCAACAAAAAAACAAAAAACAAAAACTTTCTTTGGCCTTTTATGTAAATGCTCTCACCCTCCCCTTCCAAATTCAGCTCTCCCAAGTCAAACACACCCATCCCCCCTTCATCTCCTCCTCCTCCTCCTCCTCCTCTGCCCCTTGGGAGGAGGGGTAGAGAGAGATCCCAAACCATCTGAATCCCTTTTAACTAAGTGGCCAGAGAGGAGTAAGGGCAATTATTCCACCGTGATGCATTCCTGTTCAAAAGACGACACCATCGCAGCTCAACACATGGAATGTGAGCTGTGTTATGGGGCAGCGAAGGCACGCAGAGCAACGCTCGCTCGCCCACACACTGACTGCTGAGGAGTGTGTGTCTGCATGTGTGTGTGTGTGTCAGAAAGAAACAGCAAAACAGGTGCTCGCAAAAAACATAAAAAGCTGCGTGCACAGCGGGGGAGAAAACTATATTTACATGTGTGTTTGTTAAAAGTAGCATAGCAGTGATTATTAAAAATTATTAATGACACAACATCAAGACTTGATGTATAAAAAGTAAACATGTGATCACTCATAAAACATACATTTATTATTCATTTATGAATGTGTAAGAGATTATTAATAAATCTATAGTTCAGGTTTATCAAATTCTATATCTCATCAGACAGTTGAAGCTGCGTCATGAGAGGATCACGTTTGAAATATTTGACATGCAAAACTACAAATAACTGAAAACTGCCACCGTCTCCCTTTGAAAAGTATAAATACAGTGTAAATATGAGGTAAAGTAAGAAGAAAAACATCTATATATATATATATCTCAAAATATTAAATTAACTATACTGATTCTCTTGGAGCGGAGGTTTCAAATGAAAACACATTGAGAATCTGCAAATGTGCATAACAAACAACACATAACTCCAGTTAAACAAGGTATATTCAGTATATTCCCAGAAGATCTTAGATTATCACTGCATTTTCTGTAATTATTCATGTAAATAAACAGTTTTCTGGTGAATCTTAAACGTAAAGAGCTGCTGCTTCCTGAGGTTTGATCATCAGAGGACAAAGGTCAGTTTATAATCAAACACAGGCCTAATGATGAGAAAGAAATGTTTGAATGGAGAAACCTACAATTAACAGATTAATAACAGTGAGCTGTGATGACCCCCCCTCTCAACTCCCTCGCCTCGGGGCAAAACTTCCAGAAAAGAAGAAGAAGCAGAAAAAAAGTATTTGTTTGTTTTCAGGCCTCATAGTTTTGCTGCTTATAAGAAACTGGAGACGTTGCATTCTAGTCCGCGTGGAATTTGAAGTGTTGTTTTTTTCCGCCCTCTCTCCACTTTCATCAACAGTTCATTGAAAATGGAAGACGAGACGTCATGTCGGACGATGACAAAGAGACTTTTACATTTGTTGTTGGATAAGTGAGGGATGTGATTCTGTCTTTATACATATTACTGTAATATTATTATTATTATTGTCAATCGTGGAAGAAGGATCCTTTATTGATCTATTTAAGGGACATTGCAAAGAATCAGTGCTTTTATATGTTGAGTTACAAAGAAAGAAACTGATGTTGCACATTTATGATCTTCAACTTTTGTCCAAAGTGGGAGTTGTAGTAGCTCTTACATGATTGACAATATTATTAATATTAGAATGTGTAAAGACAGAATCACATACAAACGCCATCATGTACAGTATACAGGAGCAAAACCTCAAATGCAACAACAACAACAGACAAAACAACTGATGATTGATAATCACACAATTACACAGATGTACAGTCAAAAAAGTAAATAGAAAATGAGATGAAAACATCAAAATTACTTTTTTTTACTCTTTACGTTGCTCAAATTCATAATTCATGAACATTTAAAATCCCGTTCTTCACTGCATAGCCACCTTACAGAGGAAATTACACTTTAACAGATGTCAACGGTTATAATCTCTTCACTTTATTAAGATGAAATAAATATTTCTCAGTCATTGAATTTACAATTTATTTAAATAGTCTATTACTACCAGTTTTAAAAATGTGTTTTGAGTTCATATTTGACGTTACTAGGTAATGTGTTCCATCCTATACTGGCTCTGTATATTACAGTATGTTTTAAAAAGTTTGTTCTTGGTTTAGGTGCCAATAAATGATCATATCCTGATTGTCTGGTTGCATATTTGTTGACATTTCTGGTGAACACAATCTGATCTGAGAAATATTGTTTGGTTTTTTTAATCAAATTTCTCATGAAAGTTAGGAGACTTAGTTTTAGTCTGTCTTCAACCAGAAGCCATGATAAATTCCGATGCATTTTTAAGATATTTGCATGCAGTGAACAACTGAGAGCAATCCTAGCTGCTTTGTTCTGTGCAATGTGAAGTTTTCTAATATGTTTGGTGTCTGCAGACCCCCCCCCCCCCTCTGTCCCACCTGTGGCCTGTGTGGTATTGATTGCTGCTGCAGAGCTTCACTTCCTCACTGGTGTTTAATGGAGCTCATCGTCTCCGACCAGTTCTCTCACCGTTTCCCCTGAAACTGGACACTGGTGTCCATGATTCATCAGCGGCACCTTTTCTTAGGGAGCGACTGGAGCATGGAGGGAGAGCTTTATCTCTCCTCCTTCTCCTCCTTCTTCGTCTTCTTTCTTTCTTTTTCTGTTTTAAGACAATGAGCACAAGACAGATTTGCAGGCGAGCAGCTGTGTGGTGGCAACCGGACGGTCACATAGGGGCTGTCATATGTCTGACTGCTTCAGATGGGGTTTTGAAAGCATGTGGGGTGGAACCAAACACATTCTCATGTGTGTGGAAGTCCGAAGGTATAAAGACAGATGGAGCGTTGCTCAACTCTGACATCAGCGCTGATACAACCGGGTTTCAGAGGTTTCCACTCCTCAGGTCTCAGCTGCACCTTTTGGTTTTTGGTTTTTTTATAATATTCAACCACATCCTGGAAAATACGCTCATTTACTTTCTAGTGTAGAGTTATCAGAGAGGGTCAAAGGGTCAAAGAGCTGCAGCTCGCATCATTTTATCTACCGACAAACACCTGTCAACCTCAGACTGCAGCTACGTTTCCTTTTATGCGTGTGAAGTTATATCGACTAACTTGATATGGTACAGTTGGTTTGCACATTAGCACTATTATAACTCTTGGTAACAGAACGTTACCAGACAGAGTTGTTTTAGAGGTAAATTTGTGCAAAACCGTTGATGCACGTTGCCTTCAGGGACAGTTTTTCATCAAGCAGTCTCTGTATTTCCCTCTAAAACAACTCTGTCTGGTAACGTTGTGTTATTATCTCATAGCGTGGTGAATGTGCAGGTCACAACTTGTCCACCAGAGCGTTGTGGAGTTGTTGGATTGTGTATTTGATGAGTTTGAGTTTGATGAGGGAAACCAAGAAATCCCATGAGCCTCCGTAGCGTAGCTCTGAGCAGCTCACGGCTCTGCTCCGCCGTTCTAAAAATAGCTTGCACCGACAATTAAAGGCAACGAACCTACTGATATGACTATAGGGATTATGGCCAGTTTGCCAAAATGTTGAACTATCCCTTTAACATGTGCTTTTCAGGTATGATAGTGCTGTCACTGCCTGGTTATCTGGATGTCAGTGTTGTCAAAAAGATCAACACTTTATCATAGCGTTACATAAAAGAGATTGGAGCAGATAATATGAAGCTAAAGAAGTCGTAGTGGACGTAGCTCTGCTTATCAATATGTAAAATATTGTGAAGAACAGTAGGTTGTAGTTGTTGTTGGACAGAGCTGTGTGTCTGTTGAGATAAACTAAGCTAATGCATCCTCACTTTAACCACACATACACATACAAGAGTCAGTATCAACTGTCTCATCAAACCTTCAGCAACAACCTGAACACTGCAAAAACTCAAATATCTTACCAAGAATATTTGTCTTATTTCTAGTCAAAATGTCATTTCTAGTCAAAACGAATCTCATTATACTTTAAAATAAGACTCATCACATAAAAAGTAGCTTGTTTTTAGACACTTTTTACTTCTTTCAAGCGTATTTTCACTTGAAATGAGTAGAAAAATCTGATAGTGGAGCAAGTTTTTCTTCTTTATTAGTACAAGCACAAAAAACTTGCTTTTCACTGGCAGATTATTCTACTTATTTTAAGTGAAAAATAGTTTGAAACAAGTGAAAATTATCTAAAAACAAGTTCATTTTTAGGTAATGAGTCTTATTTTAAGTGGAAAGAGTTTAGTTTTGACTAGAAATGAGACATTTTTACAAGAAATAAGACAAATATTCTTGGCAAGATTTTGAGTTTTTGCAGTGAACATGTTTTATTCCCCCAAAATATGACACAATAATAAGGATCTGATCAATATTTCCACATCTGACATCATAAACACAGGATTAGCCGATCGTCTCTGACGTCTCGTACCAAACTTCACAGAGTCTGTGTCGTGTTAACAGGCAGATCTCTGCTCAGACAGCGGCTCAGTGTGTCTGTGTGATAAGTCGAGTCGAGTCTTTCATCCTGTGGACGTTGTTGGGACGGAGACACAGACGGGTCAGGGTTAATGACGGCCTGTCAATGCACCTTTAATGTACAATGTGTTGAGTAAAAGGCTGTTTAATGCTCCGCTATATAGATCATGGGATTATTATTATTCTTTCGGTAAACTGAAGAGAGACGAGTCAAATTATGAATTAAAAAAAACTAGACTTACACATTCTCTCTGGTTTGAAAGAGGATATTTGATTTAAAAAAGTGTTTTTAATTCATAATTATAATTAATTTCCCATCCGGTTCATGCTTTGTGAGTCGATCTTGTGTATCTGTGCAGCCTGAACTCCACAAAGCGTCAAAGTATGAGTCGTGTTTTTACTCGACTGTAAGGGAATACTTGTTAAAAAGAGAAGAATGTGCTTTAATTTGTCAAGGGGATCTGAGCTGACAACTTTAGTAAAGTCCACTATAACAACCTTCCAGGGCCCCTGACCTAGGGAGGGAGTGACCCCTGACCTTATTTGGGCCTCTTTTATGAGGACCTTTTTTTTTTTTTTTTTAGGCTCCGGCCAGATGGCTAAACTATCAAAGGCTTTTTTTTTTTTTTTTTATGAGAAAAATCTGCAGGCAAGAGCAGAGTAGTATATTTATCTCATTGTGCCTCAGTGACTTATAGGTGAGCTGCATTCACCACCGTTCACTGTTACAATTACATTTTTTATCATTTCATTTGATGTTTTATTTATTAATCTTTATTATTTATATTATCTTTATTACTTTTTATTGTCATTTTACTAACTGTTTCCATTTTTATTCTTGTTTATTATTATTATTATTCATGGTGCATTGGTCTTCAAGTCCTCTTTGATTTTACTTTGACTTGTTCTCAAACTGTCGATTGATTGATGTGAGGAGCAGTTGTGTAAATACACTGTTGTTGTCCATAAAGTTGGAATAAATTTTTTTTTTTTTTAACCTGTTTTCATGAAACGATTGTGACAATGTGATTTATTCTTGATAGATAAAGTTTATATCTTCTCAAAACTGGTCATTAGACCGAGTCAAAGGTGAAAATTGATGTGTATAAGAAGAGAAATGTGTCTGAAAACTAAATTATTTTAAACTTTATGGGCATAAATGAGTCCTTTATCATAAATAGCATCATGGCAGCTGCTCCATTATTAAACCTATTGACTGACTAACATACTTTTACATTTTCATATTTATCTCAAACATCACAAACTCATTCATAGATTTTTTTTTTTTTGTCTAACTGGGGTCATGTTGTAATTGTCAGATATCGAACACGATGGTTTGCATCATTTATCTTCAAAGAATTTTTTTCTTCTCCTTCTTCTTTGTGTATCTCCATTATCAGCAGCAGCAGCAGCAGCTCACACTATTGACCCGTCGCTCCTCCATCCAGCAAACAAGAAGAAAGAAAAGAAGAAAAAAAAAAGATATTGATTGATTTTATGTCTTTGCGACTCATAATCAGCTGCTTGTCAATAACAGCAATCAGACGGTGGAATGAAATGTTGTTGAAGAAGGTCGCTGCTCCTCCTCCTCCTCCTCCTCCTTTTTTTCTTCACAGAGATTTCAATAAACGCCGCCCATGGAAACACACACACAGATCACAGATGAGTGCAAATCAGAGGAATTTGTGTGTTTGCAGGAGGGAAAGAGAGAGAAAGAGAGGGAGGGAGAGAAGGAGGGAAGGGAGGAGAGGTTGTGTGTCCCCGGGTCGCTATAACTCGCTCTGCTCACATCAGTCATGTGGCGTCTTTATGAGCGATGGGCTGTTTTGTTGGATTAGGTTTCTGGGGAAAGCATTTAGAGGGGCCGGCTTCATAAGCAGCAGCAGCAGCAGCAGATACAGGAACAGATCCAGGATCAGCAGGATGTTTGATGTGCACGTGAACTGATGCACGTTTGTGTGTTTGCATGAATCAGACTTTAAGGGTTTTATTATTTTATTATTCTTTCATTGCGAAGTAGTGAGTGCACTGCAAAAACTCAAAATCTTACCAAGAATATTTGTCTTATTTCTAGTGAAAATGTCATTTCTAGTCAAAACAAATCTCATTCTACTTAAAATAAGACTTAAGTTTAGACACTTTTTACTTCTTTCAAGCATATTTTCCACTTGAAATAAGTAGAAAAATCCGATAGTGGAGCAAGTTTTTCTTTCTTATTACAAGTACAAAAAACTTTGCTTTCACTGGCAGATTTTTCTACTTATTTCAAGTGAGAATGTGTTTGAAACAAGTGAAAATGATCTAAAAACAAGTTAATTTTTAGGTGATGAGTCTTATTTTAAGTGGAAAGAGATTAGTTTTGACTATAAGACAAATATTCTTGGAAAGATTTTGAGTTTTTGCAGTGTGATAAGGAGGCAGAGTCTGCAGGAAGTAGACGGATCCTCACACAGCTGTGTTAAACATTACCTGTTAGCTTCTCCCTCTGAGCCCACTCATCACCGCTGTGTTGACTCGTGTGTATGAATGAATGAACAACACACACACACACACACACACACACACACACACACTGATGCACCATGCAGGTTCATCATGTAAATAGGAAAATAAATATTAGATTCTCTGCAGATTTTTTGCCCTTATTTCACTTGATCAAATGCAAATCAATCTATAACTTTTATATGATGATATTAGGGACTGTATTGTATTTCTGGATGTTTTGTTGATATTCTGTCTCTTTTTGTTAAAATTAATTTTCCATAAAAACTATATGGCTAGTCTGTCCATTTCTTTGTGGGAGAGCAAACTTACAAAACCAGCAGGGGATCACATACTTATTAATTATTTCCCACTGTATGAAAAACTTGCAAAACTTTGAACGTCATCGACCACGTTCTGGTGTTTGGGCCTGATTCAGAGTGATCGATTGATTGATTGATTGATTGATTGATTGATTGGTGGATTGATGCAAAGCAGAGACAACTGATCAGTCATTCAGCTTCATGAGTGGAGGAAGGAAACATAAGATCAGTTTTTAATGTGGCCGTTCTTCTCCTTCTTCTCCTTCTTTCCCCTGATTGCAGCTCGGAGGTCGAGTCAGAGATCTGAAGTCACTGGAAGCAGTTAAACTAATAGGAGCTGACCATGTGTTTGAGGTTATACCAGAGGGGAGGGGCCAGGCCCAACACACACACACACACACACACACACACACACACACGCAGAGCTGCTGTGGTTTACTATAGAAGCAGCAGATCATGAAACATCAGTTGTGAGGGTTTGATCAGTGAGAACTCGGACGTCGCCGTGTTTTCACTTGTTGTTGTTGTTTCACTTTGAATGGTGCTGACTTTCTCCATCAATAACACACATGTGTAATGTCTTGTTAAAAGATGTTAAAGGTCCAGAATCCGGAGGGGATTTTTTTTTTTTTTAACAAAACAAGTTCATTCATCAATTTTGTGGTCAAAATGTTTCATAACCAGCCTCGGTCAGATTTTCCTTTATTCAAAATTTCCAGAGTTGACGTCAGTGAAAGGACTAAAGATCACAAATAATAAACTCAAAGCAGTCAAAGAGCAATGTTTGTTTAAAAAAAAAACAAATATATATACAGTATATACAGAGTTATAGTTTTTCATGTTATTTGTGTAGATCTACACAAACCTGTTTACTCTTCATGTTGACTCTCCCCTGCAGAGCAACGGCTTCAGCACATGTGCATAAGAAAAAACCACACATGCACACATGTACATACACTCCAGATCGTTGGCTCCGCCCATTTTCATTCACAAAAGAGAAGCTGGCAGCGGTTGGAGAGGGAGGAGGCGGAGCCGGGCTGAGTCACAGAGCAGCGCCGAGGCCTCGTGCTGCAGAGAAACTCTGTTGTTACTGTGGAAAACAGAGGAAAGTGTTGATCAGTGTGTGTGTGTGTGTGTGTGGTTCCTGTTTGAGTCCCTGTCACCTCGCTGTGCTGCACATGAGCTACAGCAACGGTTCTCAACGTGGGGTCTGGGGACCCCCAGGGGTCCTTGAGAGGGTTCAAGGGGGTCCCCAACATTTTCTTTTTCAATTTTTTTTTTTTGGGGGGGCGGGGGGGGGGGATTGACCACTTTTTGTTTGTTTTTTTTCAAATTTGACCACTTTTTCTAGATTTTTTTAAAGTTTTATTTATTTTTTAATAAAAAAATTTTTTACCACTCCATGTTTTTTTTGAGAAATTTTTACCACTTTTTGTTTTTTTGTTGTTGTTTTTTTTTTTTTACATTTTTTTCAAACTTAACCACTTTTTCTAGAATTTTTTTTTTGACTCCTCCAATTTTTTTCTTTTTTGAGACATTTTTACCACTTTTTGTTTTTATTTT
Source organism: Trachurus japonicus (assembly GCF_045865225.1). Lineage (NCBI taxonomy): Eukaryota > Metazoa > Chordata > Actinopteri > Carangiformes > Carangidae > Trachurus > Trachurus japonicus. Next base: position 33,215,114 of record NC_140913.1, read on the forward strand.
TTACTTTTTTAAACCTTTTTTCAAACTTCACCACTTTTTGTAGAATTTTTTTTTTTTTCCTACCACTTTTTCCTAGATTTTTTTTCAATTTCTTTTTTTTAAGAAAACTTACCACTTTTTTCAATTTTTTTTTTTTACTTTTTTGGGGGGAGAATTTTTACAACTTTTTTCTAGAAATGTTTATTCACGCCACTGGCCCTAATTTGAACGTATACATTGACTAAAAAAGTAATGTTCTTCAGTCTCAGAACTATTTGTTTGCTTCAACATTTTGTCCAATGGGGGTCCGTGGTCTAATTTGTGTCAGTTTAAGGGGTCCTTGATGTAAAAAAAAGTTTGAGAGCCACTGAGCTAAAGAACCAGTTATCAGTGAGGAGATGAAGAGAGGAGGAGATGGGGGGGTCCTGGTCCGTCACCTTAAGATGATTATGTTGTGTTGTGTTGTGTTGTGTTTCAGTGTGTGTGTTGGGTTCAGAGGACAAAGCCCCCTGAGCGGCGGCGGCCCACCAACCCTGCAGATGGCCGGAGGATCAGAGGCCGTCAGCCGTCAGCACGCTTCGACCAGCCAAGAGTCGAGGCTTCTGCCCCGCGGGGGTTTCCACCAAACTCTAAAACCCCCCGCTGAGCATTTGTAAAATGATTTGTGGCAAATTTGTTTAATCAATATGGATGTGGGGGTTTGGATACCGGCCCCCTCCTCTCCTTCTCCTCCTCCTCCTCCTCTCACACACACAAGTCTTTCTTCCCCCTCCTCCTCCTCCTCCTCCTCCTCCTTTCTTCCTTTTCTTCCTTTTCTTTTTTCTTCGTGCTTGTAAATGCATCAGTGGTCAGTGTGTAATAAGGAAACTGTTGTTTGTCTCTGTGACTGCAGCACCGAGAGGACAAACACCTGAAAGAAGGGAGGTTATTGATCAGCAGAGGACGAGTTTGAATCATTATTATTCAGTTCCCAAAGTCACAGACTCAACCAGCACAAACATTATAAAACATTAATTCAACATAAAGCGACAAGTAGGGAATGAAAAATAAACATACAGCAAATAAGCTTGAATAAAAAAACAACTTTAAAAAATATATCTTAAACAGCAAAGTAAAGTGCCTGAGCTTTCAGCAGCTTAATGGACTTCCTCCACGTCTGAGGGTCTTTCTCTGAATCAACAGAATCATAAAATAAAACTAGATGAAGCATTTCCTGAGGAAAATATGTGTGAATGCTGAAGGCTTAATGAAGAGATGTTGAAAAGATAAGTTAAGTTGAGTTGAGTTGACTTTATTGTCACATATAATTACAATAATTACAGTGAAATTCTTATGTTCTGTACCTTTGGTCATTTGCATAACATAAATAAGGATACAAGAAAAAGAAAAGAAGAAAGAAAAGGATATTTAAAGAGGTTGGTAGTCAATTTAAAAATATAAAATAGTGCACTGGCAATCAATATATAAAAAAGAAGAGAGAGCAGTGTAGCAGTGCATATCTTTGTATTAAAATCAAGTCTCTGGATGTTTATATATTATTTAAAAGTCCAAAGTGCAAAGGCTGAGCTTAAAGCTGAAACATACTATAAATTGATGAAGACCTTTTAAAAGACTAAAAGCCGTAGAAATGTAGAAGAAAATGTTGAAATCCTGCAAGTTGAAGTGAAACAGTGGAAGAGTTTGAAGAGTTGAAATCTGCAGCTGAACTCAACTCAACAGAAACATAGAATAAAATCAACTCGACCTGCATGAACTCAGCTCGTATTATCTCAGTGATGAACCATGTCATTGTGTGCATACAGTGTGTAATGCATGTACTGTTGTTTTGCCACTGGTGCATTTACAGTCATGAAATAAACGAATAAATACATATATAGGCTGAGGCAAAAGTAAAACATGTTCTCTCAGCAACTTTTTCTCGCATTTGATGGTTTGATTTTGGAGAAAACGTTGTAAATGCACCTTTTCTTTAAAGTGTGACTGAGTCTCTCTCTGCAGACAAGGCAGGTGGCTTCAATCTGATTCGATGGCGGCTTCTGTCCGTGCAGAAACCCAGAGGACAAAGCCTCTATAGGGTTTTCTCTGCTTCTTTTTTTTTTTTTTTTTTTTTTTTGTCCGGCCTGTGATTTACAGTTGAGCCTCCCCGTAAAGTAAACCTCCTTCCTCCTCACACACTTTACACACACACACATACCAAGTCCTGCTCTGTGTGTGTGTTTTCTCATCATCAGAGGAAGAGGAGACGTCTCTTAGATCAGTTATGTCACTTACATTTTATGCATTAAAGGGATAGTTCAACATTTTGGCAAATTGTTCCCATTGCCATAATCCCAATAGTCATAGCAGTAGGTTCGTTACCTTTAATTGTCGGTGCAAGCTATTTTTAGAACGGCGGAGCAGAGCCGTGAGCTGCTCAGAGCTACGCTACGGAGGCTCATGGGATTTCTTGGTTTCCCTCATCAAACTCATCAAATACACAATCCAACAACTCCAAACAGAGTTGTTTTAGAAGTAAATACAGAGACTGCTTGATGAAAAAACGTGCATCAGCGGTTTTGCATGAATTTCCCTCTAAAACAACTCTGTCTGGGTCCCAACTTGTTCACCAAAGCGTTGTGGAGTTGTCGGATTGTGTATTTGATGAGTTTCTTGAGGGAAACCAAGAAATCCCATGAGCCTCCGTAGCATAGCTCTGAGCAGCTCACGGCTCTGCTCCGCCGTTCTAAAAATAGCTTGCACCGACAATTAAAGGTAACGAACCAACTGCTCTGACTATAGGGATTATGGCAATGGGCCAATTTGCCAAAATGTTGAACTATCCCTTTAAGAACAACAACAATGTCCAGTTGCTTCAACATTGTTTTTTCCTCCGTTTATCCACCTGTTGCATTCACTTCCTTTATCAGGAAATTTCCAGCTTCATTGAGAGAGAATAAACAACACTAATATTTATTAAAATATACATAAAGTATATCATTTTAAAAGGCAGAGTATTCATGTGCAGTCCAGTTTCACAGCTAAAAGCACACAAAAATATTCTGCAAACTAAAAAACAACATATATAATGCATAAGAAGGTCCTGGCAGCGTGCATATTGTATCTGTGCATAACTAGCTCCGTTATTATCTGCAGCCGATCCAGCCGGATGTTTCTGGCTCTTCCTCTGGGATTGTGTTTTTGCACAGCAACATAAGAACTTTTGTCACACACACTGTTGAGTTGAATAACTCTCATCTCTCTCTTTTCTCTCTCTCTCTCTTTTCTCTCTTTTCTCTTTCTGTGACTTCCCTCTATATCAGCGCCTGTGTTACCACATCAACAACAGTTCCTGGACAGATGTTGGCAGAATTCCTAATTTCATTCTCATTCACTTGGCCTGTCAGTTTTGAAAGGAGGAAGCAGGACAGAAAATAATCGGCAGAACATCCTATAAGTCTGAGCTGGGGGGGGGGGGGCAGCAGATGTGGTGGTGAGGTGAGGTGAGGGGGGGTCGGTTGCCATCTGACCATTGTTCAGCAGAGAAGCCATTTCTGCGGTTGCCATAACAACCATAATACACTCCTATTTGACGAGAAGAAGAAGAAACAGGAAAAAAAACACGTTTGTGACTTTTTAAAAGATGTTTTTATACAAATCTGACCTCTGCTTTTTTATATTATTATATTTATTTATTTAAAGGGACAACGAGGAGTTTCTATTTGGTTATAAAAAAGTCTCACGTTAATGTGGATGAATCTACGTTACCCACACTTGTTAATGGGCCCATTTTCGATAAATATATCGTTTTGTCTCTATCGTTATTTTGTTATTATTAGTGGTGGTGGTGGAGATGCTGGGCGAGCCGACCAGCGTTTCTTTACTTTCGGTTTCGTGGACGCTGCCCGGCGAGTCATGAGAATAACGCCACCGAATCGCCGTTTATGGTCGGAACTACGACGGTATGTGATCGTCTTTGAACCTCTGACTTTAATTCTTGATGAATGAAAACATTCTTGGCAAGACGTCCGTCTTGCGCCGGTCCAAGAATTTCACGGTGCGCGTGGCGGCTCATGGTAAATGTAGTATGAAAACACTTCGCTTTCCAAAACTCCTCGTTGTCCCTTTAATGTTACATGATTATCTCATAGCGTGGTGAATGTGCAGGTCACAACTTGTCCACCAGAGCGTTTTGGAGTTGTTGGATTGTGTATTTGATGAGTTTGATGAGGGAAACCAAGAAATCCCATGAGCCTCCGTAGCGTAGCTCTGAGCAGCTCACAGCTCTGCCCCACCGATCTAAAAACAGCTTGCACCGACAATTAAAGGTAATGAACCTATATAATACTCCTATAGGCGAATTTACCAAAATGTTGAACTATCCTCTTTAAGAATAAATGTTTTCAGGTGTTGTACAACCTCACACATACACACACTGTGTTTAGCCTATCTGTGTCTCCTTATAGAAAAAAAAACAGAGAGGCAGATCTAAAGTGTGAGTGAGGTGAATACAGTCGGATTAGGAGTTCCTTTCAGCCGGTCAATACCTCTGAGGTCCGGGCAGCTGTCTCTGTCAATGGCTGCTGTAAACCTTACATTGAAGAGGCCTGAAAAACCCCACCAGGTGTCTTTATAGTCTCTAGACCCCCCCTCCTCCCCTTCCACAGCCCCTCCCCTCCTGGAGAACCACCACATTCACTGTCAAGTGCTTTATGTTGCGCGTTTTCTTTTGTGTTCGGGGGGAAGTTTTTTGTTTTTTTTCTCCCCTCGACCCCCGAGCGGTTTCAGCTCAAGTGACCGTTTTTAAAAGTGCATTAAAAAATGATTTGACTGCTTTGTTTCCTCTGTGGTGTCACTGCATCCATCCACAATGCCCCCCTCCTCTTTATAATAAGTACACACTATTAAGCATTAGTTAAGCATTAATAAATACTGAATTAATCATTCATAACACATGAATACTCATTAGTATGTAGTTTATAAATTCAGTTAAACATGTTTTACTCATCATTGATAAGCACTAACTGTATTTATAAACTACATACTAATGAGTATTCATGTGTTATAAATGAAGAATTCAGTATTTATTAATGCTTAACTAATGCTTAGTAGTGTGTAGGCTACGTATTATAAAGTGTTACCTCTTCTTATTCAACCACATTTTTAAATAACTTTGAGATTCAAGACTCAGGAGAGTTTATTTGTGACAAACAATAACACGAGATCATTGCAGTGAAATGATGTGTGAACAACATTAAAGGGATAGTTCAACATTTTGACAAATTGGCCCATTGCCATAATCCCTATAGTCATAGCAGTAGGTTTGTTACCTTTAATTGTCGGTGCAAGCTATTTTTAGAACGGCGGAGCAGAGCCGTGAGCTGCTCAGAGCTACGCTACGGAGGCTAATGGGATTTCTTGGTTTCCCTCATCAAACTCATCAAATACACAATCCAACAACTCCACAATGCTCTGGTGGACAAGTTGTGACCTGCACATTCACCACGCTATGAGATAATAACACAACGTTACCAGACAGAGTTGTTTTAGAGGGAAATTCAGAGACTGCTTGATGAAAAACTGTCCCTGAAGGCAACGTGCATCAGCGGTTTTGCATGAATTTCCCTCTAAAACAACTCTGTCTGGTAACGTTCTGTTATTATCTCATAGCGTGGTGAATGTGCAGGTCACAACTTGTCCACCAGAGCGTTGTGGAGTTGTTGGATTGTGTATTTGATGAGTTTGATGAGGGAAACCAAGAAATCCCATGAGCCTCTGTAGCGTAGCTCTGAGCAGCTCACGGCTCTGCTCCGCCGTTCTAAAAATAGCTTGCACCGACAATTAAAGGTAATGAACCTACTGCTATGACTATAGGGATTATGGCAATGGGCCAATTTGCCAAAATGTTGAACTATCCCTTTAATCTGACTGAAAAGAAAACTAAGAAATGCTAAGACACACTGATATCTTATAAACTAAGTAACAACAGACAACGACGAACATTCAACAATTCAATGAAAAGACATAGAGCCAAATACAGATGGCACTTTCTGTCTTCTTTCTTTCTTTCTTTCTGCTTGGTTGTGTGTGTGTGTGTGTGTAATGTGTGTGTGTGTGTGTGTCAGCGTGAGATCCTGGTAACACCGGGTGTGTTACAGTCATTAATGTTTCATCAGCATCGTTGTGCGTTCACTTTGCCATCTGGGCGCTGCACAAAAACTTCATCCATCACTGTGAATGAGCCGAGCATGTGTCGTCCTCCACACACACACACACACACACACACAGACACACACACTGGACTGGCTTCATTCACAAAATTATTGTGGTTCATATCGTTTACATGGAAATCAGTCAATCTGAACTTTCACGTTCACGTTTTATCACGTTTCACTTTCACTCTTCGTCTCATCGAGCTGCTTCAGAGATGAACACGGGGAAATCACCAGAGACCAGAGTCATTCCGCCAAAAGAGTGCCATTTGCTCATTGTATCTTTATTAATATACACATTTACTCATTCAAAATGAGCACTGGTCAATCTTTATTTCATTTATTGCAACTTTCGAAAGTTCATTATCATTGCATTTTTTTTCTCTGTGCTGTTACCAAACCTCCAATGCCATTTTAAAACCATGTTTAAAAGAATATGAACCACATGTACTGTATATATATATACGTATATACATGTAGCCTATTTTATTAAGCAATCAGACAACTGATGGAACCAATATAAATGTCAAAAAATAAAGTGTTTTTTCTTAATTTTTGGAGGAAACATTTTCATAACCGGAAAAACATTTGGTAACAGGAAAAAAAAAAAAGTTAACTTGAGTGCGTGGATATGAGTATGAGTAACAGCAATGAGGGTAACAAGGCCATGTTTCAGTGTTTTAAAAGCCTTTTCATAATAATTAAAAGTGATATATCTTTAATTTCTACGATGATCCGTGTATGGTGCTTTGTTTATGAATAAAATGTAATTTATATTATATTATTGTTTTTTTTTATACATTTAATATGCTGGAGACGGAAATGGCTGCACTCTTTTGGTGGACTTTTCTTTTTCTTTTTTTGTTGCTGTTGTGTGTTTATTGTTGTTGTTGTTGTGTCTCATTCTCATATAGAAGCTCATTAGCACAGAGAGAGAAAGAGAGATCCCCCCCTCCTCCCTCCTCCCTCCTCCCCCCTCCCTCTCTCTGCTCACCACTTCCCACCCTGTAAATCTTTATGACCCCGGCCCAGATTGAAGATTTGAAGATTTGAAGGATTGCAACAACCACCCAACCCCCCACCACCATCCTCCTCATGTTGACTCACAGCTTGATGCTGCTAAACTCCACCTTTTTTTGTTTATTAGGTTTAGGTTTAGGTTTATTTATTTAGCACACATTTATATTCAATGGTGCAAGGAGGGAACGAAGCCGATTGGCTTGTACATACTGTAAGTTCCACCACTGTCACTATAATTACAACAAAACTAATTTCTATGGCTAACAAATAAACAGAGAGAGAGAAAAAAGGAGATAAAGTGCATATATAATCAACGTTACATGAGCAAAATGATAGAGAACAAAGTGATCAGTAACAAATAGAAACAATGGAAATAAGGTACAAAAAATTCATAGATTGAAATCATACAAAAAGACAGAGTAAGGTTGTGGGATATGGAGAGAGTGGGAAATTCAAGAAAAGTTCAGATGTATATTTATCTTTTTTTTTCTTTCTTATTTTCTTTTTCTTTTTCTTTCATGTAATGGTTTTCATAATTTAATGTTACCCTCATGACAGGGGGAAGAGGAGTAAGGAGTATGGACGAATGAAAATGAAATGAAAAAAAAAACAAAAACCGCTGCAAATAAAGTCACAGAAGCAGAAACATGTAAAACAGCAGCGATGTTTTCTTTCCTCTCTCACGTCTCTCAGGCTTCATACACTCACACTGACTGATGATGATGAGTGGTGATTTTCTTCATACACTGAGCCCTTGTCCCACCCCCACCCCCCCACCCCCACACACACACACACACACACCCAACCCAACACTCTATTGTTTATTGATGGAGGCAGTTGTCATAGTCATGCAATAACAAAAGCCTGACTATTGCTGTGTTTACCTCTGCACAGGAACCACTGGGCAATTCTCCATTAAATTACAGCCATGTGTGGGGCCACTGATCCGCCCCACCCCACCCCTCCTACCCAACACCCCCACCACACCACACCCCATCATCACCCCTCACCCGCCTCCTGCACCACACACACTCAGGCCAGAGTAGGATATTAGTAGCCTCGTGTCACCAGGAGAAGAGCCTGGTTGGTGTCTGTTAACTCTGAATTTTGTCTGCGTTCTGGTTCCCGTCTTCTAGCTCAGTGGTTCTCAAACTTTTTTTTACATCAAGGACCCTGAATTGACACAAATTAGACCACCACGCACCACGATTGGACAAAATTTTGAAGCAAACTCCAGAGATACACACTTATTTGTTCTGAGACTGAAGAACATCACTTTTTTCAGTCAATGTATACGTTCAAATTAGGGCCAGTGGCGTGAATAAACATTTCTAGAAAAAAGTGGTAAAAATTCTTCCCCCAAAAAAGTTTTTAAAAAATAAATTTAAAAAAATTGAAAAAAGTGGTAAGTTTTCTTTAAAAAAATAAATTTCTAGGAAAAAGTGGTAAAAAAAAAAAAAAAAAAAAAAACTTAAATTAAAAAAAAAAAAATTTTTAAAAATTTAATTAAAAAAAAATTCTAGAAGAAACTGGTAAAATTAAAAAAAAAAAAAAACTTAAAAAAATTCTAGAAAAAGTGGTTAAGTTTGAAAAAAGTTAATAAAATAAAATAAAAACAAAAAGTGGTAAAAAATTCTCAGAAAAAAAATTGAAAATGTTGGGTACCCCCTCGAATCCTCTCAAAGACCCCCAGGGGGTCCCCAGACCTCACTTTGAGAACCACTGTTCTAGCGGATCCGGAAATCACCAAATTCACCAAAGTAAAAGTGTTCACCAACATAAAACTTATAAAAAAAATAGACATTAACTTGAAATACAATAAAAGCAAAAGGTTCTTGTAAATTATATTCCTTAAATTAAAGAGTTTCACCGCATTTTATTAGCTTGGTGCTTTTATTTTGATGGAAAGGCCTGTCTCTCTCGCCCTGGATCCGGTTGCCCCAGACTAGGATATTAGACTGTTACCACCACACAAAACACAACAACACACACACGCACAACGTCATCGTCTCGGCTCGAGTTATTCACCAAAAACTAAATTCAAAGAATTCATGACCAGAGCTGAAGTAATTTGAGGAATGTAATTTCTTTCTCCTCCTCCCCCCTAAAAAACCTTCTCAGTCAAACGGTGTGAGACCAATGAGCAGAGCAGCCATCATCATCACGGTGTTATCTCTGCAGACACAGATCGGGCTGAGACATTTCTACTTCCTGTTTCACCCCAGGTGCTGCAGCCACTTCCACTGAAACTCTTATCATCAAGATGCTTCTGTTGAATTTCTCTTTTCTTTTCTTTTCTTTTCTTTTTTTGTCGCCAACACATTTTTCACATTTAATAAACCATGTGTGATTTGGTTTTTTACTGCAAAAGTGGATTTTTTTTTTCATACTCTTGCGTGTTCTTTCTTTGTCATTAGAAATTCCCACGGCGCACGAACACACCAGCAGGTTTTTGTTGTACTGATTGTATTGTAATGTTTGTGACTTGTTTGTTCTTGGAGATAGCTAAAATATTTGAGTTTGAGTTTTGATTTTAACCGATTGTTTTCATTTATTACCTTTTTTAATGCACTGTACTGATGAGAAACAAACTTTTCTGTCTTTTCTGAGTTTGAAATGATGAAGTGAATCTTGAATCTGAATGTCAGGAAACCAGACTCATATGATCACATCTTAAACTCATAGTTAATACACTTTCCTTTTCTGTAGATAAATGTGAAAACAACCTGGATGTGAATCTTTGTGAAGCTCAAACATCCAGGAAACAAGAAGCAAACACTTCAACTTACTATAGAAAACTGACTCTCTCTTTATCTATATATATATTTATATATGAATACACTGTGTCCCTACGTGTCTGTGCAGCCGACTGACCAGTGGGTACATGTGGCATGCAGTATGACTCATATGTGTAATCCTTTTCAAACACAGCATCATTGAATGGGTGGAAAAACAATATTGGTTAGAGCAGACAAGCATCCAATACCTTTCACCTCGATGCCCTCGGTTCTCTTTTCTAGGCTGATGTTACCAAACAAAAGACTAAATACATGTGTTGGTGAAAAGGAGGACATTTGAAAAGAGGGGGGGTGTTTGCTGATCAATAATGAAAACAGTCTGACACTATAGTAGTAATTGCCGCGAGCCTCCACACTTGTATTTGCTAGATAATGCCATGTTTAGATGATTGTCGCTGCAAACAAAGCGTGGCAGGGAAAATTACTGAATGGTCTCAACAGAGGAGAAAAAAAATAGGTGCATTGATTTACACACAAGCAAAAAGCTCATGTTGTGATATGACAAATATGAATATAAAAAATTAAAAATAATAATATACAGGACATATAGTTAGCCTCAGGTAGCCTATATGCACTTACTCTTTTCCATTTGAATCAAGTGTTGCATGAAAAACAAAAGTTTTCCCTTTGTCCTTTGTGCGAGTTTAATGGTGTTATTTATGACTGCGAGGAAGGAAATGTTTTAAAGGGCCACCTGAAGAAAACCAACAGAGGATAAAATAATAAAACACACCATCTAGGAAAAAAAAAACCTGATGTTGATGAGCAGAGGAGCTGGTCAACCATTAAAAAAGTCTGAACACATCTGAGAAGGAGACAAATGAAGCGACCGGCTTCTTGTTTTCACCTCCTTTCATTGTGTCTCTTCCAGTGAGCAGTTAATTATTTGCAATCTAACACTCACAAGGAGCTGAGGATTCATGAGAGAAGGTTACAGATGAACAGATGAAGACATGCTGATGCTTGATTGGTTGGTCTGTCCTCAAAAAACAAAAAATACAGCAGACAAAGAATGTGCAGAGTCTTTTGTGAGTGATTAACTTTGATTATATGTGGAAGAAGTGAGACTTTGCAAACATTTATGAACACTGATAAACAGATATGAACTTTGTCTGAAGAAATATCCCCCCCAAAATCTATAAAACCCTGAAAAATATTGCAAAAACTTAAAAAATTCCACATGTTTTCTGTCTTAACAGTAAATTTAAAAGTTGAAATTTGCATATTTGAGTCAAAATAAACAAGAAAAAGCATGTGGTCTGATTTCTGATCCTCTACAATATGCACTGTGTGGAAGAATTGAGACTTGAGACAAACATTTAGGAACACTGATAAACAAGAGATTATGTGAATATCGCCCCAAAAATCTATAAAAACATTATTTCTGTGGATTTTTGTGTATTAATGTGGAAGAATTGAGACTTTGCAAACATTTAGGAACACGGGAAACTGATAAACTTTGATCCCATGAACTTTATCAGAGGAATATCCCCAATAAAGTTTATAAAAATGAAATGAAATGAATTAAAATATTGCAAAAAATGAAAAACACTGCATGCTGTCTTTCAAAGTAAGTCACTTTAGAAGTAGTAGAAGTATATGCAGCTTTGAGTGGTTTGATTTCTCATCCTCTCTATATGAGGAGTGTTTTGTGAGGGATGTTCTGCCCTTGATGTTCTGACCTTCCTCTGTTAATTAATGTGGAAGAATTTACAACCTTTTTTACGAACACTAAACTAACAAACTTCAATCCCATGAACTTTATCTGAGGAAAAATCTTTGAAAAAAGCTGAAAATATCACTAAGAATAAAAAATACCACATGCAAACCTGCTGTATTTCCTCTCTGTGCTGTAAACTCTTCTCCACTGCAGGTTTGTGGTTTCACATTTTTGTAAAAAAAAAAAAATATATATATATATAAAAACTAGAAACTCAGATTTCTGCACAATGAAGCTCAAACATTCAAATGAGGGAAACGTTACGACACTTTTCATAACAACAGTGTTGATTATCACACCAATGTGAAACAGCTCCTCTTCCCTCTTGGTCCTTGGTGCCTTTCATCTTTTTTCTTTTTTTCTTTTTTACTGAGTCCTTAAAAAAAAAAAAACACATGTTCAATTCACAATTCCTCAGCCAAGTGTTTGTCGGGGGCTGTTATTGTTTGTCCACAGCGAGGTCATCGTAAAGCTCAGCAGATGACACATGTGCGAAACTTCACTTCACGTCTCTGAAGGAGTTGGTAAAAGGTCAAAAGTTAAAGACAGACGGACGGACAGAAAGATACATATAAATAAAATGAAACAGTGGTTGAACAGTAAGTGGAGGCCGCTGCTCTTTCATGTGCGGCCAGTGGAGATCTGACTATTGTCCGACCGGGTCATGGACACACGCCACCACATTATGTTGCAGCTATACAGAGAAATAACACGACTGACATTGACCAACATGACAACAGACCACTGCAACAAAAGACAGAGCAGAAACCAAGGACCTTCTGTTAATATTGTGTAATGCTTTTTCTTCTTTTTCTTTTTTTTTTGTACACAGTTGAGTCCAGATGGATTTCTGCTCTTCATTTTGTGTCCTGAGGGTGAAAAAACACTGTTTTTATTTGTATTTATCCATTTATCTTTGTGTTATTCCAGCTCACATGCACAGCTGATGGTTTCCTCTCTGGTTCCCACCACAACAAAACAAACTGCAGCTTTTTTTCCCTTCTTTTTCTTTTTTTTTTTTTTTTTTTTTTACGACTGCACACAGTTTGACTTGTTTAGATTGAACGTGGAAGAAGAAACAGCGTATTCAAGCATCGTTTCTTATTGGGGGGGCCATAAACCGTCTAGACAGAGCTCCCCTCTCTTTTTCACCTTCAGCCCTTAAAGGGGCATTTGTTTATCTGGATATATTGGCTTTGTCTTTGTCTGGCACTTATCAGCTGTGGGATTATATAACACACGACACGCTGAGGCATTTCACACAGAAAATAGATCCATAAAGACAAAAAAAAGGCCACTATCATGTCTAATATAAGGTAATTGGTTACTTTATTCTGCAGCTCCTTTAAATGGCTGCTGTAAAATTTACATCACAACTAATGAGTGTTTTATTTCTCAGGTAATCTATGAAGCACTCGTACTTTTATTCATTTATTTATTGTCTTAAAAACAAGGAAATAATCTAAATTTGTGCAAATGTTCATCACATGAGTCAATCACACTGCAAAAACTCAAAATCTTTCCAAGAATATTTGTCATATTTCTTGTTAAAATGTCTCATTTCTAGTAAAAACTAATCTCTTTTCACTTAAAATAAGACTCATCATCTAAAAATTAACTTGTTTTTAGATAATTTCACTTGTTTCAAACAAATCTTCACTTGAAATAAGTAGAATAATCTGCCAGTGAAAGCAAGTTTTTTGTGCTTGTAATAAGAAAGAAAAACTTGCCTCATTATCAGATTTTTCTACCTATTTCAAGTAAAAATATGCTTGAAAGAAGTAAAAAGTGTCTAAAAACAAGCTACTTTTTATGTGATTTTACGTATAATGAGATTTGTTTTGACTAGAAATGACATTTTGACTAGAAATAAGTCAAATATTCTTGGAAACATTTTGAGATTTGCAGTGCATGGTGTTTTAAAATGACTTATTTTCTATGACCAGCAGCAAAAATGAACAAATATTCACTTTAAAATGATGTAAATTACCAACATAAATCCTGTCTGCTGAATATAACCTGTGAGAAAATGAGAAGAAACAAGTAAAAACAGGTTGAACATGCTGCTTTATTATAATTATACTTCATATCTTTCTAAGCAGAGTTCAGTCTTTGTGATATAAACTGAGTGAACACATCAGGGTCTTTATCCTCACAATAGAATAAGCGACACATCAGAAGATGTAATCTCAGGTTATTGATTAGCTGATAATCCATTCAGTTGTTCTCTTCCTTCCATCTGTCCACACCAGCACAGAGCCGGCCCACTACAAACACACTCATGTGAGGTCACTTCCTGGAAGGTTTCTGTCCAGACACGAAGGTCAAAGATGAAGAGAATCGTCATCAGACATTGTGTTCTTAAGACCGATGCAAATGTTGAAAGGTTTTTACTGTATAGTTTCCTTGTTAGTGTGCACCACCAGCACCAAAAACACAACAACAACAAAGAGGCATTTGTCATATTTGTCTGAAACAGCAGCAGACAGTGTGGGAATAAATCAGCCTCACATGTAAACAGTGAATAAGTTCAGATGGATCATCATGTTGGAGAATTAAGGTCAAGTTCTGATGCAAATGTGGACTAAAGTCATGGCCAAACACAACCAGAGTGTTATGCTGCTGTTGTTGTTGTTTACATCAGTGTACAGGACATTAACACTCTGCAAAAACTCAAAATCTTTCCAAGAATATTTGTCCTTTTTCTTGTCAAAATGTCTAATTTCTAATCAAAACTAACCTCTCTCCATTTAAAATAAGACTCATCACCTAAAAATTAACTTGTTTTTAGATCATTTTCACTTGTTTCAAACTAATTTTCACTTGAAATAAGTAGAAAAATCTACCAGTGAAAGCAATTTTTTTTGTGTGTGTTTGTAATAAGGAAGAAAAACTTGGTCCACTATCAGATTTTTCTACTTATTTCAAGTCAAAATATGCTTGAAATAAGTAAAAACTGTCTAGAAACAAGCTACTTTTTCTGTGATGTTTCTTATTTTAAGTATAATGAGATTTGTTTTGACTAGAAATGACATTTTGACTAGAAATAAGACAAATATTCTTGGTAAGATATTTGAGTTTTTGCAGTGCACGATACCGAAGGACCCATCTTTATAAGAGTAGATTTTAAAAAACACGGGGAACGATGCAGCTTCAAGTCATAATAAACATGAATGGAAAAAGTGTGTATGGTTTGGTTTCTTATCCCCTACTATATATGAATATATATAGTATATTGTGAGGAATGTTCTGTAAACCTACTTCTGTGCAGTAACTTGGACTGTATTTGGATGAATTGAGACATTTATACCCTGGACAGTAATAAACATTGATCCTATTAAACCCCCTCAAGAAAACAAAAAAACGAATCTATAATAAAAATGCTGAAGAAATATTACAGTAGTAGCCTATCTACCATATGTGTGTGTGTTGATGATAACATTACCATGAAGTGACCTTCTTCCCTTTGCAACAGATGCACCACGTTTTCTCACGGGAACATGTGAAGCTGCTGCTGCTGCAGGAGGAGGATGGAGATAGAAAACATAACATAAAACACATAAAACACAAATTGAATTCATTCTATTTTATTTAAATTCTTAATTCTATTTTTATCTCTCCCTTTTAACTATTTTTTGGTATCTTTATGTTTGCACCTGACACCAAGACAAGTTCTTCATCATGCTGTAAACTGACCTTTATACTGCTCTTGGCAATAAAAACATTTCTGATTCTGATGATGAGTTTCACATGTAAAACCAAAACATAAACACATGTGCATGAATCAGAATGGGATCGATTAGAAAAATAGACATTTATTATATTGAATCTAAACTTTTAAGACTGATTTGTTTGTCTATCACACATGTTTCACTGATTTCCTTTGACAATTTCTTTCTTTCTTTTCTTTTCTTTTCTTTTCTGACCCAGGATCAGCAGCAGCAGCAGCAGCGATGAGTTGTGTGTTATTAACCCAGCCTCCATCCTGCTCTGCATCCACTCGCATGGCTCCTCCCGCCCCCTCCCTCCCCCTCCTGCGCTCATCAATAGGAAAAGCCCATGATTTGAATAATGTGTGAGCCACTTGGACTGGAGCCAATCAGCTGTCAGAGGACCGTGATAAATCGCAATGCATTATTGATAATAATAATTACGTTGACATGCGCATTTCTAGCCTCCTTCTTACTTGAGAGAGGGGCTAATTTCCCCCCTCAAGCAGAAGAATTTGTAGAGAAGAAGGTCGAGGAAAGGAAGGAAAAAATCTGTTTGTAACTCTGTAGCTCCTGATGGTTGAACCATGTCGAGGCGCAAACAAGCCAAACCGCAGCACATCAACTCCGACGAGCCCGGCTCGCTGGAAAATGGTAAGTTTTACACACACAAACACACATGTAGCCTCCTACAACGATACATGGAAGCGGACTATCCAAAAAAAAAGAGAGAAACTATCGATATTTGATGTGGAAAGTGGGAACTTTTTTTTTTTTTTGAACGGGGGGTCTGACCTTTTCCTTTTTAAAACATTGTTCCTCTCGCACTTTGACCTGTTGCGTTGAAACCAGTTGAGCCACAGGACGCAGACGTTTAAAAGCTGATTTTAAAACACAATGCAGGTGTCTCACAGGGCGATGCTTCAACACGCAACAATGTAAAGCTTCTTGTTTTTTATTTTTTTACCATCTTCATCCTTTTATTTCGGAGTTTTAGTGTGATTTCCATGTCGGGTCCAGCAGCAGTGAGTTTCCTCTCCGTGTCGCTGCTTCATCGTGGTTAAAAAAAAAAAAGTTGAAAGTCGGTGAATCTCTTTGAACTTTTCAGTTGTTTGAACCTGTTGATGTTTTAGAAGCTACTTTGTGGACTAGTTGAGGAAGTTGTGTAGCAAAAGAGCGAGTGAACAGGCAACGTGTGTGTGCTTGGTGATGAATGAAATCAAAATGATAAACCACATACACAACTCAAATCATGAAACATCCACTTTTCAAATGAAATGGCTCATTAAAGTGCGCACGTATTGATCTGAAGATGGCGTTTAGAGTCGATATTGTTACAGTAGCCATTGTTGTAAATTTTGATTTTAATATCTTTAATGTAATATGTGTTCATCTTTTTTTGAAATTATGATTTTTTTTTTTTTGTGGGCTTTATTTGTGAAACTGCGCAGAAGTTGAAGTTTTTTGTCTTATTTTTAGGAAACAAAAGGTTCCAAAAACTGTCTGAAATGTGACTCTGGAGTAAGCTGACCTAAAGGCAATAAATCCCCCAGTTTAATGCATGACTGTTTCCTTTCGTACATATGTGGAGAGGTGGGGGATGGAGCCAGTGGCCTTTTTGTGGAGACTGGGTGGGGGTGCATGCGTTTTTTTTTTTTGGTGTTGCCATATGCAAGCAAGTCCCAGCCCTGCAGTGAGTGGATAAGACCTCACCTTATAATTAGGGAAACTTTGGATAACCCGCTGTTTCGGGGCAGGAGGAGGGGGGTAGGGTGGGGTTGGGTGGGGGGTAATCAGGGTGTTTCGATGTGTATCTGCCACTGAGAACATGAATGTGTTATAAAATATAACTTTTCTTGGTGTAGATTGAGTGTTTAGTCTGACCTCGTGTCATGTACCCCACTAAAGGTGATCGGATGCAGGTCATGCGCCGTCAAGTGGTAAAACCGAAGCGTTGCCTCCCTTTTTCCTTTTTTTTTTTTTGGTTTCATAATCGATAAATTGTGATTTTTAATTTGAAGCTCAGTGATGAATATTCTCAATCTGCACCATATGTCCAGGTTTAATCAATCAATCCGGCTGCATCGTCAGGCAACAGTGCGCTGATGTATGTATGTGGGTGGCTGCTGAGCCATGCTTAGTGTTTCCTCATGGATCCAAATGTGATGCAGTTTGCAACTTTTTTTTCTTTCTCTTTTGTGTTACACCGCTTCAATGCCTCCTGGTGAGCAATTAACAAGTCCAACAGTTTCCTTGGGCAAATGCAAACAGGTGGTCTTCCCCCTTTTTTTCCCCTTTGGGCATTAGCATTTAACAATACACCCAGTTGTGAAATGGCCTCTTGGTTAGCAGACAAATTAAAATGCACACTTGGAGCACTTATCAAGGCTTTCACAGGCTGTGAAAATACTTGAAGGTTAATCAACATTTGAGTACTGGCCTATTTCCTTTTAGTCTGAGTTTTTTGCATTGTAAACCCACTCTTATCTTGACTGAGTGTAGATATCTAGTGCTTAATGAGGAGCAAACCTTTTGACTGGATTTTAGTCTGGGATCAGTCACCAGTTTTCCTCCACAAGTGATACTGGAAACTGATCTGATGTTTAGCAAGTGGTTGAGGGGGAGAGGCTTGTTTCAGAAACACAGTAATTTAATGCCCTGTGTCCCTTTTGTCTTTGTGGACATTGTTCTGGCTGAGTAATGTCAAAGGTAGATGATTGCCCTCTGCTGGCCCTGTGGACAATGGGCAAATTCAAATTATTTTACAGCCCAGTGCAGTGACCTAGTGGGAGGGGGCAAATTTCAAGAGGGACATTTTACAAGAGTATGCAACCCAACAAAACTCAAATCTAAAAAGTTACGGTAAATTACAATGATTTCAAGATTTAAAATAAACACTAAAACACACACTAACAACAGTACTGCAGTTTTCTAAACATGCAATTCTGTCAAATATCATAATTGTATGAAGAGCATTGATTCCTTTTTTATTTTTATTTAAATCATGTTAAATTGAAGCTGTTTTAAAACGGCCCTATTGGCCATTTGAGTTATCTCAATGTAAATCAATTATTGAAGTCATATGGCCAGGTCATGGACACGACATTGTGTGCCCCTTTCAAATTCAAAACAACATAATTGACACTGAACAACATGAAATAAACTAAACTGTTAGAAATGAAAAGCGTCAATTTTTAAATCCTGTCATCTTTTCGTTTCAGGGATTCTCCGAGACGATCAAGGCGAGGAGACTGGAGGCGATGTGAAGAGGTTCAGGATGGACGAGACCAAGGTCTGCAACAAGTGTTGTGCCGAATTCTTTGATGAAACCGAATTTCTTGAGCATGAGAAAAATTGCACTAAAAGTCAGCAAGTGGTCATCATGAAAGACGGAGACGGCAACGAGGTGCCCGAGGAATATTCGCATGGTTCATCTGAAGGCCTCACCACCAGTGACCACGACGACAGCCAGTCCAGCAGTCATTCCCTAACGAATATCAACGCAGACCACCTGGATCGAACAGAGGAAGAGCTGAGCATGAATGCAGATGATTCAGGACACCAAGATCATACAGAGATGTCCGAGAGTCCGGAGATGAATTTCCACCCCTCGCCCAAAATGCAAGATTCAAACGTCACTCTTGAAACAATGGCGGACACTAAAGTTGCCGTCTCCCAACATTCGTCCAGTAAAGCATCGTTGAACTCGTCAGAAGACGCCATGCAAACCATCCCGATGATTTTGGAGCAGTTGGTGTGTCTGCAGCAGCAGCAGCTACAGCAGATCCAGCTCACAGAACAGATCCGGATCCAGGTAGCTATGATGACTCCACAGGGTCTTCAGTCGGCGGTCGGGGCAGCGATGGACCCTCTGAAAGCTCTTGGTGCACATCTGTCTCAACAGCTGTCTGCTGCAGCGGCTCTGATAGGCAAACGGACTGGCAGTCAGAGCCTTTCTATGGAGACGATGAAACAAGGTAAACTACCTCTGCCCACTAGCATCCCTACCTCTCTGCCTGGAGGACTGGGGGCAGTAACCGCTAAAACAGACATTTTGAAGGGCATCCCAGATCTGGCCAGTCGTTTACCAGCACTACTGCCCCAGTCTCCGGGTGTCATGGGTTTCTCCAGCACCTTCAATGGGCTCCAAGCGGGGATCGACCCCTCCAAAAAGGTGAAGGCGAAGATGCTGAGCCTACCGTCGGAATCAAAGAACGGCGGCGGCGACTCGCTCTACAAGCACAAGTGTAAATACTGCGGGAAGACCTTTGGCAACGACAGCGCTCTCCAGATTCACTTGCGCTCTCACACCGGCGAGAGGCCCTTCAAGTGTAACATTTGCGGAAACCGCTTCACGACCAAAGGAAACCTTAAAGTGCATTTCCAGAGGCATAGAGACAAGTATCCGAACATAAGCATGAACCCCCATCCTGTGCCGGAACACCTTGACAACATCGCCACCAGTAGCGGCATTCCCTTCGGCATGTCCGTGCCCATGGACGAGTCGAACATGACTGAAATGAAGCCCATTATTGGCCACCCTCCTCCTCCTGGCTTCCACCCATCATCCATCCCAGGATTCAAGACGGCATTTGACAGCTTCGGAGGAGGAGACAACCCGTTTTCCCAGAGACCCTCCCCATCGACCAGCGACGGTTCTCCGTCTGTTCCCTCTAATGTGTTTGGCCAGGAGACGGGACTGGATCCGACTCCTCCAAAGGATGCTAAAGACCTGTTGGGAGCGCTGCATCATATGAACGGGAACGGCCACCCGGGAGAACAAAGCTCTGGAACGGCAAAACTCCAGCAAATGGTGGACGGCCTGGAGAAGAGGACCAACGACCCCAACGAGTGCGTGATCTGTCACCGGGTGCTCAGTTGCCAGAGCTCGCTCAAGATGCATTACCGCACGCACACCGGCGAGAGGCCCTACAAGTGCAAAATCTGCGGCCGTGCGTTCTCCACCAAGGGAAACCTCAAGGCCCACTACGGCGTGCACAGGGCCAACACCCCTCTGAAGATGCAGCACTCGTGTCCCATCTGCCAGAAGAAGTTCACCAACGCCGTGGTCCTGCAGCAGCACATTCGCATGCACATGGGCGGGCAGATCCCCAACACCCCAATGCCAGAAAACCAGTTTGAAGCAGCCGAAGCGATGGAGCCATCTCTGCCAGACGACGAGAAGCCCATGGATACCAACGGTTTTGAAGCAAAAGTCGAGGAACACGACCAGGAGTTGTTGAGCTTGCAGAAGCCAAACGAGACCTCAGACCCCCTCCCACCTGCCTCTGAAGGACAACCAAAGAAGCTTGTTGCCCCCGCCGTCGCCCCCGTTGCCTTTTCCAGCCTGGACGTTTTGAAGAACCTCACCTCTGCTCTTGCACTGAAACGACAGAGCAGCACTGCTTCGGAGAGCGAGGGAACGTCCAAGGAATCCCCATCGGCTCCCAGAGATCTCCCAGAATATCAGAATGGCCGCAGTCCTGCCATCTCCGACTCGGCCATGTCTTTTCACTCATCCTCCCCCGTGAACAACCACCACCACAGCAGTAGCAGCATTAAATCTCCCGAGTCTGCTGTGGACGAATCGGCCGGGAGCGGGTCGAAATCTGAATCCGAGGGCGGCGCTCTGGACGGCATCGAGTCGGGTGGAGCCCTCGACCTCACGGCGTCCAGCAGCTTCACTCCCAAACCCATCAAAGAAGAACCTGGCCTCCCCTTCACAAATGGAGACTATGGTGAGTTTTTATCAGTGTTTGTAAAAAGATTTGTAAAAAGACACCATAAGATTTGTAAAAAGACACCATATTTTAAAGGCAGTCAAGTTGCTGAAGTTGATTGGTTTAAAAATAATTCTCTTCTCCTTCGTGTGTCCACAGTTCATAGCAACATGTCGTTCATGAGGCTACCTCCAAGTCTGGCCAGTTTGGAGATGAAGCTCCCTCAAGAGAATCCGTTGGGTCCTCACGGTCTGTTCAGCTCCCACATGCCTCAGGGAACGACAGTGAGCAACCCCTCCATCTCCACCGCGCCTCGACGATCATCCAAACAGCACGTGTGCAACGCCTGCGGCAAGAACTTCTCATCTGCTAGTGCCTTGCAGATCCACGAGCGCACGCACACGGGGGAGAAGCCCTTCGGCTGCCACATCTGCGGCAGAGCGTTCACCACCAAGGGAAATCTAAAGGTGAGAAACCACTGTCTCCAAAAGTGCTGAATAGATGATTTCACTCCCGTATTTTCACTGTGGATCAAGTTTGGGGTTGCAAAATTCACGGTATTCAATTAACAGGAATATATGGGAATTAACAGGAATATATGAGAATAAACAGGAATAAAACCGAAATTTACAAAATTGAAGGTTGGCCTTTAACAGAGAACTTAAATATAGCATAATCTTGGCTAAAACAACCAGATTTAATCCAAGTACACTTGAATATCTACATGCTATTCCTCCATCACATGCACAGATGATTTCTTGAACCCTGGAGGCCACACTGTTGGTGGTCATTTTACTTTTTGATTGGGTCGGGGAGGGGTGGGGGAGGATAATATTTTACTCAACATTCATGTTTTTGTTCAGTAAAATAATTGATTGTTCATACAAGAATTAAAACTTGATAAAGTTCTACTCACAAATAAATCTGTTGAAATGTCATGTTTTTTAATTGCATTATTTTGCATGGATATCTGCTTATGATAAGCAGTTTGTTTAAATTACCTCCAATTTCCAGTTAATTCACATAAATTCCCAATAATACCCATGGAAAGTTTCCAATTTGGAATATTTCCAAGATTCCCCAGCTTAAAGGGATAGTTCACCCAAAATTTCACTCATTATTTACTCACCCTCATGTGGACTAAGGGCTGGGAGAAGTTTCAGAGTCCTCTGTGGCTTCTCTGAGTTACAGGGGGTCTCGGCGTAGCAGTGCATGTCCATATAACGGTTGCAAATGGATACCAACTGTCTTCGTAACAAAGACACACCAAAAAACATCCAAATACCTCCATGCTGCTCGTATGTAATGTCCGTCTTGTATTGAAGCCCCGAAATGCAAAATTGTCCCGAAAAAAATTAAGCTTGTTTGTAGCGGAAGCTTGTTTTAGTTCGTCCACATTCCGCAACAAAGAGGAGCTTGAAATATAGACTTATTTAATTTTTTTTCGGGACAATTTCGCATTTCGGGGCTTCAATACAAGACGGACATTACATACGAGCAGCATGGAGGTATTTGGATGTTTTTTGGTGTGTCTTTTGTTACGAAGACAGTTGGTATCCATTTGCAACCGTTATATGGACATGCACTGCTACGCCGAGACCCCCTGTAACTCAGAGAAGCCACGGAGGACTCTGAAACTTCTCCCAGCCCTTAGTCCACATGAGGGGGAGTAGTAGATAATGAGTGAAATTTCAATTTTGGGTGTAAACTATCCCTTTAACTTCCCATGGAAACGGAAATTTACTGGAAATTTTCCGCCCCTTTGCAACCCTAATCAAGTTTTAGCTGAGATTTTAATTGCCACCATCTTGTTTTTCAGGTGCACATCGGCACTCACATGTGGAACACCTCATCGCGGCGTGGTCAGCGTCTGTCTCTGGATAACCCCATGGCGCTGATGGCGATGAGCGCCGAGGCCAAGATGCTGCCGGAGATCATGCAGGCGGCGCCCAAAGATCTGGGTTCCCCGCCGCCGTCGATGAACTTTGACCCATCTCTGTGGAACCAGTACGCCGCCGCCGCCGCCTTCAGTGGCGGCCTGACGATGAAGACCAACGAGATCTCCGTCATCCAGGGTGGCGGCATCCCGTTGCCGGGGAGCCCCGCCGGCGGGCCGCTCATCGGCTCCACCGGCGGCCTCATGAAGATGGACGGCTCGCACTCCGGCCTTCCCGCCGCCTCCGTGGCTGAAATCGAGAAGACCAGCTCAGACAGTGTGCCAAAATCCCAGTTCCCACATTTCATGGAGGAGGGTAAAATTGCAGTTAACTAGGTTTCCTTTTTGGGGCCACCTGCCAGTTTTTTGAATGTCTCCTTTTTTTGTTTTTGAATGAGGTACAATCAACTTTCAGAGAAAACCTTGTAGAGTTCTGCTTAGATTGGTTGAATTTTTCCAGTAACTACATTGCGACTGTCTCTCTCCTCCTGATCTGAACGATTCAAGTGTTATTTTTTTAGTTGAACCTGATATAACTACTGTAGTTGTATTTTATTTTATATAAATATATATGCGGGTATTTTTTTCCTGTGACTTTTTTTGTTTTGCTGTCTATCCAGAAGTTTGAATGTATAACTTACTTGAAACTGCTTTAATTCAGACTGTCTCCTTGATACTGAAGGATTTTTGACTTTAATAGGAAACGTTTCAGGGCATGACACAATGTCTCAGTGTTCGGAAATAATGGCGTAGTTAACCATATGTGTCTATAATGACTACTTTTCCCTCCTATGGTGTGCCATAGATTTTAAGACATTGTTCATTTTTTGTAGTGGTAAATGTCATTATCATGTCTCATTTTGAAGGGGCTATTGATCAGACTGGCAGATTATTCTTGTGTCTTGTCTGTTAAAGCAAGTCGCAACAGTTGAGTCATCAGTTTTGGAAAATGCAGATTACAAAATAGGCGTTGCATCTTTTTGGTTGCATTTCACGCTACGATACAACAGTTAATGACTCGAACCTTTTTGACTCGGAAGTGCCTAATCTGAACTTTGGTGTTGCTGTTGTCTTTCACTGCACCATTAGGTTGTTATGAAGGCTCTGTTAGACTGATTAAATTAGTGTGTTGTATAGTGTAGGACGGCATGTATCTCATAGATTCAGTTGGAACATAAATACATACATATTCCACTTGTAAATCTGCAGAGTCAAATTTAGTTGGCTGAGCTCTAAAAGCTATTAAATGCTTAATGTTCTCATGCCTGCACTTTATTTCAGTTCTAGGTTAAATCTATCTTTTTTTATATAGTTGCATTTCAATTTCACTGCTCTTTCTTTATTGTGATGGCTAAAATGTGGGGGAAAAGGGGCAAATCAACAATTTTGTCAACTTTTACCCGACTGCCAGATTTCATTTAAAACAACCATTTATAGCAACTGTCAGACGTACCAGCTTGTAGCATCATTAATTTATTTATAATACACAAAATGCTTGAGTTTAGGGGGTAAGTTCTACCTCGTGTTTATTTTTATTTTATTTTAGTTTAGTTTATTCTTAGCTGTCCTCTGTGCCCCCTACTCTCAATGCAATGTTTCTATATATTTTCTGATACATTCGTGAGCATGCGATAAGATTTGTCATTCTCAACCTGCTGAGTTGGAACAGTACTGAATGTATCACTGGACACTTTACACAACTCAGAACGGTCAAGAGTACTTCGTAGGCCCCTGCTGTACATTCCTTATCGATATGCATTTGCCAAGTTGTGCCTTTCTTTAGCAAACCATGTCAAAACTGCTTTCAAGTTGTCTCTACAATTCAAGTAATGTTGAGCCAATTTGGCCTGTTTACAATGTAAATGTAAATGTTCTTTTGTTTTTGTTTGTTGTTTCCCCCCCCCCCCCCCCCAAATGTTTCCTTCTCCTAAATGTTTTCTGATTTTTGAGAAATAAAATCAGGGTGACTTTTTCAATAATTTGTTTTCCTGTCATTGTTGGAGCCACTTAACATCTTACTCTCTATATTCTCTGCCAGCAGCACAGGACACTTTGTATATTAAATCCTTCATGTAGGCCAGTTCACCTTCAGATGACTCAAGTCTTTCTGTTCTTGCCACTAACCTCTTTGCTATTTTGCATCCTCTGCAAAATAAAAAACATTTGCATCCACAACTGAAACATACTCTCCAGTCATGCATGACAACAATCTATTTTAAATCAATTATGCAGTGGCCCTTTCACTTTCCATGTCTAACATGATGAAATACATAGCTATCATTGTATCAACAGCCAATGAGAAGAACTGAGATCACTTTAAACTTAATTCAGTGGTACGTTTTGATACAACTTGATTTGATGCATTCATGGACAACATAAAAAAGGTTAAAATATGAATTACAGTTACGCAAATTACAAAGTTTTATGCATAAAACTGAAGCATCGCAGTGGACTAGTGGTGGTGGTGACTGCTGCTGTGCTGCTGTTACTTTGGTCTTAGGTTAAAGCTGTGGCATGCAAATTCAGGTCACTGTGGCCATTTCTAATAAAACAAACAATGTTTTTTTAGCTACAGTAGCGTACATTCACCCAGCGATCCCTTTTCCCATTTCCTCAGCTGCAAATCCTCAAACCTGTTTTTATACTGTATTTAAACACCTGTCTGCAGTCTTTTACCGAAACCACTGGACTGAGTTGTATTTATTAATGTTTCTACACCTCATTTAACATTCACAGAGAACTAGAAATTAAAAATTAGATTGTAAACAACCCTAATAGTGCTTTAAAAATAACATCTCATACAGCTGTATCAGATTATATCGTGACAGTGATGATGAAGATGTGTCTGGATCCACAACTTGAGTGTTCACTCGATCATATGAATTATCATCTTTCATGTGCTTAAATCTAACCAGAATTTGAATGTGGTTTGTTGTGGTTCAAACTATGTTATAAAAATGTTGGGTAGTTCAAAAACTCTGAACGAACATGGTCCACATGGTTTTACTTCTTTTTCCTGTCAATACTTTTCTAATAACTGATTTAATTGAATATTTTCCAGTACATGAACTGTGGAGACCTCAAATCCCAGAATATTTTTGCTCAGGTCTGACATGTGCAGGGCAATAGTGAACAAAACATTTCATCCATATGTCACATTGTATGTATATATCTTAGTGTAAATATAAATGTAACACTGTGAATTTGAAACACTCAAGTGTAAATACCTCAGATTGTACTGAGGTGGAGCATCTTAGGGGGGAAACAAGACATTGTAGCCTAAGCCTAGGCTATATGATGACACATATTTTGCAAAAGCATTGCTGCTCCTGATGCTTTAATCGTGTAAATACTTACACCCAGTTAAACTGTATCATATATATTAAAATCTGGTGTTTATTCAGGCTCTGGAGGAAGCTGATCATTACCCCCTCTGTTTGGGCCTGTCCAAAAGGAAATACTGTCTAGCATAAGATTTATCAGAGATGGCAATCATGATTGAGACAATTTAAATGGGATAAACTCTTTATTTTGGCTCATACATTCAACATCTGTAAGCATTAAAAGAAAACACTTGTTTGGACTACTAAGTATAGCAATTATACAGAAAAAGGCTTAAACCAGACTCCCCATCATAGAGGATTGATATGATATTATTCTATGAAATATTTATGTTTATATTAAATATTTAGCATGGAAAGCATCACTTTTTCCATGAGGCCTCAGGAGATCTGGGAGGAATGGAAGATGTACATTTCCACGAGACACCCCTTTCTTTTATCTAAGCCTGTTTATTTGATTCATTTGTAATAATTTATCAAGTTTTATCGTCAATCACAACGAAACAAACCCTGTCCACTCTGCTCATTTTTTTAATATTGCATGACAAAAATAACATTGTACATAATATGTAAGTTTTGTATGTTTTTGCACTACTCACATGTCTCCAGGTTTTCATTCCACCATTTAGGTTGTATTCACCCATTTATTTATGTCTAACATTTCCATTTTTTTCCTACAAACTGCACACCTTAGGCTACACCTGTACACTTTTCATCATTTATGCAATGATGTGTACAGGAGTAAGATGTGAAGTTTGTACACAACAATGGAAATGTTGGACATAAATGAATAAATAAAAATTGTAAACTGTGTAAATGCAGCCTAAATAATGGAATTAAGAAACCTGGAGATGTGTGAATAGGTGCAAAAACATACCAAACTAACATATTATTGTTGGTTCTGTAACTTTAATATCTTACCAAGAATATTTGTCTTATTTCTAGTCAAAATGTCATTTCTAGTCAAAACAAATCTCATTATACTTAAAATAAGACTCATCACATTAAAAAGTAGCTTGTTTCTAGACAGTTTTTACTTCTTTCAAGCATATTTTCACTTGAAATAAGTAGAAAAATCTGATAGTGGAGCAAGTTTTTCTTCCTTATTACAAGCACAAAAAACTTTCACTGGCAGATTTATTTATTTATCTTATGTGTAGGGACTACAGATGGAAATTAGCTGGGAGCTAAATCTGGTGCAACCATCTTTTCATTTTTTTAAAATGATTAATGTAATTGCACATTGTCCCGTATTAAACGAATAAACTAAAACTAGATTTTTCTACTTATTTCAAGTGAATATTTGTTTGAAAAAAGAGAAAACTATCTAAAAACAAGTAGATGAGTCTTATTTTAAGTCGAAAGAGATTCATTATTAGACATTTTGACAAGAAAAAGGACTTATAATATTCTTGGAAAGATTTTTAGTTCTTGCAGTAGCCTACTTGCTCAATAATAAATAAATAAATAACACAGTGTTGTCACATCCTGGTATAGCGTCAGACTATGTAGGTCAGTGAGGTGTGTTTGCTGCTGCAGGCTGAGCCGCGGACTTTTGGACCGGCTGGGAGTGACTGACTGACGGACTGTGACTGTGACCTACTGACTGACGGACTGTCTGACAGCAGCTGCAGAAACCGGAAGCCTCCGCCCCATCACAGCCGCCTCACAGCCGCCGTACAGCGCTCCTCCGCCCCGCTGCGACCGAAGAGCGGACTGCCTGGTGCCTGGCTGCCTGGGCCTCGGCCTGCCGCGGGAATATGACCGACAACATCCCTCTGCAGCCGGTCAGACGGCCGAAGAGAACCGACAGTAAAAACAGAAATGGGTAAGAAAGAAAATAAGGAGGAAGGAGCGATGTTTGTACCAGAGGAGGAGGAGGAGGAGGAGGAGGAGGACGGTGACTAGCAAAGCGGTGGAGGGGTTTAACGTTTATGGGGTGGAGAAATAGCGGTTAGCAGAGAGAGGGGAAGAGAAAAGCATGCAAAACAAAAAAGAAAAAACACACAACGTTTAGCTACGTTTGTATCCCCGTAATAATAACAAAAAAGGAGCTAGTAGTAGCGCTAGCAGCAGGTATGAGACATCCTTGTTCCGGGGTGCAGCAGCCGGAGCAAGTGCATCTCACGCCCATGATGTCAATATTTGCTCGGTTAGGAGGACCAGAGAGACAAGAGAGAAACCACAAACCAGGCAGGAATGATAGATAATAGGCCCAGAATCTGAAATATTACACCCGAATTAAACGCAGGCTCAATGCTAGTCTGTACTGTTGTTTTGCATGGACATTAAAAAGGGGAAAGGCCTCATAGTAGCCTATGTGATGGTGATGATGGAGCTGAAAGCTGAAAGCCATCCAACATCCAACTGTGACCAGGCTGGTGATGTCACCTCCTGTAATAAATAAACACCCAGAGCAAACACCCAGCTGCTATAGGAGACATGAGCTGTAACAATGGAGGAAGGACTAGGTGTGTTTCTTTATAGACAGCTGTAGATGAAGCAGAATATGAATGAATGAACATGCACAATCTCAAAGGAATTTTAAATCGAAAGCAACTGAACTGATGAAGCCTCTTGGATGAGAGGTGAAACGTCTTCCTAGACAAATAACCAAGTCCAGTTGCTTTTGATTTAAAATTCCTTTGAGATACTATGACCTGGACAAGTGAGAATAGCCTGCAGGCCCAACATGCACAATATGTAGGTGTATGAGGGCATGGACTGAATTCTGCTTATTCATGTTCAGTCAGTTGGATGAACAGCTGCTGATCTGACATGTCAGGGTGGATCATAACAAAACAGAAGATTAGATTTTAATTTTATATAGCCTAGATATAATGTTATTTTCTATAATATGAGCTTGTAGTAGTAAGAATAGAAAGGGCCCAGGGATGGATCCTTTAGGAACACCATATTATTTTTGTAAATATAACAGAAGAATGAATGATTTTCACTTCTCTTTGCAGGTTTTATATGAACAAAAGTAGAATATGATGTGTTTTCAAGCAAATTTCCATCAGTAATAGTAATAAATAGTAATGTTGGGACTTTATTCCCACACTGTACAGCCTACCCATGACACAATACATATGTTTAGTGATGGGGCCATTCAATAATATTCTTCTATGTTTAATATATCATGAAATTCTACCAACAGATATTTGCTTGGACACACGTTATTTCAGGTTGTACCAACATTTTGGACAAAATAAGACATCTGAATGTGTCGTTTTAGTTTTGGGGAATCTTAAATGGTCACTTTAAGTTTTACTTTTATTTATTTTGTAGAAATAAAACACAGATTAGTGCAGTGATGTGTCACTATGTCATAGTCTTAAATACTTGATCACCTGAGCTCTTAAGCAGATTGTAGCAGACATTTTTACTTGCGTAGGTGTTACTAATAACATTATAGATGGCTGGCACAGTGAGGCAGCATGGAGCCTTGAAACTCAAAGATGCTGAATGGACTCGAGTCATTATCGTTTATGCTTTTCCTGTCTGTTTAAAGAGAAAAACCCTCCTGTCATTAGTTCTATTAGTACTATACTGCTCAGCTCAGTCTTTGAGGGACTGCTACAGCAAGAACTCAAAATCTTCTTGTCAAAATGTCTCATTTCTAGTCAAAACTAATCTCTTTCCACTCACCTAAAAATTAACTTGTTTTTAGATAATTTTCACTTGAAATAAGTAGAAAAATCTGCCAGTGAAAGCAAAACTTGCTCCACTATCAGATTTTTCTACTTATTTTAAATGAAAATATGCTTGAAAGAAGTAAAAAGTGTCTAAAAACAAGCTACTTTTTATGTGATGAGTCTTCTTTTAAGTATAATGAGATTTGTTTTGACTAGAAATGACATTTTGAGTAGAAATAAGACAAATATTCTTGGTAAGATTTTGCGTTTTTGCAGTGTGGGTGGGTTCCACAAACAGGAAGGTGAGGATTAGCTTACTCATGATGAGCCGAGGCCAGAAGTGGTTTTACAGTGACTGAGCTCCGTCTAATGTAGAGCTGGGTTTGACCTCATGCATCCTCTGCAGCGTTTCTCACACAGTAAACTAATAAATTAACTTCAGTCCAACTGTGAGGAGTGAATATAGTATAGTATTGCCTATTTACTGCTCTCTCTCTGGATTAAACCACTTTGCCTGCAGCTGATAGAAGCTGAATATTTGTCAAGTCTGTATTTTGTTGTTCAGTCATGAGTTTTATAACCTACATCGGTCTGTTGTTAATAACAACCAGGTCGCCGGGCTCTCGGTTGATTGATAGGAAGTGTTTTGTTTTGGTGGAGTGAAGGGAGTGGCCGTTCCTTTTCCAGACGGAGTTAAAAATTTATTCCATGCTTCATGCTCTTTCTCTCTCGACTCCACGGTCGTGGATCCGTGGATCTTGGCCTCTAATGTCTAATGTCGGGGTTTTGTAGCCACAGTAAGCAACTCATTAACAAAGAGACGTGAGAGGAAATTCATTAAAGACGGACGGTGCTCCTTTCTCTCACAGCTACAGGATGTGTTTTAGATTGAAATAATCTCATTAAATCCACAAAATGATAAATTATTAACATAATAATGAATGTTTTTTTTAACCGTGTGTGTGTGTGCGTGCCAGGTGCTGCCCGTGGTCGCGGTGCTGTGGGATGGGCGACTTCCGCCCCCGCACCGTGTGGCTGGGCCACCCGGAGAAGAGGGAGCAGAGGTATCCCCGGAACGTCATCAATAACCAGAAGTACAACTTCTTCACCTTCCTGCCGGCGGTGAGTGTCAGCCAAGGGTCACTCCTCCTCCTCCTCCTCCTCCTCTCTTAAAGGGATAGTTCACCCAAAATTGAAATTTCACTCATTATCTCTACTCAACCCTCATGTCAACTAAGGGCTGGGAGAAGTTCCAGAGTCCTCCGTGGCTTCTCTGAGTTACAGCGGGGCTCTGTGCAGCACTGCATGTCCATATGACGGTTGAGAACGGATACCACTTTTCTTCGTAACAAAAAGACACACTAAAAAACATCCAAATACCTCCATACTCGTCTGTAATGTCCCTCCTGTACTGAAGCCCCAACATGAGAAATTGTTCCGAAAAAAATGAAATAAGTCTATATTTTAAGCTTGTTTGTAGTGGAAGCTCCCAGTGTCTCAGTTCACTGCTCTTCCTGTGTCAGTGCAAATCTCACATGATTTGCACTGACCGGCGGAACAATTTCTCATGTCGGGGCTTCAATACAAGAGGGACATTACATACGAGCAGTATGGAGGTATTTGGATGTTTTTTGGTGTGTCTTTTTGGACGAAGAAAAGTGAGCACCATTCACAACCATTATATGGACAAATACTGCTGCGCGCACCCCCCCGTAACTCAGAGAAGCCACGGAGGACTGAGCCTGGTTCACTGTCATCTTGTTGGACGTCTTTTCATGGATTCATAATACACATAGTGGCAAGACAAACTAGGCCTATGTGAACCTTTGGAATTTGTTGGTTTTCTGCATTAATTGGTCATTTAATGTGATCTGATCTACATCTCAGTCACAAGTCTAAACAAACACAATGTGCTGAACCTAACACCACACAAACAATTAGTATAATATTTCATGTCTTTATTGAATATATCTATTAAACATTCACAGTGCAGGTGGAAAAAGTAAGTGAACCCTTGGATTTAAAGCAGAAGTAAGCGATCCGGTGGTTTTGGCTAACTTCCTGTCAGCCGATGGAGTTATCAGTCCCCGCCCTCGTCCCTATGTCACCACATTCACGCGCATCCCTTGGCTGCACACACAGAGAGGACCGCCCCTTTATGCCGTTCTCTCTCCTCATTGGATAAAGGTTGTAGGATACAAGGAAAGTTTTCTCCTCGGCTCAGAGCAGAGCAGAGTGACTGACAGACCCGTGTTTCAGACCAAACACTCTATATAAGTGATTGCTGTCGGAAGATACAACTATTTAAGACTTATATTAACACAAATATTCCGCTTACTTCTGCTTTAACGCGACTACCGAAACCATGGAAACGTAAACATAAAATTCAATTGGAAGAGCAAAACCGTCTTACGTTTTTGACGTTTGGAAAAAGGTGGATAAGAAGTTGACAGCAGCAGGATCAAAGGTCATCTGGTCAGATTTGGGATAATGGATTGGATCAAATCTTGAAAACTAATAACAGATTCTGTGATTCTGTCAGTCTGTGGTTGGTAGGATCGGGTAAACTCCAGATCCAGATTACAACTTTTGAACAACTGGGCCCAACGGTGACTCAGTTATCAAAATCATCACTGATGAACTCCTGTTTCTCATTTGATCAACTAATCGTTTCAGATCTCTGTTGCTTTCAACACGTCTTCAGTTTAATCTAAGAATAAATACCACAGTCGTGTTTGATCAAGTGACGATACATTTGCATGGCCCATGGACGCCTACGCACACACACACACACACACACACACACACACTGATATGACTGATGCTGCAGGGCGTTTTCTGACAGATCCAGTTTGCAGTCGTAGTAATGTACTGATGAGGTTTGTACTTTGTTCTGTTTGCATTGCACCGTCATAAGCAGAAGGAGAACATTTGTTTATATTTGAATAATTCAGTGTCTCATGTTCAGATGAAGATCTTCAGACAGAATCAGGAGAAGTAACAACAACAACAACAACAACACAACCTCACCTCCTCATTGTGACTCGTAGAGGAGTACGACAAATGACAGACGTGACATTGGTGGCAGTTACTGAGTTGTGTCTTTATTCCCCGTCTGATTTACATGTGTATTTGTTTTCCAGACAATCAGTTGTCTCAAGATCTTATTTTCTGTGTATGAAGGCGGACATCGAGAGGAGCTCAAATTTGTTTGGAAAGCAAAAGACAAGAGCAAAGCCTCTTTGCATTGCAAATTGTGTTGCTTATTATTTACTTTGCCTCGTGTCAAGAGGACATATTGTCATCTTTATGTTTTTACGTGACGTTATGTTGCGTGCATGACGACTTGTTTCTTCTGAGCCGCTCTGCTCCAGGCAGCAGCATCTGCAAAACAACAACAACAATGTGAAGACACAAGGTTTCCCCTCGGCCGTAACTTTGCACATCGGCGTTAATGAAAATGAGCAAAGTTGTAGTATGTGTGTTAAATTTAACGTATGATGCCAGATGCTGTGTGTGTTTGTATGTTGTCCCATAGGGAAAAGATTTGTAAGGCAAAACTAAGTGGTAGAATATTTCTTATCCCCCTTTTTTTAACATATATTTATTGGTTTTTGTATTCATACAACAATATCCAACAACTTAGCATATGGCAGTAATGAAAATAATAATGAAAACTTTATTAATACTGAAAAGGTAGAAAATAAATAAATAAAATGTCCGTAATAAAAATAAATGATTAAAACGATAAATTAAACCAACAGATTAGTCAACAAATTACTGAGCAATAAATAATAAAATATATAAATAAGAATAATAACAAAATAATAATAATCAATTAATATTAAAGCAGAAGTAAGCGGAATATTTGTGTTAATATAAGTCTTAAATAGTTCTATCTTCCGACAGCAATCACTTTTAGGGCGCACTCACACTAGGGCCAGTTGTTCCGTACTGTGCTGAAGCCCGAATGCCCCCCCTCCCCTGTCCCCCGCTGGCCCGCACTCACACTACCTCGAACCCAAGCGTGCTCAAGCACGGTTGCCTCCGACACATACGTCATCACGTTGATATACCAACACGGCGGGTGCGCTCTGACTGCAGAAAGAACGGCGCTTTGACCGGTTGTCATGGTTATCTTGAGCCGAGGAGAAAACTTTCCTTGTATCCTACAACCTTTATCCAATGAGGAGAGAGAACGGCATAAAGGGGCGGTCCTCTCTGTGTGTGCAGCCAAGGGATGCGCGTGAATGTGGTGACGTAGGGACGAGGGCGGGGACTGCTAACTCCATCTGCTGACAAGAAGTTAGCCAAAACCACCGGATCGCTTACTTCTGCTTTAATAATAATATTCTTAATGTAGGTTACATCGTACACTCCCAACATCTTTATCCCCCTTTTTTTTTTTTTTTTTTAAAAATACGTCTGTTGTTAATAGTTAAATAGTTGTTAGTAATCATATCCAGTTTCGAGTTTAGTTAGTTTATTGTCATTGCATGAGAGCATTATGCAACAACATTTCATTTGGCAGTTTCCTGTAGCAGCAAATTAATTAAAAAGGTAAAAATATAAAGTGCATCAAGGGTCAATAAATAGTTAAATATCAGCAGTATTGAAACATGAAATACATAATCATATGACTTTTGCATGCAGAAAGCTCCTATTTGTCCAGTTTTTAATTCATTCATATGGTTTCTTTTTTGATTTACTGATTGAACTGCCACTAAAGATTATTTTGATAACTAATTTGCACATACTTTTGTAACTTTATACATTGAAAACAGCCTTCAAACATCCACAGTGTAGCTGGAAACAACATGTGAATCCCTCGGTTAACGACGTGACTGAGTCCAGTCGGTGGAACCAGTCTGGATGTGTGGGTGTCTGTTGAGCTGCTTTTATTCCAGAGAAATATCGTCTGCAGCTGGAAGTGTTTCACTTCACATATTTATCAGTTCACAGTCGATCAAACCGTCTATAAATGGAGATGATTTATTTCCGTGGGCGTCCGGCTAAAGATGAGTAACAGCTCCAGTCTTAAAGCAAACAGCTCTGTTCATCATCAGTCTGTCGTGTGCAGCTCATGGAGCCGCGTGTCCTGACATAGACATCAGTGCATAATATCAACCTAAAATACACAGCGGCATCATGCAAAAGCCCCCCCCCCCCCCCCCTCAGTTTAAAATGTCTGATAAAGTGAACAGTTCATCAAGTGGAAGATGAAATAATCTCCAAAAGACATAAAGTTAAACACGAAACACTCTTTTTTCAATATTCAATATTTTTTAGTTTTCTACAGTTTCAGACTGAAAAAGGGAAACAAAGCAGCAGCCTGCAAAAGAATGGGAAACCCAGGAGACTTGAGCTCTCAGATAACTGAGATAACAGAGATTTACTATTTACACACTGGGATAGTTTACAAAGGGGGGTAAAAACTGTCCCTGAAGGCAACGCGCATCAGCGGTTTTGCCTGAATTTCCCTCTAAAACAACTCTGTCTGGTAACGTTGTGTTATTATCTCATAGCGTGATGAATGTGCAGGTCACAACTTGTCCACCAGAGCGTTGTGGAGTTGTTGGATTGTGTATTTGATGAGTTTGATGAGGGAAACCAAGAAATCCCATGAGCCTCCGTAGCGTAGCTCTGAGCAGCTCGCGGCTCTGCTCCGCCGTTCTAAAAATAGCTTGCACCGACAATTAAAGGTAACGAACCTACTGCTATGACTATAGGGATTATGGCAATGGGCCAATTTGCCAAAATGTTGAACTATCCCTTTAAATACATTCAGTTTGTCTGCACTTGTGATTTAGATGAAGATCAGATCATGTTTTATTTATCATCGGGGTCTTGGTGTTGAACATATGTTTTATTTATTTATTTAGTTCTTTCAAACTGTTATTTCCCAGCAACGGGATCAATAAAGTATCTATCTATCTATCTATCTATCTATCTATCTATCTATCTATCTATCTATCTATCTATCTATCTATCTATCTATCTATCTATCTATCTATCTATCTATCTATCTATCTATCTATCTATCTATCTATCTATCTATCTATCTAGTCTTTTCTCTGGACACTGAGCGATCGTCTTCACATGTAGACCAACTACACATCCGTCTGCTCAGTCCTGCTTTAAAATAATAATAATAATGTGCAGCAGTAAATGTCATGTGTATAATAACCAGACACACAGCTCACAGATACTTCACCTCTGTGCTTATTGTTAGTTTGTTTTCTGTTGTGTTGACAGGTGCTGTTCAATCAGTTCAAGTACTTCTTCAACCTGTACTTCCTGCTGCTGGCCTGCTCACAGTTTGTCAAGGAGCTTCGTCTCGGTGCTCTCTACACCTACTGGGTTCCTCTGGTATGTGACCTTTTTATTTATTTATTTACAGCTGCTTTTTTTTGTTTTTGTATTTTTTTTAACCA
Source organism: Trachurus japonicus (assembly GCF_045865225.1). Taxonomy (NCBI): domain Eukaryota; kingdom Metazoa; phylum Chordata; class Actinopteri; order Carangiformes; family Carangidae; genus Trachurus; species Trachurus japonicus. Next base: position 33,251,598 of record NC_140913.1, read on the forward strand.
TCCCGGCCCCAATCAGTTGTACTTTCCACGCTCACAGTGCATTGTTGTTTATTGTTTGGGTGTTTTCCCCTCATAAAACAGTTTGTAGTTTAGCAGAAACATGCTTTTTTTCTTTTTCTTTTTTCTTGTTTTGTTTGTTTAACTGCTGCTTTGTCGCTCGTCTCCAGGGCCTCGTTCTGATTATCACCATCATGAGGGAGGCGGTGGAGGAGATCCGATGCTACCTCCGAGACAAAGAGGTGAACTCTCAGATCTACAGCAAGCTCTCAACAAGAGGTGAGGAAGCAAAGCAACCAACGACTCGTTGTGTGAGATTTGTGTGTTTATATTATATGATCCGATGATGCTTATTTATTCCTCAGCATCAGCATCTATTAACTGTAGGAGGTTAGTCCCTATTAAAGCTTATTGGGGCTGGGGGAAATGGTGGGTAATTCAAAGCAGGGATGTAAAAGTGTACATAAGAGGCCTTGGTATAAAGTGCTACCAGCAATAAAAAGCAGGAGACCTCTTGTGGTTTCCATCACTCTGTGCCTTTGATGTGGCAGCTTGTTTTACCCATAAACACACGGAGATCTGCTTGCCTCCATGATAGCAGTGCAGTCCACCGTGCAAACTGTATGCTGCACAAGTCAAAGCCTCTCTCCTCCTCATGCATGTTTTAATTTATTTATTTCTGCAAATGAGAGCTGTTCGGTGTCGATCTGTGTTTTGCTATTATCAAACTTTATTGCAGCAGCAGCAGCAGCAGCAGCAGCAGCGGTGGTGGTGGTAGTGGTAGTGGTAGTAAGAGCTGCTGTGAAGCCCTAATGCACAGCAATATTAATGTGCTTTAATGTCTTACATATGCAAAGCCCAGAGGTCAGGAGCGAGGGCAGAGGTCAGTGATCTCTTCCAAACAATTTTGCCCGTTCATTCCGACTGGAATGAGAGAAAAGGCTCAACTCCCCCTGCATTCTTTCAGATCTGCACAAAAAAAAACGACTTTTTCCTAAATTCACTGAGCCGTGAGCGGTGAGGCGTCGCCCGACAGCAACTTTTCACCAACACAAGACATTTATAGTTAAGAAAATACCCCCAAAAACATGCTGTAAAATATATTTGACTGAAGGTTTGTGCATAGCTTTGAACAATACGTTTCTGTGTTGGAGTGAAACATCCATATTTAATCGATTATTCAAAACATGTTTAAGGAAAGAGAGGAGAGATGAGCTGAGAGGGAAACAACCAAGTATAAATAAATACTACATTAAAAAGCTTGCCTCAAACAAAGCAATGGTTTAAAAAGAAATTAAAACATAGTATGATAGGAAGCTATAAACAGGACGGATCATTCGGGATTTGACTGCAACTTTAATGCTGTTTATTTATTTTATTTCGGCTTCATCTGTTGATTATAAGATTTCTGCAAAGGTTTAACTGAAACGAAGAACAGCTTCAGCCTGCACCTTTTCAATTTATTTATGAATTAAGTTTGAATTAATGAATGAATGCATTATTGATTGTTGATTGATGCCTGACTGTAACTTTAAACTTCAGGCACCGTGAAGGTTAAAAGCAGCGGCATTCAAGTGGGAGATCTCATCATCGTGGAGAAGGTTTGTTGGAGATTGTTTCATCCACATCTGTGAATAGTTTATGTGTATGTGTGTGTGTGTGTGTGTGTGTGTGTGTGTGTTTTTTTTAAGACTGTCAAGTTACCGTTTATATGAGAGCGAGTAATGAGGGGGCTGTTAATCTTCTGTGCTCCGGTGGCGACTGAGGTGAAAGGAGTTAGTAAAGATTTTGTAATCTTGTGATCAATGTTGAGCTTCAGCCTGTCAAACCCAATGCACACGCAGCAGACATGAGCCTGAAACGCCTTTAATTAGATCCTCGACACAAATTCAATTAAGTACTATTTATTGATGAAGTTCTTTTTATATATATTTTTCTTTTTTTTTATAGTTTTGTAGTTTTTTTTTAAGTTGTTGGGAGCTGCAGAGGAATCTGTGCAGCCTCTGTCTCTCCTCTGTGGTCTTTGCACATGAAACATGAGAAGCGAGTCCTGTCTTCAGTTTCCAACCGAGGGCTTCTCTGTGAATCACTCATTTCAACGCAGCTGAAGGGAAAGGTCACACATGTTGTTCTACACATTTCACTAATATGACTGAGTGACTCAGAGTTATGTGGGCGACAAATCAGAGAGACACTTAAAGCACAAGTGAAACCAGTAGCTGACAAAGGAAAAAAAAAAAAAAGCTTTGGATTTTTTTCCTTTTTTTTCTTTTTTTTTTTGTAATTAACCTGCATCTAAAGAGCCATAATGCATCTTTATTAGATGGATCGACCACTTAACAATAATCCATGCTGCAGCTCAGGGACTTAGCCGCAGGAACAGGTCAGGCAGAGTGTAAAAGCTGGTCAGGGTCCTGCTCAGGCCACCGCAGGATGATTTGTGCTGCAGGGGATTATTATTTTTGAGTTACTGGCTGCTGCACTGCAAAAACTCAAACATCTCACCAAGAATATTTGTCTTATTTCTGGTCAAAATGTCATTTCTAGTCAAAACAAATCTCATTATACTTGAAATAAGACTCATCACATTAAAAAGTAGCTTGTTTTTAGACACTTTTTACTTCTTTCAAGCATATTTTCACTTGAAATAAGTAGAAAAATCTGATAGTGGAGCAAGTTTTTCTACGTATTCTACTTATTTCAAGTGAATATTTGTTTGAAACCAAATGATCAAATGAACTTTATTTGTCCCGAAAGGGAAATTTGTCTTGGGCAAGTGGTGTCGCTTTGTACTTGCAATATATACATACACTACAGTAGTAACAATGGCACACATATCCAGGAAAGAAAAGAGGAAAAAAGAAAGTGCGGAGAGTGCAATAAATAGTTTAAAATACTTATAATACAAGTTCAAATAAAAACATACTAATACTAAAAACTAAAAAAGAACAAGGGATGTTGATTAAAGCTAGCAGGTGAACAGGCAAACCGGATGTAATAGATATGATTGACTGAAACAAGTGAAAATTATCTAAAAACAAGTTAATTTTTAGATGATGAGTCTTATTTTAAGTGGAAAGAGATTAGTTTTGACGAGAAATTAGACATTTTGACAAGAACTAAGACAAATATTCTGGGAAAGATTTTGAGTTTTTGCAGTGTGGTAATGTGGCACATGAAAAGCAAAGAAAAAAAAAAAGAAAAAACACCAAAACCTCTGAGAGCAGGAAGAAGACTTGTGCAGAGGATGAGGAGCTGATGTTGAATTGATGTTTTTCTTTCTTTTTCTTTCTCTCTCCTGTAGAACCAGCGTGTTCCTGCTGACATGATCTTTTTAAGGACCTCTGAAAGAAATGGTAAACATCTGCTGTTGGTCATTCATCCAGATCTCCACTACAGACTGTTTGGGGGTGGGAGGGGGGGGGGGTGACTTGTTTAAAAAAGGCGCTGAGGTGCAGGGATTAGCCCTGAGCCGGGACAGGAAGCCCTACAATGTCTAAATTGTAATTGGGTCCAGTACTAAACGATCAGTCCTTCATGTACCGGCTGAGATTAGACAAAACATGGCCTCTCTTTTAATCTTCTTGGCCTATGAGACTGATTTTGTCTTTCAAATGAGAAGATAATGAAAAGGAAATGCTCGTCTCACGCAGAAATCAAATGCAAAGAGAGAAAAGCAGGCGGGAGGAGGAGGCTGCTGCACTCATCTGAATAATCAAATATTAGATTAGAAGGAGAAGATTTGTTCGCGAACGCCGGCAACAACAACTGGGTGAATTGCGATGCAATTGTTAATTTGCAAATATACAAAATACACACAAATCCATTCAAAATAAGCACCTCAAAAAGAAAAAAAATGTATTTCCACCACCGCAGCTCCAGAAAAACAAAATGCGAGAGCGTCTTCAGAGAAACTCGATGCATGTTTTTGTTGCGTCTTCCTGTTGGCGGGGGAAGAAGAAAAACAACAGCTTTGTTTTACTGGAAATAGTCTCTGGTTATCTCTCTTTTCCATGTGGAGGCCATTAGGTCAATTATGAAGAGCCTAGGCCAGGGAGGGGGGGCAGGATGACGCATGCAGCGGGGGGATGGGCTCCACTTCTGATCCCTGAAGTAATGAGCAGCTCAGAAGTTTGTAGTTTTTTTTTTTTTGATCAAGATTTTATTTCATTACTCAAAAATTAGGAAAAATATATGTGATGTGAATAATACAGGGCACAAGAGAGTGTAATAGAGAGACAATGGACAATACTCACAAAATAGAGAAGAAAAAAAAGGTAACAGCACCAGAGCAGATGCACACAGAAAATAAGATAACTTTAACGTACAATTATATTATAAAGGAGAAAAAAAAGAATAAAATAGACGGATGAATGACAAAATAAGTAAAGATGATAATAAGAAGGTAACTTTAACTTATAATTATTCTGTGAGAGAAAAGATAAAAGAATAGGATAAATGGATAAATGACAAAAAATAAATAAAGAATAATAACAATCCATCATCAGGAGTGAGGAGGACTGATTGTGTTGTAACCGGCAGCCTGTTGTGGCCCTCTAGGGGTAAAGTTGTGTTTCCATCTGGCCTCGGGATCAGTATCAGCTCTTGTCCTTCCTTTTTTTCCAGGCTCATGCTTCCTGCGGACTGACCAGCTGGACGGAGAGACGGACTGGAAACTACGCCTCCCGGTGGCCTGCACGCAGAGGCTGCCCACCGCCGCCGTGAGTCAGACAACAGCAGCAACACAGAGACAGAGGGAGAGGGAAGATGCACACTGCAAAAACTCAAAACTCTTACCAAAAATATTTGTCTTATTTCTAGTCAAAACAAATCTCATTCTACTTAAAATAAGACTCATTACATTAAAAAGTAGCTTGTTTTTAGACACTTTTTACTTCTTTCAAGCAGATTTGCACTTAAGTAGAAAAGTAGAAAAATCTGAGCAAGTTTTTTTTTCTTATTACAAGCACAAAAAAAATCTGCTTTCACTGGCAGATTTTTCTACTTATTTCAAGTGAAAATGTGTTTGAAACAAGTGAAAATGATCTAAAAACAAGATCATGTTTAGGTGATGAGTCTTATTTTAAGTGGAAAGAGATTAGTTTTGACTAGAAATGAGACATTTTGACAAGAAATAAGACAAATATTCTTGGAAAGATTTTGAGTTTTTGTGGTGCAGCAGGAAATTAAATGTTGCAGCGCTGCCTTCAGGACGTTTCTGTGCAACAATAAAAACTTAGGAATTCAGCAGTAATTGCACATCTTAAGACGTTGTGGAGTAGTGAGTTAACCAGAGTGAAGGACAGCCTGGTCATCATATATAAAGGTCAAAGCTTGAGCATTAAAGCCCCAGTGTGTAACTTATTTGGCTTTTTATTAGCAAAAATCAAATCTGTCTTTCATAAATACGTATTTCACTGAAGTGGAATCACAGCCGCATACAAATGAAAGCTTTCTCGTACCTTAGAATGAGTTGTTACAAGTTGTTACAAATACATAAGTGGGCGACGTGCCGAACCGAGGCGGCCATGTTGCATCGCCTTTTTTTTTTTTTACGTTGAGTGGCAGCGTGACCGTAGGTAACCACGGAAACTCAGCGGAGCTGTGGGCTCGGCCTGTTAAAACTGTCACCACTGTGTAGTGTGAGGAAGGACGGAGGCACTGGTGTTGCATTCAGGTGCAGTCAGGCAGACGGCCATCGGCAAACCAACCGGATGTCATTTTACTCCACCAGAGAAAGACGGTAAAACAATACCACATCACCATGACAACATATTGTCAGGCCTGTATTGTTTTGCCTCATGCTGGTGGACCACTTGTTTACATAGACGCTTGTTTATCCTGTTACATGCAGCGTCTGTTGTCTGTCTGACATCTGCCCGATTTCACGTGAATGCAACATCAAGAATACGTTCAGATATGCAACTGCACCGCTAGATGGGGGGAATTCCTACACATTATACCTTTAAATATTAAAAACCAATATTTTAGACTCAGTTTGTCTGTTTTAGTGCAGAAAAATACAGTCTTACACTGAAACCCAGAACACTTATAGAGAGGTGAGCAGAATTCATTTGCAGGAATCCACCAACAAAATGTTTTTCTTTCTTTTGCAAAAATTGAGTTTTTTGATTTTTAAATTAAATTATGAATCAACCAAAGCTGAATTAGAGCTGAAATGACCATTGTTCATCAACAAATACATTAAATGGCGGCTGGTTTGACAATCAAGTCACTTTTTATAAACTAAAAAGTACCAAACGTGTGAATATCAGCAGGTCGTCTTGGTCTTCTGTGGCAGGAAACTGAATGTTGCTGCAGTGTGAACTGACTAAACAATATCTAATAATAATAATAATAATAATAATAATAATAATTATAGGTGCTGCACAGCAATGGGTCGGGTCCGGGCTATTTTTTGGCAAATTTAGGCAAATTCTGAGCAACAAACAGGAGAATAGGAAGACAGGACAGTTGTCTATGGCACTGAGCTAAGTGGCAGCTCAACAGTGGCTTCACAAATTGAGTAAGCCATTCACTGTCGTGCAGGCAGATTTGACACCACTGTAAAAAGAGGTAAAATTCTGATATATATTTGTTAAACATCTGCTGTGACTCTAAAATTTTGTACATTTGTTTCACAAAGACCATCTGGTGTTTTAGTCAACTCCCTGGTTGGCTCTTGAACCCACATCCTCTGACACCAAGATCCAGCTCCTAACTCACTGAGCTAATTGTCTGGAAGTGAGACATGATGTGTGTCTTCTCAAATAGACTCAGGGAGTCAGTGTCCGGGCAGCTGTTGTAGAGGCAGATTTCAAAAATGGTCAAAATGTCACAAATTCTAATATCTAAACAAAAATCTGATAATACATAAATTCTATCTTGACAGCATGGAAATGTTGGTGATTTGTTTTGAAGTTGTAATGAGTTTAAGTGGACAAAAGTCCAGTATCTGGGCTACATTGTGGTGAAGTTTCAAAACTGTAGCATCTACCGTTGGTTTGGTAGGAATTTTTACCGTTTTAAAATTTAAACGCTTATTGTGGCCCCCCTAGGAGGGAGGGGCACATGTCCTTGGAGTTGAGTAAATCTGGCATGGGGTTGGACGTTTCTGTAGAGTTTGGTGAGTTTTCGCCCATGGGAAGTAGGATTTCCTCGGAAGAAGAAGAAAGAAGAAAGAAGAACAAAAAGAAAGATAGTCGAAAGATAGAAGAAAGAAAAGAAAGAAAGAAAGAAAGATAGGCCAAACTCAGGCTTCGTTGCTCCTGTCATCTGCTCTCTTTGCCCCCGGGGGCAGGATGTTTTATTGACAGTAAACAATATGAGCCTTGTGGTTTCATATTTGTCAAACAAGTCCATGAATATTTATTTTCTAAATGTCTTGAACGGTTAGTCCTAAAAGTTCTGTAAAATGCAAAACCAGCGAGCAAACACAAAGTCCCATGAACGTTAAATGAATCTGGTGTTTGTGTGTGTGAGGAGGAAAGGACGTTTCTATCTGACAGTTACATCGTTTTTCTGTTTTTTTTTAGCAAGTTGGAGGGAAAAGCTGCGCTTGTCTTCCTCTTCTTCCTCTTCCTCTTCTGTCATTTCTAACTAACCGTGTGTCTCTCTCTCTCTGTTGTCTTCTAGGATCTTCTCCAGATCAGATCCTACGTCTACGCAGAGGAGCCAAATATTGATATCCATAACTTTATTGGAACATTTACCAGGGTGAGTGTTTTACGTTGGTGAGCTGCTGCTGCTGCTGCTGCTGCTGCTGCTGCTGAAGAACCATAAACCACTTCACACTGATTTAATCTGACTGGTAAACATGTCTGTATACGCCCAAGTCATTCACTGATGACAGCTGTAATATTAGGTCCAAACTCATTTCTAACTTTTTATAAACACAGTCTCAACACAGAGAGTCCACGCTCTAATAAACAGTGAATTCATATTTATTATAGATTATTAATCAAGACTTCAGCAGCAAAATGAGTTGCAGAATCCATCAGTGATGCAGCATGTGAATATTTTCCTAATATTAACTGTGTTTTATATGAGTGTCAAAGACAAATTTCTGCTACGCTTTGGGGCAGACAATAAAGAATCTATCTATCTATCTAAAATTCTAATATTTTCCGTCACCAGGAGTGTTAGGGCCACATTGAGAAAAAATGTTTTCACCGACTTCGAGAATAAAGTCCTAATATTACGAGAAAAAAGTCATAATATCACAAGAATAAAGTCCTAATATCACAAGAATAAAGTCCTAATATTGTAACCTGTTGTTTTAGAGGAGGAAAGGTGTTAAAATGAGGCCGTGGAGCGTTTTGTGACGTTGTACTTCAGTATCGGTTTCACCAACAAGGAGATACTTCATCTTGTGGCTCATCAGCACCACTTTGTCATCGGTATCAGAACTTTGAAAAGAATATGCAAGAAAAAGCATCCATTGTGTGTTGCACTCTGGCCTGTTTTGTTTAGACGTTACTTTACTGGTACAATAACAACTCTTTCCCGTAAATGTACATCATCTTCTCATAAAATTGCCACTTTATTTTCGTAAAATTATGACTTTATTCTCGAAGTGGCCCTAATACTCCGGTATTCTCTCCCACATCTTTAGTGATTGTTTTTATTGTCTTCACTTTTATTGTTTAGGTTTATTGAAAGTGGCCGATCTAATAGAACTTCAGACCTTAAGAATAATGTATAAAGCAAAGAACAGATCGTTACCAGAACATTTAGATAGATATACTAGCTGGGAAATTACAGAACTTTACAGAACTTGTTCAAGCTGGAGGAAGAGGATAAAACAGACTGAAGCTTGATTTTAAACACACATTTGCACGGCTAAGCTGAAAACAAATGTGTATTTGTATCTGTTGCAGGTGTAAAACTAAGGGGTTCACAAAGCAAGGAACTGAAAAGTATATCTCAGTTTAAGAAAATATTTAAAAAAGACAAAACATGTGCCTACAAAAAAGAAGAATGAGAAAGAGAAAAAGAAGGGAAAAGAAGAGTAGATATAGACATATAGTCATATTTAATTGCTTGAAATATATATGTATAATATTGGTGTTGATACTAAGCCAATGCAATTATAACTATAGAAAGGAGCAGGTACTATAAGTTTTTCTTCATCCTGCTCCTTTTCATTTATGGTGACTATGTGTACATCATGTAAATATGGTTAATAGGTTAATGTGCAACCGTGTGAAGTACATCTCTATATAGTATATCTTTATGTTGTTTTCCCACTGTTATTTATGTTGCTGGCACTAAATAATATACATAATAATAATAGCATTAATCCACATCTGTGTCTGAGGGAATGAACATCATTGTTATGTCTTATGTGTTATTTTTGCCGCCTCTTTCTGTGTAGAAAACCTCTTATTTACCCAGTTTCTGTCTCCGCACCTCATTCTTACTCAACGCTCTCTCTCTCTCTCTCTCTGTGTATTTGCATGTTGCATGTGAACGGCTGCAGGAGGACGGAGACCCCCCCGTCAACGAAAGCCTCAGCATCGAAAACACCCTGTGGGCCAGCACCGTTGTCGCCTCTGGTAAATATGTGACTGACTGGGGATGAAGGGTTCAGAGCTGTTGAACAAACAAAACAGAATTGATAACGAGGTGTTGATTTATGCTCATTTCTAACTGTAACAATCGTTGAGAAAGTGAGGAGACCGGATCCAGACTGTGCAGTGGTTACACATCTTTATGGGAAACATCTTATTTTGACATGTTGCTCCTTTTGCTGTTGCCCTGAGGCTGATTTAAACCCCCCCCCCCCCCCCCTCTCTCTCTCTCTCTCTGCAGGCACCGTGGTGGGGGTTGTGATTTACACCGGCAAGGAGCTGCGCAGCGTCATGAACACCTCCAACCCCCGGCACAAGGTACAGTAGTGTGAACCAGAGACCGGCGCTGCTTGCTCAGTTAGTTCTCACAAAGACGCTTCTATACATGTGGAGAAGTAAAGTCTTCCTAACAATTTCTCAATTTTTTTTTTTTTTAATTAAAGGGATAGTTCACCCAAAATTCAAATTGCATTACTCATTATCTCCTCCCCCTCATGTGGACTAAGAGCTGGGAGAAGTTTCAGAGTCCTCCGTGGCTTCTCTGAGTTACAGGGGGTCTCGGCGTAGCAGTGCATGTCCATATGACGGTTGCAAATGGATACCAACTGTCTTCGTAACAAAAAGACACACCAAAAAACATCCAAATACCTCCATGCTGCTCGTATGTAATGTCCGTCTTGTATTGACAAGACTCAATTTCAATTTTGGGTGAACTATCCCTTTAATTAATTCATCGATTTTTACTTTGATTGACATATTGTATAGGGGTGGGAATCTTTTACTTTCTCACGATTCAATTCGATTCAGATTTTTTGGGGCTACGATTCGATCCAAAATGGATTTTTGATTCAAAACGATTTGATTCCTAATGATTTCTGCTTCAGTCTGTCGGTGTGCAAAGGATCCTCATGATCTACCGCAGTCTGCTTTGCAAGACAGAATGACTAAAGTGTCTTTTTCACATTTATTGAGTTTTAAACATTTATCCATGCTTAGATGGAATTGTTGAAACTGTTGCATAAAAGCAATATCACATATTGCTTAAGTAACAAAATTAAAAGTGCCTCTTTATTTAAAAAAAATTGTGCAGTTAAACATGCTGCCTTTTAAATTCTAAGGAATTTTGGGGCATTTTATATCGATTCTAAATTGTATTAAATGAGAATTGCGATTCTTATGTGAATTGATTTTTTGGCACACCCCAAATATTGTACACAGATATGATCTACACATCTCCATACATTTATACTGTTTTCCCTTTGACAGCTGCACATAATATGTATACATATATTCAAGTATTGTGTAAGGAAATGGCATAAAAACATGATATACAGTATATATAATAATAAATGGGTTTTTCCTCAGTAGATGTGAGGGTCTAAGGGCAGAGGATGTTGTTGTGATGCTGTGTTTGTAGATATGGGCTATACAAATAAAATTGCTTTGCCTTGCCTTGCAGATATTAAAAATAATAACAATAGTACATTTTTTAAATAATCCATGTACTCCCAGAAAAAAAGAGAAACAGACCAGAAACAAAGTCAAGCATATTTTCACTTGAAATAAGTAGAAAAATCTGATAGTGGAGCAAGTTTTTCTTTCTTATTACAAGCGCAAAAAAATTGCTTTCACTGGCAGATTTTTCTACTTATTTCAAGCAAAAATTTGTTTGAAACAAATGAATATTATCTAAAAAAAACATGTTAATTTTTAGGTGATGAGTCTTATTTTAAGTGGAAAGAGATTAGTTTTGACTAGAAATGAGACATTTTGACAAGAAATAAGACAAATATTCTTGGAAAGATTTAGAGTTTTTGCAGTGCAGTTGAGCATCTAAGCCCAAAAAGAAGTTCATCCCGGTTAAAAGTGAAGCCAGTTCCAAATAGGGTTTCTGCAGGTCATTAACCCTTGGATGCATGAGCTACCAATACCTACACTCTTCCATGAGTGGGGTCAAAAATGACCCCAATTAGAATCAATGCGTTTTTGCAATAAATGTCTTTAATTTTGGTTAAAGATGATGATTTTCATTATATTTTGGTCAACAAAAGAGTGATTTCATTTTTGACATGTTCATTTATCACTTTTTATTCACATTTGATCACAAAACAATCAATCAGGTATCAAAAATGTCAAAATCCATTGTTTGTGTGTCCGTCTATCTGTTTGACTATGGAGGATAAACAAAGAGCATTGAGTAGGTCCGGGGACCATAACACTGTCCATGCATATGTAAACACACAAACATCTTCTCTCTTCTCTCTGTGTGCAACAGGATCATTTGTCGGGCAAGGTCCTCGGGAATCCTAGCTGGCCTCCTATAACAGCCATGATACTTTAGATGAGAAAACATAAAAAGGACAATGTTTGAATGGCACATAAAACTACTGTATAAATTAATACGTAGCTATGTAAGTAAATGTCTGTGCATTTATATAAATATGTAAAATATAATATGTAATATTTATGTAAATACACAGACATGCATGCGCACACGCACGTGCACACACCACATCACATCAATAATCAATAATCGTATAACGGGTTAGCTTTTATTACAGGGAAGTTATAGATATATTACAAGTCTCAATCTCTACACAACAAATGCAGTAATGTTAGCTACCTTATACTAGCTAACATCAAAGTACTAACATTACTTTACAGTTAAGCTAAATAGTGCCTACTTTGTAACAACAACTACTTTGTAAGAAGTACAAAGTAGGCTAATTTGATGACAATAATACGACGTAATACTATCACAGAAAAGTCATGGATGTGGAAAATAAGTTCATAAATGAAGATAATACTTACATGTATGTTGCTGCGTAAAAATGACCTCCTGGGTGGTGAGACTACTGACATCAGATGTGTAAGTGGGACAGTAAATGTACACTGACAGTCAGTGTTGATAAGAATCAAAGGTTCCTTGGAAATTCCATAGGAAATGCTTGGGGTCATTTTTGACCCCACTTATGGAAGAGTGGGGTAGTGATACAAAAACTGCAATTTCTTAAAGTTAATGAAATATTTTTTTAAAATACAAATGGCCTCATGTCACAAACATGTTTTATGAGGAATACCTGGAATATGAAATTATAATTACTTTTAATTTCAAAGATTTTGAAGAATAACAAGCCATGGGGTCATTTTTGACCCCACTTATGCATCTAAGGGTTAAAAAGCATTAAAAGTCATTAAAGCTACGCAAGCTTAACAGTTTTGGAGTGAGTCAAAGTATTTTAGAAACGGTGTATAAGAGCCTGGTGGAAAGTATCTTATCATTTAATATGATCATGTGGTACGGAAACCTGAACATTAACAAACTGCATCCCATGTACAGCGAGTTTGAGCTTTTGCCTTCGGGGAAGCGGTATAGACTACCGATGGCAAGGAAGAACCTATATAAAAAGTCCTTTGTCCCAGAAGCTGTCAGTGCAATAAATAAGATCAGAATGCGGTAGCTAGGTAGCATACCCTACTCCTGTGTTGTGAGACATGTCTATGGTGGTGAAACCAAAGAGGAATTTCCACTCTGTGGATAATAAAGTTTTCGTATTCGTATTCGTATTCGTATTCGTATTCGTATTCGTGTTAAATATATTTTTGCTAAAATTAAGGCCTTAAATGGCATTAAAGGGCATTAAAAAATTGATTAAAAAATTGATTGATTAATACAGTGAGATTTTGATATCAAAAGAGCAGAAAAATAGGGACGTGGGTGAAGAAATGGAGAATTTTCTAAATTAATATTTTTAGGTGGTGGCAGGATACTGTTGACTTTTTTTTTTTTAATCGCTTTTGACAAAAATCAGAATCGGCAGGTCAGGCTTTTTAAAAATCGGTGATCGGTGATCGGCCAGAAAATTGCAGTCGGTGCACCCCTATTGGTGTGATAAACATGCAGAACCAAGTAATTGGGTGCGTGTATGTGTATATAGGTAAGTGTATGTATGCACTCGTATAGTATTCGCAGTCACGGGCATTAAAAATGTTTGAAATGGCATTAAAAAGGGCCTTAAAAAGCATTAAATTATATTTGCTGGTACCTGCAGAAACCCTGAAATAAAGCCACTAGTTTCTGAATAAACCTTAACGCCAGACACACGCTGACGACCATATTGATGCATTAACTCCGTGTCTGCTGCTGCTGCTGCACACAGGTGGGTCTGTTTGACCTGGAGGTGAACTGTCTGACTAAGATCCTGTTCAGTGCTCTGGTGGTGGTGTCGCTGGTCATGGTGGCGCTGCAGCACTTCGCCGGACGCTGGTACCTCCAGATCTTCCGCTTCCTGCTGCTCTTCTCTCACATCGTGCCCATCAGGTAAAAGCTGTGTTCTAAATCATCCACTCAATCACTTACTCCCTATCCACTACATCATGTATATGTATATGATGTAGTGCACTACATGTACACGATGTAGGGAACGACGGGAGGAGAGTTCAGACACTAGACGGTAATTTTCTGGACGTGGTTGCGTCAGCTGATGCGCCAGGTGTTAGCCTACTGCTGTGACGGAAGCAGACGCGCCGAGAATCATGTAAACAAACCATGGATGTATGAAACAAACCGGACACATAAAAAATAAAATAAGAAAAAACGGACACTTGCGGGAACATTTTAGGATGTGACTCTGCATGGTTGTGTTTCTCGGACAATAAACTGTTGAAATATCGGAAGTTTGGTTTGGTCGACTACTGTTGTGTGTCCCGACCGTGAGCTGTAACGGCTCTGTGGCTATTAGCTTAGCTCGTCAGATCGTATTTACTACATATTCTACTACAGTTTCTTTATTAGATTGATTTAATGCTGCCTGTTAATGTTCGGATGCTGCTCGTCCAACCCCTGCTCCTTGGGCGAGGAGAACGGAGCGAAGGCAAATACGTCTGAGGAGTTTATTAGTAAATAACCTAAAGAAATCGTTGCTAACATGCTATTAGCTTGCTCTTCTTCTCTGGCAAAACACGACCGCATTGCATTGTGGGATACATACGGGAGTAGAAAGTAGTGTACACAAAGATATTCAATAAATGGAAAGATACTCCATGAGCGGCTGCTCCAATGATATGAAATGGTATACACTTCCTGTCTCTCTAAGTGGGCGTGGCCAACCGTCACCCCACCTCGTCTGTGAACGTGTGTGTGGATTTATACAATTTGTAGGTAGATGAAAGTGAGATATTTATATTTTCTTATGATAACATGAAATATTTACACTACTAACAGTAATATTTAGCATGACAAAAATAATTTAAATCATTTTCACGGGAGTTCGCGGCCGTTTGTCTGACGTTGCCTAGGAGATCTTTGCCAAATCTCGCGAGAGTGTGTCGTAGAGACAGAGACAGGTCTTGAACAAAGTGGATTTTCTCCTGATCTCTCCGTCTGAAAATTGCCATTTTCGTGTGAAACTGTTCAGAAGAGATGTGGCTTGTGAAAAATTTGTCCAAAATTTACTTCAGTGACTGTGGGGAGAAAGACTCGACCATAATCTGTGTTCACGTTCAATTTTCCCATTGGAGTCAATACACTCTATGCTGCCTCTGGTCTCCCTAAAGGGGCGTGGCCGTGCAGAAGGCCACGTGACATCATACAGGAAGCTGACTCCTCATGGAAGGTCTTGGTTTATAAACCGTCTTTGGTGTACATCGCTTGTTCACTCAATTTTGCGGTGCATTGTGGGTGTTTTGTCGTCCACTACATAGTGGATGAAATTAATTGCGGAGAATTCGAACAACACTACAAAATGGTAAACACTCTATATAGTTAGTGCACTGCATCTGTGATGGGGGAGATTTCGAACACAGCTAAAGATTCAGTCAAACAAAACAAAACAAACATCTGCAGTGTTGGATTTTCATCTACGATATGAAATGCTGATTTCCTTTTTTTTTTTTTTTTTAAACAGTTTGCGTGTGAATCTGGACATGGGAAAGATGGTTTTCAGTTGGATGATTAAGAAAGACTCCAAGATTCCTGGGACGGTGGTGAGGGCGAGCACCATACCGGAGCAGCTGGGACGCATCTCCTACCTGCTGACGGACAAAACAGGTGAGGAAAAGCACTAAGGTTGTTATAGTTTTAAAAATGTCATTAGTTTTTATTTTAATTTAGTTTTTCAGTTTACTTTTTAAAAAAATTCAGTTTCAGTGATGAATCAGTTTTAGTTGAGTTTTTATTTAGTCTGAGTCTTAGTTGTAGTTTTTCAGGTTTTAGATGAAGATGAACTTCCAGATATGTGGGATTTTTCCCTTTTAGTTGCATCCCATAATGTTCCCATCAGTCCTCATCAAGTTCCATTCACTCTCATCTACCTGTGGGTCGTACTCCAAGTCGTCCCATGTTGAGCTTTAGACATCTCTAAGAAAACTAAGCTGTGAATGATAATAATAACTTAAAAATAAGATTATGTCATCTGCAACTCAGTTATTAAAGGGATAGTTCAATGTTTTGGCAAATTGGCCCATTGCCATAATCCCTATAGTCATATCAGTACGTTCGTTACCTTTAATTGTCAGTGCAAGCTATTTTTAGAACGGCGGAGCAGAGCCGTGAGCTGCTCAGAGCTACGCTATGGAGGCTCATGGGATTTCTTGGTTTCCCTCATCAAACTCATCAAATACACAATCCAACAACTCCAAAACGCTTTCGTGGACAAGTTGTGACCTGCACATTCACCACGCTATGAGATAATAACAGAACGTTACCAGACAGAGTTGTTTTAGAGGGAAATGCAGAGACTGCTTGATGAAAAACTGTCCCTGAAGGCAACGCGCATCAGTGGTTTTGCATGAATTTCCCTCTAAAACAACTCTGTCTGGTAACGTTGTGTTATTATCTCATAGCGTGGTGAATGTGCAGGTCACAACTTGTCCACCAGAGCGTTTTGGAGTTGTTGGATTGTGTATTTGATGAGTTTGATGAGGGAAACCAAGAAATCCCATAATGAGCCTCCGTAGCGTAGCTCTGAGCAGCTCACGGCTCTGCTCCGCCGTTCTAAAAATAGCTTGCACCAACAATTAAAGGTAACGAACCTACTGCTATGACTATAGGGATTATGGCAATGGGCCAAAATGTTGAACTATCCCTTTAAGTTTTAGTTATTTTTGCATTGTTCATTGTAGTTTTTATTTAGTTTATTTAGTTTATCTAGTAGAAAAACTCCTGCACACTTTCTTCTCACTTGAAACTTTTTATTCAGCCGACGTTTCGGTCATTGACCATTTCTCAAGGCATAAGAAGGCACCAAAGTTTTCCACTGAAGATATTTCAATTTACTCATTTACTAATAATTTTTTCACTGCTAGTTTTAGTTTTAGTTTTAGTCTTAGTTAACTACAATAATCCTTAGCAGCACAGTTTTGAAGAAGGCCAGAAGTGGCAGCGCGGCCGCTGTGTGGTGCTAAAACGAGACGTTGTGGTGCTGAGGATTTACCAAGGAAGTCTCCAGTTGGACAGACTTAAGTCATTTCCTTCCCTGTGGGGTGGGGGGGGGGGGTTGGGGCTTTTCTTTCACTCTGTGGTGGGGTTTCTGCTCCCAGCGACCGACCTGCTACTTATTGGACCCTTAAATCATAAAAAAAAGCCTGAAGTCTCTCATCCATACACACCTTCAGAGCAACAACACCTCCACCAGTGCACTTCCTCCAGGCTGCGAGGTGTTGCACGTCAGATTTACTGCCCTCATGCCCAATAAAGTGATCCGCTGTTTCCCCCGTCCAGAGCGTGATAAGGCCGAGCAGGGAGAGAGGAGGGGGGGACGAGGGGGGGTTTGCAGGTCAGGCTAATGTACATGTGGGGCCCCTGAGCTCTTTTTGATATACTGGCGGAAAATGCTTTTAAAGCGAGTGCGAGGATACGGAGGTTTGTGTGTGTCGGGCTTCTGGTTTTCTTACCGGTTTATTTCCACTCACAATGTGTGACATGTAAACTCTGGTTTAAGGAGGTGATTAATGGCTGCAAATCCCAGGCAGCCCCGGTTTTTAGAGTCGGTTAGGTGGTTTTTAAAGTTAGGTGGTTTTTAAAATGATATGGGTGCGACACTACAGGCAAAAACACTGTTTTTTAATGCACTGATCAATTTTGAGATTTGGGGCTATTTTTCCTCCTTAACATGTATTCTTTCAGAAAAGTCAAAAGAAATGGTAGAAAATCCACATTAAGGTTTTTTATTTTACTTCAGTTTGTCTCTTTCCTCTGTAAATTTCTCCTAAATTCACCAAAAGTTAACAGCTACTGTGACAAACTGTGCTGTGCCTGTTGTCTGAGCCATGTCATGTCAGGTATCATTGTAAAGCTCTCTCTCTCCTGAACAATGATGTAGGCTCCAAAAATGGTAATTTCCTCCTAATTCGCAACCAATCGTAAAAGTATGATTTACATTAACAATCTATGTAATTTTACAGTCCAAGTCTTTAAAGGCCGTTTTCTCAGAAAGAGTTTTTCAGACTCAGACTCTGAGCTAGAAATCTCCACTTCAGCAGCACTTACAGACACCAAACCTTCCACTTTGATCCCTTTCTATATCCTGAAGGTTTTTACAGAGGGGATTGTTAATATATCATTCACAGCCTCATTTATACAACATTTTATTCCTACAAACATGGAGAATTTTGATTTTTTTTAGGGCTGGTGACAGTATTTTCTCATTTAGAAAAATTTAGAGTGATAAAAAGAGATATCCAAAATCCTTCTCTGTAAAAACTTCTGACTCTCATATGTCAACAAAATAAAACAAGAATTTTGAAAGTGACTTTATCCATTTTTCAGAATTTTTTTCGGAAATACATGCAAATTAGTGTATATTTCATCAGATATTGCCTCATTTACATATTTAAACATAAAATTTGACAAAACTTGTAATACAAAAAATATTTGTCTTAATGTCAGTGATAAACTTGGGAAGTTTCATGGTGATATCTGTTAGTTAAAATGTTTACCCTATTCACCTGTAGTGTCTCTCCTTAACAAGCAAAATCTGAAAAGACTGTTGAATGCAGAAGTTATCAGTTTGATAATTGTGTTTTTTCTATCTACTCTATTTTTAGTATATCCAGTGTTGGGCACGTTACTTTTAAAAAGTCATTAGTTCCTTTTGAGTTCTGTGTTTTATTGCTTTTATATTCTAATTGTTTGACTTTGCTGCTTCTGGATGCTTGAATTTCCCACTGGATCAATAAAGTATCTATCTAATCATCTCATCTAATCTGTTTTCTCTACCAGGGACTCTCACCCAAAATGAAATGGTCTTCCGTCGCCTCCATCTTGGGACTGTGGCTTATGGGATGGACTCGATGGATGAAGTACAGAGCCATGTGTTCAGCGCCTACACACAGGTAAAAAAAAAAAAAGAACATAAAACAAAACTTAAAAGTGTCTGTCGGTCACAGAGAAGAAATGACCGTTCAGAAAACAAACAGAAAAAGAAAAGAAACGAAATTCCTCCGGCTTTGGAAGGAAAAAGGCCTAAAACAAACAAGACGTGCACATTGTTTTAAGGCACCAACAACATATCGGTTTGTGATTATTGTTTGGTCGAATGCTTCCTGACCTCAGATGACACTCTTTGTCCCCCCCTGACACCAGAGGTTAGCGAAGCAGGAAACAGGATTAGCCCACAAGCGAAGCACTGACCGGACTTCTTTAATGACGCCACCATTAACCCCTGGAAAGCACAGCTGTCTAAAAATAGCACAGTGAGAAAAAAATGTTTCATATTTTCTTTACACATCTGGTTCTGGTTACCATGGCAGCGACAACTAGTCTCCTCCTTACACATTTCCTGTTAGTTGTCTCTTCTTTCTCGCAATTTGTTTATTTGTTTGAGTCTCTGCAAAATTATGAACATACAAAAGATAATTTGTTGTAAATTTAGATTTCAGAGTCAGAGAATCTGCATTGGAAAGCACTTGCGAGAGGACAGGACTATAAAAACAGACATAGGTGATAAAACAGTAAGTTACATAAAACATAAAATAAGGTAAGTTAAGATAGATAGAGGGACACTGCCCTCAGATATAGCTAGGCACCGTAGACATCTCAGTAGAAATACAATGTGGAAAACATTCATCCTAACAACAATAAAAGAAGACGACAGAGCTTCTTAGAAGTGCACCGTGGAGGTATCCATGTTTCAGCACCTCTATCAATAGAAAAATGAAAATAATAATAATGAAAAAGATAATAATAGTAGTTAAAACCTTCTATTTGACCGTCTACCAGAAGGGAGAAGAACAAAAAGGCTAGAGGCAGGGTGACTGGTGTCGCTCACTATTTTTAAAGCCCGAGCCAAGTTTAGGCAGGTCAGTACCAATAATTTTCTGAGCCAGACTGACTGTTCTGGTCAGAAATCTTCGGTCCTGTACAGTGAGGTTACTAAACCAAACTGTGGACAAAAAGGTAAGGATACTTTCAATGATGCACCTGTAAAAGTTAATTAAGATCTGACAGTTAGAAGTAGCAAAGCTATAGCTCAAGAGTTCATTTCCATCTGGTCCACAAATAAAGTTACAGTTAGTTGTCTCTTCTTTTTACATTGTTGCATATTAGATTTCATACATCTTGTTTGTTATTTATTTATCTCCTTTTTCTAGGGGTGTCGCAAGATTTTTAATTTTTTTTATTTTTTATGTTAAAACAATGTAAAACAGGGTTTCCACTACCAGTTACCAATACTTTGCACCCCTTTCCACTACACAGTTATAACTCTACTCGACGTGGTTTAGGTGCTTTTCAGTCACAGCTGATCTTCATAGTTTCTCCTCAGTAAAAACGAAACCTATCAACCAGCGCATCCAGCGTTTCTCTGTGGTGCCGGGCACTTGAAAAGAAGAAAGGAATATTTAATTTATTTTATTTGAACTTTTATAAGTTTTAGTTTCAATTTGTGGAAGAAGAAGTTAAAAGCTCATGCTTACATCATGCATGTAAAGAGTTATAATAAAACATTTCAAAATGCCATGTGCAACTCGGTTAAATAAAAGTCTGTTGGTCCAGTCATATATTTTGTCATTGTAGTTTCCTTAAAATCTCGTCTCGTCTCGTTCTCGTGAGATGAGTGTATTGTCACACCACTACCTTTTTCTGAACAGGTCATTAGTTCTCAGCAACAATCGCTGCCCGTCTCTTAGAGAAACCTTGACCACAGTGAAAGCCAATTAGAGACGAGCGTTGTGACTTCTTTTCACATTTCCTGTTTGATCGCACCAGCCTCACCTTCTTCTTTCCTTCTGTTTTTCTTTCTTCTCCTCCTCCTCCAGCCCACCCACGACCACCCGGCCTCCCGGGCTCCGGCGGCCACCAAGGTCCGTAAGACCATCAGCAGCCGAGTCCACGAGGCGGTGAAGGCCATCGCCCTGGTGCACAACGTGACGCCGGTGTACGAGGCCAACGGCGTGACGGACCAGGCCGAGGCCGAGCAGCACTACGAGGACACATGCAGAGTTTACCAGGCGTCCAGCCCCGACGAGGTACCACTGACCACAGATACACAGACACAGGAGTGATATCACGTTATTAAAGGGATGGTTCACCCAAAATTCAAATTTCACTCATTATCTCCTCCCCCTCATGTGGACTAAGGGCTGGGAGAAGTTTCAGAGTCCTCCGTGGCTTCTCTGAGTTACAGCGGGTCTCGGTGTAGCAGTGCATGTCCATATGACGGTTGCAAATGGATACCAACTGTCTTCGTAACAAAAAGACACACCAAAAAACATCCACATACCTCCATGCTGCTCGTATGTAATGTCCGTCTTGTATTGAAGCCCCAAAATGCGAAATTGTTCCGAATTTTTTTAAAAATAAGTCTATATTTCAAGCTTGTTTGTAGCAGAAGCTTCTCTTCCCAGTTCATCCAAATTTGACGAACCAGGAAGAGGAGCTTTGAAGAGCTTCCGCTACAAAACAAGCTTGAAACATAGACTTATTTAATTTTTTTTGGGACAATTTCGCATTTCGGAGCTTCAATACAAGACGGACATTACATACGAGTAGCATGGATGAAATTTCAATTTTGGGTGAACTATCCCTTTAATGATGTTTCTGTTGGTTTATATCGACCACACAAATACACGGTTGTACAGAAAGTTGGAATAAAATATATAAAGTTTTTTAATCTCTTCTCATAATGATGTGTATATCTTCTCAAAACTTCATTGATCAATCTCTTCCAAACATAACTGTGAAAATTGAACCACAATTAACTTTTTTTTAACAGAAATAAAAAGAGGAATAATGTGTCTGAAAAACAAAATTATTCCAACTTTATGGGATGCATGTACTGTATGATCCAGTAAATAATCTGCTTCCCAATACCTACAGGGTGTGTACAGGTTTTCTTTTTATTATTTTATTATTATATCATCATCTTGGCTTGAATTTTAGACATTTTTTTAAATTTTAAAATGAGCTTTTAGCGATTTAAAGTTCCCGAATGAAGAAAAAAACATGTTTTTTTTGTTGTTTCTTTGTTTGTATTTCACTACGGACACAGACTAATGTTCAACATCAGATTTATTTGTTTTTCTCCTTCAGCAAATGGAAAAAGAAAATGTGATGTGGAAACTTAGAATAGTGGTTTATTTTAGACAGACATGATCTTGTGTCCAGTAGAAAAACCATTGAAATGAAAAAGAGTCGGAGAGTTTTTTTCCAAGAGGAAGATTATTTTTTATATATTTATATCTTAAACATACCAGGATGGCGTCTTTAATGTTGTATTATCTGATGTCTAATCATCATTTAGCATCTAATTTGAGATAATTCCCTCTTCTCTTTCTCTCTAGAGCTTTTAAAAATAGTTATTTAATCGTTTTGTGAGACAGTTTGCTCAGAGATCAGTTTATAAAACCTGCAGCTCAAACTTCTTTACAAAACAAAACTTTATTAAAAAATATTTGACGAGATGAGAGACATGAATTGGAAGGAAAATGTATTTCTCAGCTTGAACGTGGACGTTTCCCACATTTATTATCCAGCTCCAGCTCCTGTACAGTATATCCGTCTGATGATGATATATGTAAACACACACACACACACTCTCAGGCGAATATCTTTATGTTGATGTATTTATAACCTGTTGGGAAATGTCCACTTCATCTCCTTGTGTCCAAACAGACAGGAGGACAGACTTCCTATCTGGAGCTCTTTAGGTTTTTCGGTCTTTACCCTTTAAAGGGGGAACCAACGGTTCAAAAAGCCGCCGCGTTGGCGTTTCACATCTACGTCCTTGATCTGTATGAATTCTTTGAACGTCAGGAAGAAAGCAGCGGAATCCGACTCGATCCGTTTCCTGCCGTGTAAATACGGATTTCCTTAATGTGCTCCCCAGCCCGTTGCACTTCTCCTCCTTCTGGGAGTTTCCTCCTCGATCGCCGTGTGCTTTTTAACCGAGCCGCTGCACATCTGCTGCCATTAAATAAATAAAGCATGTTGTTATTGTCCTGAAAGCTGCTTTATTGTTTAGTGTCTAACTGTCTGTGTCAGTCTGACACATCTAGACCAGTGGTTCTCAACGTGGGGTCCGCGGACCCCCAGGGGGCCTTCAGAGGGCTCAAGGGGGTCCCCAACTTTTTCTCTGAATTTTGAAACTTTTTTCTAGAACTTTTAAACTTTTTTTGGAGACATTTTACTACTTTTTTTTCTTGACACTTTTAAACTTTTTTTTTCTTTTTTGAGAAATTGTATCACTTTTTTAAAATTATTTTTTTATTTTACCAGTTTTTTCTAGACTTTTTAAAACTTTTTTGATAAATTTCACCAGCTTTTTTTAATTTAGATTTTTTTTAACTTTTTTTGGAGACATCTTACTTTGAGCCACTTTTTTTTTATAGAATTTTTATTTACCAGTTTTTTCTGGACTTTTTAAAACTTTTTTTTTTTAAAGCATAAGTAAGTGATATATTTGTGTTAATATAAGTCTTAAATAGTTATATCTTCCGACAGCAATCACTTACATAGAGTGTTTGGACCGAAACACGGGTCTGTCAGTCACTCTGCTCTGCTCTGAGCCGAGGAGAAAACATTTATCGTATCCTACAGTTTTTATCCAATGAGGAGAGAGAACGGCATGCAGGGCTGTGTGTGCAGCCAAGGGACGCCGTGAATGTGGCGACGTAGCGACGAGGACTGTTATGGTGCGTTCAAGGAAACTCGTAGACTCGTGTTTTTCCGTCCTGTGAAGTTGTATCAGTTTGATCTGGTAGGAGTTCACGGGTCGGAAGTTACGAGTGGCCGTTATAGTGACTTTCACAGGTAAAACAGGTCGGAAAAACACGAGTGGGTTGCCTGGAACGCTACAAAGTCGTAAGTTGTGACTTGAAGCTGTAATTTACGATTTCAAAAGCCTGCCTCGAACGCAGCATTAGCGAAAACGACCGGATCGCTTACTTCTGCTTTAACTTTCTTTTTGATAAATGTTACCACTTTTTTCCAGAAATTTCACTAAAATATTTCAAAAAAATAAACGCTGATGGCCCTAATTTGAACATACATTTACTAAGAAAGTAACATTATTCAGTCTCAGAACAAGTATTTGTGTATTTCTGGTGTTTGTTTCAAAATTTTGTCCAATGGGGATCCGTGGCCTAATTTGTGTCGATTTAGGGTCCTTAATGTAAAAAGGTTTGAGAACCACTGATCTAGACTCTGTTTGCTTTTCTACTGCGGCTCTCAGGAAGTCTTAACATAGGTCTGGTTTTTGTCTGCAAACACAATGGGACGCAACGTCAGTGACGGTTTGATGCACGTTTATGTACAACAGCAGATATGTACAGTAGATACACACATGCAAATAAAAATAGGATTGTTTATTTAGCAGAGCAGAGCAGCCCAAAGGCATAACTACAGTAGTTGTGTTGCATGTTGAGTCACAGAGGAGAGTTTGATATCTGAGTCACTTTGCAGCTTTTTTTACAGCTCACTCACGTCGAGCCGAGTGGTTGTTCTGAGTCAAAGCAGCTGGATGAAGCAGCGCTGGTCGTTGCTCAGAGAGTTGACAGCCAGGCCAGATGCCGCTGTAACAAGGTGGTGGTGGTGCTGGTGCTGCAGCTGTGGTTAAACATTACATCCGTGCATGCCTCCACGGTGAATATTTCTAGACTGTGACTCAGCACAACTTTTCATATTTCCCAACCTGGATGACAGAAATTACGGTAGTCCGCTGCTTTTCTGACGTTAGTGTTGCCCCAGCCAGGCCGGGCATTGTCAGACGGCGCGGTCATGTTATTTCCAAAATAAGTAAGTAAAGATTTTGGGAAGCCACAAAAATCTGTGGTTTTAGTTTTTCTTTTTTTTTTGATAAAAAAATGGTTAGTCTGAACGCAAGAGGCCGGTTGGTCGATCTTTGTTGGTTTTGTCTCATCTGTGTCCATTTGACCACTCTGCTATTAGTGCTGTCAGAAGATTGGATGATGAATTGGGTCTGTGATCTGGCTTCTGGTCTGGAAGTTATTGGGCAATGTCATCTCCACCCCCTCCCCCTCCCCCTCTCTCTACACACACACACAGACAGATTACCATTGTATTAATGGATGTCATCTGTTGTGTCCTTCAGAAAGAATCAAGCAAAAAAAACAATATTTTCAGTTCAGAAATGGACGTGTCGTGTCCTCAGTTTATCAATCAATAGTCTTGAGTGCTGAAAATGCCCGAGTTATTGATTAGGGCTAAATGGTTACTGTTGCTCTCTGACAGACAGGCTCTAAACTAAGTGTCTTCCGCTCTTTTCTTTGTCATCTAAGTAATGGAACATCATATTGACTTGGATATGGCTTTACCATGAAAACAATAATAAATACATAGATAGATAAATAAATAATAAAAGACCCAGACAACAGAGGTCACTTCTCTCTGTTTCTGTGTGATGACAGTGTTTAAATACTTAGTAGTAGTAGTAATAGTAGTTTATTCGATCTTTTACACAAAATAGTTTACAGTTGAGCATCAATCACAGTCAGTCAACCTTCCATAAAACCATCATTAGTTCAACTAGTTCATAAATAGATCGAAAAGGTGCAGGCTGAAGCTATCTGGCTTATAAATGCCTTGGCTACCCTTTAATTCATTATTTCAGTAAATCCATTAGAGCTCTTCATGGTTTCAGAGTCATAGAAAGAAACAAGTATCCAATAATTAACAAATGAAGCCAAAAAATAAAAGAAATAAATAATTTAACAGCATTACATTACGTTGCAATCAACACCCAATTAATCAATCCTGTTTATAGCTTTCTATCATACTATGTTTTAATCTATTTTTAATTTGTGTTATGTTTTTGAGATCCTCTGTAAAACTATTCCACAGAGATACACATGCTTTTTAATGTAGTATTTATTTATTCTTGGTTGTTTTAAGTTAAGTTTCCCTCTGAGCTCATATCTCCCCTCTCTTTCCTTGAACATTTTTTGAATATTATTAGGGAGTACATTTTTCTTGGCTTTTCTTTGTTTATTATCTGGCTTTGTGTATTATCTATCTTAAAAAAAAAGACAGTTTCATCTTGGTAAATGTTGCCCATGTGTTCATTGTCCTGTCCTGTATAGTATCTCTTTCTTCAGCGGTGTGTTTTTGTGTTTTGTTCTGTACCGTGTGGTGTTGGTAGGTGTCGCTGGTGCAGTGGACTGAGAGCGTCGGCCTCACGCTGGTGGGGAGGGACCAGTCCTCCATGCAGCTGCGGACCCCTACTGGACAAATCCTGAACTTCACCATCCTGCAGATCTTCCCCTTCACCTACGAGAGCAAGAGGATGGGCATCATCGTCAGAGTGAGTGACACGAAGCTTCTCTGCATTTTGTTTCTTTAATAATAATAATAATAATAATAATAATAATCCTAACAACAATAAAAGAAGACGACAGAGCTTCTTAGAAGTGCACCGTGGAGGTATCCATGTTTCAGCACCTCTTTCAATAGAAAAACGAAAATAAAAATAATAATAATAATAATAAAGTAAGTAAGTAAAGTAGTAAGTAAGTAAGTAAATTCCTTTATTGTCCCGAAACGGGTAAGTGTTTTTGCAGCAACTGCTTCAACATTTAAAATACATGACAGGCAACAAGGAGATGGAAAGACAAAGAGACAAAGAGCACAGCACTACAACAATGATGGCAGGTAAAAGCAACAAGCCACTATAAAAATCAACAAGAAATAGATAAAACAACAATAGATCAAAATCTAAAAATACATGGACATAACCATAATAAATAAATAAGTGCATAATAATGATAAAGATAAATTTGACCCTGAGTGTTCAGACAAAATTGAAATTAAGTGCACCACTGAGGCTAGAGGTTGTTTGAATCATTGTAATAAAATCATCATATAAAATAGTGCAAAAAACACAACATAAAAACATCACATATAAAATATTGCAAAAAAAAAAAAACACAGCATAAAAGCATCAAGAAAAATACAATAAGATAAAACAAGTACAGTGAATCAGGTAGAGTGGGCTTTAAGGTCAAAGTAGTTTTATTTAGAGACATATAGAATGAGACAGGTCCTACAGTGGATACAGAAAGTATTCAGACCCCCTCCCCTTTTAAATTTTTCAGCATTTGTTATGTTGCAGCTTATTATGTTAAAATAGTAAATCTCTTGTCTGATACCTTGGTCAAAGTTATCTGAGAGCTCAAGTCTCCTGAGTTTCCCATTCTTTTTCTTTCAGGCTGCTGCTTTGTTTCCCTTTTTCACTCTGAAACTGTAGAAAACTAAAATAATACACTATGATATTGATTAAAATATTGAAAAAGAGTGTTTCGTGTTTAACTTTATGTCTTTTGGAGATCATTTCATCTTCCACTTGATGAACTGTTTTAACATTAACAGACATTTGGACCAGAGGTGGACAAACTTTTACATGATGCCTCTGTTTATGGCCCAATAAAAGACACATGACACGCTGCATATTTTTATTTTATTTTAACATGAAGCAGCAACATAACAAATAATACATAATAATACATTACATATGCACTGTATACAGCACAATACTAACTATTTATATGGACTGGTGCAATAAATAATAGTAAATACAGGCAATAATAATAATAATAAGTGGGTCAAAGGAAATGTATTGATTGATTTTGAAAATAACTTGAGGGTGAGTCGTTGTTGCTAGGATGCTTGACTGTTGCTACACAGCAGCTGTCACAAGAAAAAGAAGAAAAAAAAACAAAACACAGATTTATATTGAAAGAAAATTATCAGAGGAAAAAACTCCTAACAACCTGTGACTAAGTCTGATGATGACTAACTTTATTATTGTTGGCCGTGCTGGAGCTCAGGAAGCCTGGGATTCTGGAGCTGGACTTCACTTCCTCGTGATAACATTTTCAAACACTTTGTGTGAATACCAAAATAGGTCGTTTATTTCTAGGCAACAAGGGATCATTAAAATAATAAGAAAAAAAAAAAAGTTCAGGTTCCCATTGACGAACATGGGATTGACCTGTTATCGACACCTGTCCCGGTTGTTTTTACGTCCTCGTCTTGTTTTTCTAGGACGAGTCGACGGGAGAGATCACCTTCTACATGAAGGGAGCCGACGTGGTGATGGCCGGCATCGTCCAGTACAACGACTGGCTGGAAGAGGAGGTACATTTTCCTTTTTTTTTTTTATGAATTATTATGTAATGTCTTATTTGTGTTTTATTCCCATTATAAATAACTAGACTAGACTTTATAATCTGGATGTTTCTGCTCTGTTTTTCTAGTGTGGAAACATGGCGAGGGAAGGTCTGAGGGTGCTGGTCGTCTCCAAGAAATCCCTGACGGAGGAGCAGTAT
The DNA here is from genome assembly GCF_045865225.1 of Trachurus japonicus. Classification (NCBI taxonomy): domain Eukaryota; kingdom Metazoa; phylum Chordata; class Actinopteri; order Carangiformes; family Carangidae; genus Trachurus; species Trachurus japonicus. The sequence goes on from NC_140913.1 coordinate 33,279,947, forward strand.
CAGGATTTTGAGGTGAAACACTCTTTCTCTCTTAAAGGGATAGTGCAACATTTTGGTCAGATTCTACTCTCACCATAACCCCTTCAGTCATAGCAGTAGGTTCATCATCACCTTTAATTATCGGTGCATGTTGTTTTGAGATCGGCGGGGCAGAGACGTGAGCTGCTCAGTGAACACTATGGAGGTGAATGGTACAGCAGCTCACGTCTCTGCCCCGCCGATCTCAAAACAACATGCGCCGATAATTAAAGGTGATGATGAACCTACTGCTATGACTATACACTGCAAAAACTCAAAACCTTTCCAAGAACATTTGTCTTATTTCTTGTCAAAATGTCTAATTTCTAGTCAAAACTAATCTCTTCCCACTTAAAATAAGACTCATCACCAAAAAATTTACTTGTTTTTAGATCATTTTCACTTGTTTCAAACAAATTTTCACTTGAAATAAGTAGAAAAATCTGCCAGTGAAAGCAAGTTTTTTGGGCTTGTAATAATAAGAAAGAAAAACTTGCTCCACTATCCGATTTTTCTACTTATTTCAAGTGAAAATGTGCTTGAAAGAAGTAAAAAGTGTCTAAAGACAAGCTACTTTTTATGTGAGGAGTCTTATTTTAAGTATAATGAGGTTTGTTTTGACTAGAAATGACAATTTGACTAGAAATAATATTAAAAAATATTCTTGGTAAGATATTTGAGTTTTTGCAGTCTAGGGATTATGGTGAGAGGAGGATCTGACTAAAATGTTGCACTATCCCTTTAATGCTCAGAGCCTGACTTAACTTCATTAGCAGCGTTGCACATATTTCACCCTCACATTGCAGAAATATCAAACTCGTTAGACACGGACAGAAACGCCGTCTTGATGCTTAACGCAGTCACGTCCTGTATTTTCTTCTAAATGTCAGAGTGCGTTGTCGGGGTAATTAGGCTAACCTCTGCCCCCCCTCCTGCCCCTCCTGCCCCTCCTGCACCCCCCCCACTCATTGTTTGAGCAGGGCAGGGCCGCCTCCCCCTGCAGCCCTCAGCCCCCCCGGGCCCCGTCGCTGCTGCTGCTGCTGAAGTGTGTGATTGTGTGAGCAGAGCAGAGCTGGTGGTGGTGGTGGGCAGCAGTGAGTCACCACCGACTGACTCACATTCACATTCACACACATACACACAGAGTTTGTGTTCCTGTATGAGTCACACTCAGATTATTTTTGCTTTATCTCACTCTCAAATTGCCCTGAAAGCTGCAGGCAGGGCTGGAGATGGGCGTCGACCTGTTGATGTCTCCTAGTCCTCGCTCTCTCTCTCTCTCCTTCTGCCTCCACACCAAACAAACACTGGGAACTTTATCCTCTCGGCCGGACCTTGAACGTCTCATGTAGAAGTTTGTTTATAATCTCTGTGTAGGTTTGTAGTCAAAACCCAGACCAAAACATACCAAGACTTTAAAGGGATAGTTCAACATTTTGGCAAATTGGCCCATTGCCATAATCCCTATAGGCATAGCAGTACACTGCAAAAACTCAAAATCTCTCCAAGAACATTTGTCCTTTTTTTTGGTCAAAATGTCTCATTTCTAGTCAAAACTAATCTGTTTCCGCTTAAAATAAGACTCATCACCTAAAATCGATCTTGTTTTTCGATCATTTTCACTTGTTTCAAACAAATTTTCACTTGAAATAAGTAGAAAAATCTGCCAGTGAAAGCAAGTTTTTTGTGCTTGTACTGTAATAAGAAAGAAAAACTTGCTCCACTATCAGATTTTTCTACTTATTTCAAGTGAAAATCTGCTTGAAAGAAGTAAAAAGTGTCTAAAAACAAGCTACTTTTTATGTGATGAGTGTTATTTTAGGTATAATGAGATTTGTTTTGACTAGAAATAAGACAAATATTCTTGGTAAGATATTGAGTTTTTGCAGTGTAGGTTTGTTACCTTTAATTGACGGTGCAAGCTATTTTTAGAACGGCGGAGCAGAGCCGTGAGCTGCTCAGAGCTACGCTACGGAGGCTCATGGGATTTCTTGGTTTCCCCTCATCAAACTCATCAAATACACAATCCAACAACTCCACAACGCTCTGGTGGACAAGTTGTGACCTGCACATTCACCACGCTATGAGATAATAACACAACGTTACCAGACAGAGTTGTTTTAGAGGGAAATTCATGCAAAACCACTGATGCGCGTTGCCTTCAGGGACAGTTTTTCATCAAGCAATAAAACAAGTAATATTTGAAATGCATCATTGTAAGCTACCTTACCTTAGCTTAGTCAATTGATAATTCATTTATCACTACCAAGCTTTTGGCCAACTGTATATTTTGTATATATTTATCACCTGTGTACAATACACTTTACTTCATTCAACTTCCTTTGTCTTTTGGTTTTCATTCACATTCTGTACCTCAGAGCAATTTACTCCTCCCGCCTTATCTTCAGCCTACCTACTCTATTCAACTTAGCACTTGCTACAAACAGTTTTCTCATTTTTGCAGCAGCTGTACTTGCACCACGAGTGTGCTGCTGTGTACAGTGTAGTACAATATGATCTGAACAAGGCTGTCTTTACATCCTCTGTACACTTATTACATTTCCTTGCAAGCATATTGGCCTGTGCATAGAGTTTATCATCATCACATAGGTCCTCTCTGATTATGTGGCCCAGATATTTAACTTTTTTCACAACACCAAGTGCTTGACCAGCTCAGAAAAAGGAGGGAAACTGTGAGTTCCTATCCGCCTTTGTTTTTACAATCATCATCACACTTTTTTACTGAATTAAAGGGATAGTTCACCCAAAATTGAAATTTCACTCATTATCTCCTCCCCCTCATGTGGACTAAGGGCTGGGAGAAGTTTCAGAGTCCTCCGTGGCTTCTCTGAGTTACAGGGGGTCTCAGCGTAGCAGTGCATGTCCATATAACGGTTGCAAATGGATACCAACTGTCTTTGTAACAAAAAGACACACCAAAAAACATCCAAATACCTCCATGCTGCTCGTATGTAATGTCCGTCTTGTATTGAAGCCCCGAAATGCGAAATTGTCTCGAAAAGAATTAAATAAGTCTATATTTCAAGTTTGTTTTGTAGCGGAAGCTTCTTGAAGCTCCTCTTCCCGGTTCGTTTAATTTTTTTCGGAACAATTTCGCATTTCGGGGCTTCAATGCAAGACGGACATTACATACAAGCAGCATGGAGGTATTGGGATGTTTTTTGGTGTGTCTTTTTGTTACGAAGACAGTTGGTATTAGGGATGCACATGATTAACCGTTTAACCGTTAACCGATAACAAGAACTTTGACCGATTAATACTATCGGTTATTTATTTATTTTATTAGCTCCTTATGTCGTCAACTCATGGGGGCGTGTCGACACGTGCAGAGTTCACATGCCTTCAGTCATATTTCCCAGCAAAAAGTTACACAGGAGGACTGACAGTATGTGCAGCAGTCAGACAATAAATGTAGCCTACACGGACATAGATGTGAATCACCTGTAACTACGGCGCTGAAAAAAAAAAAAAAAAAAAGAGGACGTCGCTGCTCTCCAGCCTGTTCACCTGCAGCTCTCCTGCAGCTCCACAGAGGAGCTGTCAGAGGAGCTCTGCTGTTCCTTCAGCCTGGTGTTTGGCTGCACTTTATAAAAACAGTTCTACCTTGGACGATCTAACCTCCATATGAGTGCGATCAGCTGGGACAGAGCGCACTGATCAGCTGTTGCGGCGCACGTGTGTATTTAACGGCAATAAAAAAAGAAAAAAAAATTGGAGCGATACTTTTTTTTTTTTTTTTTGGCCGTGCGCCGCAAGTGTCTTAATCTTATCGGTTAACGGTTAATAATCAGTTAACGAGCGTCGGTTATCGGTCAGAAAAAAAATTCAAAATGTGCATCCCTAGTTGGTATCCATCTGCAACCGTTATATGGACATGCACTGCTACGCTGAGACCCCCTATAACTCGGAAATTTCAATTTTGGGGTGAACTATCCCTTTAAACATAACATCAAACTGCATACTAGTTTGCTCATGTGTGCAGACTGTGTGTGGAGTCTCTGTGGCTGCATCTTAAGTTCTTCTCCTCCTGTTTGTCTCATCTCACGCAGCTGGAGGTTCAGACTGATCCGTTCTCCTCTTGTTCCCGGCCGCTTCTCTTCTCGTCTTTGATCCTGCAGCGGTTCTACCTTGTTGATCCCAGTCTCATCATCTCTTCCTCTCCTCCTCTCCTCTGCAGGCTCGGTACGTCCAGGCCAAGCTCAGCGTCCATGACCGCTCTCTGAAGGTTGCCACGGTGATTGAGAGTCTGGAGATGGAGATGGAGCTGCTGTGTCTGACCGGGGTGGAGGACCAGCTCCAGACCGACGTCCGGCCCACGCTGGAGATCCTCCGCAACGCCGGCATCAAGGTCTGTTACTGCTGCTGCTGTTGAAGGGATAGTTCACCCAAAATTCAAATTTCACTCATTATCTGGTACTCACCCTCATGTGCCTTCTCTGAGTTACAGGGGGTCTCGGCATAGCAGTATTTGTCCATATAATGGTTGTGAACTTTCTTCGTTCAAAAAGACACACCAAAAAAACATCCAAATACCTCCATACTGCTCGTCTGTAATGCCCGTCTTGTATTGAAGCCCCGACATGAGAAATTGTTCCGAAAAAAATTAAATAAGTCTATTTTAAACTTGTTTGTAGCGGAAGCTCCCAGTGTCTCGGTTCACTGCTCTGCCTCCGTCAGTGCAAATCTCACGTGATTTGCACTGACCGGTGGAACAATTTCTCATGTCCGGGCTTCAATACAAGAGGGACATTACAGACGAGCACTATGGAGGTATTTGGATGTTTTTTGGTGTGTCTTTTTGGACGAAGAAAGTTGGTATCCATTTGCAACCGTTATATGGACATGCACTGCTACGCCGAGACCCCGGAGGAGGACTCTGAAACTTCTCCCAGCCCTTAGTCAACATGAGGGTGAGTAGATAATCAGTGAAATTTGAATTTTGGGTGAACTATCCCTTTAATAATGCTGCTGCTGCTGCTGGGACGGATGGGGTCACGGCCTCGCAGCTCACAGTAGCAGCAACAAATTACAAAAAAACAAAGAAGACAAAGTGTGTTTTTCATGTCGACCTACCAAGATCCAATCACGCATCAAATGGCAGATGAAAGCCAAGTCTGTCGAACATTTGAATTAATTACATGGAAATGTTTTTAATGGCGGCCGGTTGGCACATGTAAAATATTTGACCACATTTAAATGGAAACAAGGTTTTGGCTTTGTGTGCAAGAGAGAGCCAGAAAAGTGATTAGTCACTGTGGTTAAAAACTTTGGCTCACGCACGGTCCAGTACGGTCAGTCCACCCAAAATATAACTAAAGCTAAAAACTGGTTTCCTCTCTCTGAGCTCTAGTGTTATCTATCTGGACAGGTAGGTTCTCATTTCTCCACGTGACGGTGTGTTCACCGAACACAAAGCGAAAATTCGGTGTGAAGGAACAACATAGAACAGGACCAGTGTGGCGTTGTTTCCTCTTTTCACCGACAGCTCCACTCTCCCTTACTTACACCTAACTACTGTTATTGGTGCGTTGAGGCCAGAGAATTGTGGGACTTGTAGTTTTTGAATGATCGCAGGTTGTGATCTTTCTTTTTTGTGATTTTCCCGGTTCGTACATGTATTTTGCAAATGCGAGTGAAATGCTCGTCCATGGTGGGCATAAGAAAATCTAAGACCTGTCTAAAATTATTTAAGACTTGAACACAATAATTCAACAAATTTAAGACATTGTGAGGCCTAAAATTTAGATTTTCAAATTTTAGACTGTTTAAGACCCCAAGGATACCCTGTAAAATCCTATTGGACACAAGCTGTGTTTGTCAAAGAAGGAAACCCTAACCCCTAAAAGCAGCACATCAGTGCAGCTGCTTTCAAAGAGTTCATTCTCACAAACAAGAGTTAAAAGCTCCTTAAATTCATTTAGAAAAAATTATAGTAATTCATTGATGTGAAAAATAAGAAATTTACTCTTACTCTTACTTTTACTTAAAGTGAAAGCAAGTACTTTTTTACTCTTACTCGAGTAACATGTCAACTGAGCTACTTTTACTTGTAACGGAGTAAATTTTGACCAGTAGTATTTGTACTCTTACTCAAGTACTGGGGTCGAGTACTCTGTCCAACTTTGAATAGTTGTGAAAAGTAATTTTCATTGCATTGTTACGGAAGCGTATTGCATTCACTTGAATCATTTTTTAAAAATCCTGTTTTTCTGAGTAATTTATTTGAATAAATTTTTCTGTTTTTCAAGGTAATTATTTTCTGACTTAGCTATTGAGATTTCAAAATCCCGCGAGAAGCTCCCAGCTGCAAGTAACGTACAGTAAGGACTGATTTCAAAATAAAGATTGCTACGTCAGACTGCTCTGATATTTTTAGTGACACTATCTGAGGTGGTGTTCTGTAATAACAGGTCGTTTCCTTTCAAGATAAATCTGAATTTACTGGGAACACAGTGGAAATAAGAAAAATGAGTGGGATGAGTGGGGCTTTCCTTTGAAAATCCACAATGCCGGTGATAGCTCGACTTTGTGGAGCATATCCATGGATGTGTCCGTGATGAAGTGGAGATTTGACTGCAGCGGTTAAACGTTACTTCTCGCGGGATTTTTAAATCTCATTAACACAGAAAAAAATTAGTCAAAAAAACAAACCAAAACACTCAAGTGAATGCAATACGCTTCCGTACATTGTGAACTCAAACACCTTAAACCAGTACTGATTAAAAAATGTAATTAAAATGAATCAATCATTTATATTTTCTGCTATAAACAGCGTCTAAAAGAATCAGACAACTGGAGTCTGTCTCCTGTTTTAAGGAAGATAAGTCTGTAGCTTTGGGCCTGATGAGGTGTTTAGACTCTCTGATCTTTTGTTTAACTGATTTAACCGACAGATTTGATGGATTATATGTTGCAATCGGCTGGAATTTCTCCTCAGACCTCAGCGTGTCGTCTTAAAGGGTTTCTTCTTAAAAAGTCTAAAACAGGCTAAAATTGTAGGCCTTAAAAAGTCTTAAATTCATTGAAGTCATTTTAGACAGGTCTTAATTTCCTTATGCCGGCATGTAGCGCTCAATAAAATGCTCCCACGACACTTCATTCTGCTTTATTGAATGTATGTTTTAACTACAAACCCAACGTGCAACTTCTATATTGCAGCCAATTTACTTTGCAAGTAATTTTGTGACTCTTCTATTGTACGTTTTTTGTTTGTCATGATATATAGGTGTTAAATTACATCCATAATGGTCTTAAAAAGTCTTAAAGGGATAGTTCACCCAAAATTAAAATTTCTAATTAAAGGGCTGGGAGAAGTTTCAGAGTCCTCTGTGGCTTCTCTGAGTTACAGCGGGGCTCCGTGCAGCACTGCATGTCCATATGACGATTGAGAACGGATACCACTTTTCTTCATCCAAAAAGACACACCAAAAAACATCCAAATACCTCCATAGTGCTCGTCTGTAATGTCCCTCTTGTATTGAAGCCCCAACATGAGAAATTGTTCCGAAAAAAAATAAATAAGTATATGTTTTAAGCTTGTTTGTAGCGGAAGCTCTAAGTGTTGCTCTGCCGGAATCTCGCGCGATTTGCGGAGCCGTGAACTGGGTGGGTACAAACAAGCTTTCAGGACAATTTCGCATTTCGGGGCTTCAATACAAGACGGACATATGAGCAGCATGGAGGTATTTGGATGTTTTTTGGTGTGTCTTTTTGTTACAAAGACAGGTGGTATCCATTTGCAACAGTTATATGGACATGCACTGCTACGCCGAGACCCCCTGTAACTCAGAGAAGCCACGGAAGACTCTGAAACTTCTCCCAGCCCTTAGTCCACATGAGGGTGAGTAGATAATGAGTGAAATTTGAATTTTGGGTGAACTATCTCTTTAAGACTTTTTAAGACCATTATGGATGAAATTTAACACCTATATATCATGACAAACAAAAAACGTACAATAGAAGAGTCACAAAATTACTTGCAAAGTATTTGTAGTTAAAAAATACATTCAATAAAGCAGAATGAAGTGTCGCGGGAGCATTTTATTGAGCGCTACATGCCGGCATAAGGAAATTAAGACCTGTAGATAATGAGTGAAATTGTGAAACAGAACTATCTGTTTAATTTGAGTTGGTGAAACCTGCAGAAACCCTATTCCCTCCTCACTACATGTTTTTCTTTGGTTCCTATTGAATTAGGTTTGGATGCTGACAGGAGACAAGCTGGAGACGGCCACATGCACGGCCAAGAACGCCCATCTGATCACCCGCAACCAGGACATCCACATCTTCAGACCCGTGAGTTCACAACCACAACAACAACAACCTCCTCATGTCTCCGGTGTTGTTTTACATATCGATGTTTAGCAGCAGCACAAGGTTCATCCCAGTTCAACGCAGTCGACCCACGGGCATCCACCACCGTCCTCCTTGTGCCAAGGCCCATTTGCTTCGTGGTCATTCAGCCCCACACACACACACATACATACACAACAGGGTATCCGTGGGGTCTAAAATTTGAAAATCTAAATTTTAGGCCTTAAAGGGATAGTTCACCCAAAATTCAAATTTCACTCATTATCTACTCACCCTCATGTCAACTAAGAGCTGTGAGAATTTTCAGAAATTTCAGAACAATTTCTCATGTTGGGGCTTCAATACAAGAGGGACATTACACACGAGCAGCATGGAGGTATTTGGATGTTTTTTGGTGTGTCTTTTTGGACGAAGAAAGTTGGTATCCATTGACAACCATTATATGGACAAATACTGCTGCACGGACCCCCCTGTAACTCAGAGAAGACACGGAGGACTCTGAAAATTCTCACAGCTCTTAGTTGACATGAGGGTGAGTAGATAATGAGTGAAATTTGAATTTTGGGTGAACTATCCCTTTAAAATGATTTAAATTTGTTGAATTATTGTGTTCAAGTCTTAAATAATTTTAGACAGGTCTTAAATTTTCTCATGCCCATCATGGGCGAGCATTTCACTCGCATTTGACCCTAAAAAAAATACATGTACGAACCGGGAAAATGATTTAGGCGCACAGATCAGATCAGATTGATAAAAGAAGTTGAAATATTTCCATGTTTGTCTATTCTGGGTCACATTAGAAGTCATCACATTTCAGGCCAAAGGTGAAATGTTGGTGTTTTTACTGTTCTCCATTGTAAAAATGGGTCACGTTTGACCCTTAACATTATTCAAGGCTTAAAGCCATCTGCCTGTTGGTTGCCAGTGAATTAAATAAACAATGAGTTACATAAACATTTTTAATTTCGCTCCCTAATTTCTTTAGGCGTTCACTTTATGCGTGCTCCTTGGGGAAAAATGTTATGGTAGAGCCCTTGCTACCGCAAATGCTCAATAAAATGCTCCTTCGACACTTCATTGTGCTTTATTGAATGTATTTTAAACTACAAACAAGCCTAACATGCAACTTAGATATTGCAATCAATTTCTAAATTTCAAAATTTCTTTTGTACGTTTTTTTTATTTGTCATGATAGGTCTTACATTTCATCCATAATGTTTTTTTTAGTGTGTTTATTTCGGTCTTATAAAAACAAATACAATAGACAAATATAAAGGTATAAATACAAAACAAAACAAATCAGAACAAATCAGAACAAAAACGCAACAAGCAATACAATTCACTTTGACCAAAAAGGTGTAGGCTGAAGCATCAGCTTATTTTGCTTACCCTTCTTAAATTAACATTTTCCGTTCACTCATTTTACTTTTTTTTTTTACAGAACAACAAAAAAAAACCCTGCATATTCTACATACAGCAGTTTATAAGCACACTGGTATTTATAAATCAGTTTTATATTTATGAATAATATTATTTTTGAATAACTTTTTGAATCTGTTAAGTGTGTTGCACAGTTTGATTTCTAATTCTAGATTATTCCATTGATTGGTCTTAAAAAGGTCTTAAAAAGTCTTAAATTTGAGCTGGTGAAACCTGCAGAGACCCCGGGCCGGCATCGACCACGGCCGAATAAATCACCGCCCACCGGCCGAAGCATCCAAGCCGCTGTCAGAGAGAACAAACAAGAGAGAGGAGGGAGAAACCAGCTGAACCGCTCCCTGAGGGAACATGCACACAGGGCTCACTTCCTAATTTGTTTTGCAGGTTTCAGGCTTTGATAGTCTCTCTCTTCCCCTCTGGCTCCGAGCCAGTTGCTGCAGGAGCCGCTGCCATGTAGGAAGGTTACAACTTGCGTACAACTTGCGGTTACTGGAAGAGAATAACAATGGTTGGCACGGCTTGAAAACCTGAGTCCCAGCGGACGGACGGTGGAGTGCTGACTGGGCCTCGACACATACATCTGGATTAGCTTCCTCGTGGCCACCGACGGCCCGATCTGGATTGACGTATGAATAGTCAGCGGTTGAAGGATATTCGGGCTCCCGCTGACAGATTAACACCGCATGCTCTCTGTCAGAGCCGCATTTCTGGAGCGTTTTCTAAATCTATATTTGAACCTGACACAAGTCGTGAGTGAGGAAGCTCCACGCTTGATTTTACATTTTCCCCCCACTTCCCAGTTTCCCTTTCCAATTAAGACTTCACTACCTCTTCTCTTCTCGTTCACTCATGCTGCGCTACGATAACGACCGCATTACACTCACTTCTTGTTGTGTTTGTTAAAGCATCTGTCAACAAATTTAACTTCCGCACACCAATGCATCTGAGTTTTATTACGTTGTCATATTCATAATGTTTGTAGGTCATAATAATAAACATTAATATCTGCACACAGCTGCAGAGAATTTAACTGTTCACGTCTATGCAGATTTTATATAATGAAGTTGATTCAAAACATGCTCTAATAATTCAATTCAATTCAATTCAATTCAAAAACTGTCAGTTTGGGCTCAGTTAAACATAAACATACAGACACCAACATAAAAACTCACATTAAAAGATCTCGTAAATCTTAACGCACTCAGTTTTTTGGAGTTTTACAAGTGAAAATGTTTCTGTGATCCATTGTGCTGAACATGAGTTAAATTAATTTCCCGTACGCAGCCGGTAAGACTTGACTCATCCAGTCTGTTTCATGAATCAATGACGTTAATTCAGATTTCTGTTTTTGTTTTGTTTTGTCGTGCTCAGACTTGAACAGCATTTTATTCTATTATAATAATGGAAACAATATGTGGCTGGCTGCTATTATCAGTTCATATCTCCATTATTTTCATTCATAAAACATCAGAAATGGATGACAAATTTAACATTGCATGAAAATTTACAGTTAAAAAGTCTTTTTTCAGTAAAAAAATTACCAACAAATTGATTGAAAATGACTAAAACGATCAGTTATCAGAATATTTTTCACCGTAGCTTGGTTGCGCGTGCTGCATTCATAATGTTCGAATATCTAATATCTCTAATATCAGTTCATATCTCCATTATTTTCATTCATAAAACATCAGAAATGGATGAAAATTTTTATTTTTTGCAGTTAAAAAGTCTTTTTTCAGTAAAAAAATACCAACAAATTGATTGAAAATGACTAAAACGATCTGTTATCAGAATATTTTTCACCGTAGCTTGGTCGTGCTGCGTGCTGCAGATCTTCAGTTGCTCCAACGTTCTGTCGTCGCTGCAGCTGCTGTTTGTTCTCTCCGATAACCATCAGGATGCAGAAGCTGACAGATTGTCATCGTTGATAATAATCTTGTGTCTGTGTTGGTTATAAACGTGGTCGCCTTCCTTCGCCCACAGGTGACGACACGAGGCGAGGCCCACCTGGAGCTCAACGCTTTCAGGAGAAAACACGACTGCGCTCTGGTCATATCAGGGGACTCGCTTGAGGTGAGTGTGTGTGAGTGTGTGTGTGAGTGTGTGTGTGTGTGTGATTTATCTCTCCTTATGAAAGTCTGACATGTTTTCTGTGCAATGCATGATAATATCAGAGCCACTGAAGAATCTCTGGAAGTGGTATCTGTGGTTAGACACTTAGACTTTTTAAACTGCAGCGCTGGTTAAACTGTAGCTGCAAGAGGAGCAGATCAGTTAAACGCTGCGGCCTGAGCTGCTCAACGCCCCTTTTGTTATTTTGTTGTTGTTGTTTTTTTTAGTTTTGATGGCGTCTCTCTGTTTTTGCAGGTTTGTCTGAAATACTATGAGTATGAGTTCATGGAGCTGGCCTGTCAGTGCCCTGCTGTGGTCTGCTGCCGCTGCACGCCCACCCAGAAGGCTCAGATCGTGCGGCTGCTGCAGGAGCGCACGGGGAAGCTCACCTGCGCTGTCGGTGAGTGGAAGATTTACCGTTAAAAAACAAAACAACCTCTCTCCACATCCTCCTCAAGAAAAAAACTATTCATCTGTTTGTCTTCTCCAACACGCCCAGCTGGTTCAGCCATAAAGTAAAGCGCCATAATGTACATTAATGCACTAGATGATGGTGACACCTAGAGCTGGACCACGATGATTCATTTCATTGTTATTAACCTTTAGTAGAGTATTTCTATATTTGAATGTTTTGATTGGATTTTAACATATTCACACACACACACACACACAGTAGGAAACATTTAAGACCTTCAGAGCATTGCACACGCACCAATAATATAATAATAATTATAATAATGAAAAAAAAGAAAGAAAAGAAACTAATTAGCAAAATCTTAAAGGGATAGTTCAACATTTTGGCAAATTGGCCCATTGCCATAATCGCTATAGTCACAGCAGTAGGTTTGTTACCTTTAATTGTCGGTGCAAGATATTTTTAGAATGGTGGAGCAGAGCCGCGAGCTGCTCAGAGCTACGCTACGGAGGCTAAAGGAATTTCTTGGTTTCCCTCATCAAACTCATCAAATACACAATCCAACAACTCCACAACGCTCTGGTGGACAAGTTGTGACCTGCACATTCACCACGCTATGAGATAATAACGGAACGTTACGAAATGGAGCCGTTTTCGAGGGAAATGCAGAGACTGCTTGATGAAAAACTGTCCCTGAAGGCAACGCGCATCAGCGGTTTTACACAAATTTCCCTCTAAAACAACTCTGTCTGGTAACGTTCTGTTATTATCTCATAGCGTGGTGAATGTGCAGCTCACAACTTGTCCACCAGAGCGTTGTGGAGTTGTTGGATTGTGTATTTGATGAGTTTGATGAGGGAAACCAAGAAATCCCATGAGCCTCTGTAGCGAAGCTCTGAGCAGCTCACGGCTCTGCTCCGCCGTTCTAAAAACAGCTTGCATCGACAATTAAAGGTAACGAACCTACTGCTATGACTATAGGGATTATGGCAATGGGCCAATTTGCCAAAATGTTGAGCTATCCCTTTAACTGTTTCCATATCTTAAGCGGTTCTCACTCATTGGCAGTGTAGCACAGATTAAGATTATTATTACTTGTGCACAGTTTCCTGTTACAGCTCTCTGACCGGAGCGTTGATCTGCTTCGTACGTGACCACACTGTGTTTTTGTTGAAGATATTTTTTATGAATGTGTTCCAATTAATTCCAGCTCCATTAAATCACTCAGCAAATTCCCCCCCGTCCGTCCGCCGCTGCGATCTTTGAATCAGGGAGTGCCCCGGTGAAATATGTTTTTGTATTGTTGAGTCACCGATGTGAATCCTGACACCTCCATGGCTTTTTGTTTTCTCTTAGGGGACGGAGGAAACGATGTCAGCATGATCCAGGAAGCCGACTGTGGCGTGGGAGTGGAGGGAAAAGTAAGATTCGCTCCATCTCATCGCCTCGCATTGACGTGATGCTCATTGCTCGCACACATTCTCTCTCGCCGCGTTTCCTGTCAAGATTTCTCTCACGTCCAGAGACATAATGTAGCAGCAGGGACGAGCGCACAGATGATTCCTCTTTATGAGGATCTATTGTCTGAGCAGAGGAAACGAAGATGACAGGATGTTTCTTTCTTTTTTTTTCTGTGTGTTTTAAGTAAAAGTAAGAGTTTGGCTCTCATCAGCCGGCCGCCTCTCGTACAGTACGTTTCTGTCTCTCTCTGTGTTTCCTGTCAAGATGGCTGTCGGCTCTGACATGGACCTGACACAGTGATGCTGCTGCAGTTTTTTAACAAAAATCTGCAGAAACTTGACAACAGTCTCACATCTGACTGTTTAAAGTTAACAGATAGAGATAAAAGTAATCAGGCTGTAAAGCTGCAGAGACGGTGGAGGCAGAGTGTCGACCTGGTTCTTAGAGGTGAAACTGTTAATTAAAGAGGAACTATGTGGGATTTTGACCTTAATTATTATTAATAATAATAATCATAATAATTGTATTTATATAGCACCTTTCATACATAAAATGCATCTCAAGGTGCTTTAAACAAAACATCAAACAATTAAAAACAATATTAATCAATAATCAGTGATAGACAATAAAAAAATGCAAGCAATGATAAAACAAAAACAATCATACAAGTAAAATTATTGTGTAATAAGGCCAAGTTAAAAATACAGTAAATCAAGTTAAAATAAATCAATTTTAGGAAGACATTAATAAAAAGATGCCATACTCAGATCCATAACTATTATTATACACAAATATTTGTTCAGAGACTGAAGAAAATTACTTTTTTAGTCAATGTATATGTTCAGATTAGGGCCAATGGTGTGAATTTGTGGAAATATTGTAGAGAAAATTCTAGATTTTTTTTTTTTTACATAAAAGTGATACACATTTTTAAAAAAAATTCTAGGAAAAAGTGGTAAGATTTCCCAAAAAATCCAAAAAAAAAAAAAGTTAAATATTTTCTTGAAAAAAGTATATAATTTATAATAAGTATAAAATTTCTCAAAAGTTTAAAAGGAACTGGTAAAATTTCTCAAAAAAAAAGTTTAAAGAAAAATCTTGAAAAAGTGGTTAAATTTCTTTCTTTTTTTTAAAGGGACAACGAGGAGTTTTGGAAAAGCGAAGCGTTTTCACGCTACATTTATGAGCCTGTGAAATTCTTTGACCGGCGCAAGACAGACTCATGTTTTCATTCATCAAGAATTTAAGTCAGAGGTTTGAAGACGATCACATACCGTTGTAGTTCCGTCCATAAACGGCAATACGGCGGCGTTATTCTCATGAGCGTCCGCGAAACCGAAAGTAAAGAAACGCTGGTCGGCTCGCCCAGCATTTCCACCATTAATTAAAATAACAAAATAACGATAGAGACAAAACGATATATTTATTGAAAATGGAGCCATTAACAAGTGTGGGTAACGTAGATTCATCCACATTAACGTGAGACTTTTTTATAACCAAATAGAAACTCCTCGTTGTCCCTTTAAAGTAAAAAATACTTATTATAATAAAAGTGGTAAAAAAAAATGTTTTTAAAAAGTTAAAAATTCTAGAAAAAAGTGGTAATATTTCAAGAAAAAGTTGGGGACCCCCTTGAACCCTCTCAAGGACCCCTGGGGGTCCCCCGACCACACTTTGAAAACCATTGAAATCAATGACTTGTAACTAGTTCCAGGGAGAATGGAGGCTCTCTGTCTTCCACCTAGCGTCTCTTGGCTGAAAACCAACCTTGTAAGATCAGAGTCTGCTTTACGGCGCTACGACACACACGACCCGTAATCTGTAATCACTAGTTAACGTTACCCACCTCAGTAGATATCGCTCCACGGATTGATTTATCGCCGCCTTCATTGAAAACAAATGCACATGGGAGGAAGGTTAGTCTTTACTGTGAGTCTTTACCACAGTGTTGTAAAATATGCACGAAACTGCAGGGGGAACTCCGTGGAGAAAAAAGTCAATAAAACAGAGAAAAAGCGACCAGACTCGTAGAGTTCCCCTTTAAACATTTAATCAGTCATTGACCAACTGAGAAAAATCCACAACAGTTCTAATGTTGATGTTTCATGGTCCAGACACCAGTCGAAAGTCGTTTGCACCAACACTTTGTTCTGAAATGTGAATATTTTGTGGGTTTTTCCTTTGTTTTCTGTGACGTTGAATTGAATATTTTGTGGTTTTGAAAAGCCGATCAGACTGAAGAACGTTTTTGAAGTCTTACATCATCATCATCTTGGGTTTTTGATTTTGTGAAATATCAGAAAGTTTCCAACACGATTTATGGAGAAAATAATCCGAACATGAATAGATCAAGTGGGTTAATTAGCTGCTGTCCTACTTATCATTGTAGATTAATGTGGAGAATTCAGTCATGTTTCGACTCTAATGGTTTGATTTGATTATTTTTTTAATGACTATTTTTCCCCTCGGCCTCGTTTTTTTTTTTTTTTTTCAAAGCACCGGTCGGTCCATGTTTATATTATTTCAGTGGGCAGTGAAAGTGCTGGTTTTCAGGTCGTGTTGTCGTGTCCTCACTGCCCTCGCTGCTGCTGTGTGTGTGTTTGACAGGAAGGAAAGCAGGCCTCCTTGGCGGCCGACTTCTCCGTGACTCAGTTCAAACATTTGGGTCGACTCCTCATGGTCCACGGCCGCAACAGCTACAAACGCTCTGCAGCTCTGAGTCAGTTCGTCATCCACCGGAGCCTGTGCATCAGCACCATGCAGGTACGGTACGCTCCCTCGCTGCTTCTGTGTTTTAAACCGACTGAAACTGATGGTTTTTACAGCGTTTTTCACAACAGTGAGTTTCAATCTGCAAAAAAAATACCCAACCACAGAATCTGCACTTTTTTATTTTGGCCTCCAAGTTGCACATAACTCAACAAAATGAAAACATCTGTATTGACTTATATAATACATCACATACTGTGTTCGTCAGAGCAAGAGAGTGGAACAAGATTAGATCTTAATGGATGATTTTTATATATTATTATTGCATTTTATAATGGGGATGTCTACTGTTAAACAACAACCGAGTCATTCAGAACAAAGTCTCTGGTGGTCATTTACTGAAGAGAGAATAGAAGCAGTAATTACAGAGAAAGTCAAATGAATGCCATGAGAACAGCTTCTGAAAACTTAAATTTAATATTCTGTGTTATTGTACATGAACTGTGGACAGTGAAGTTCACAGACTGTTTCCAATCAAACCTCACGTTTCAGCCACAGAAAACAAAGCTGCACTTCAACTGTAAAACATTAAACCGTAGTTTAAAAGCTACTGTAGGGCTGCAGGTTTGTCGGTGCAAGCTATTTTTCGAACGGCGGAGCAGAGCCGTGAGCTGCTCAGAGCTACGCTACGGAGGCTCATGGGATTTCTTGGTTTCCCTCATCAAACTCATCAAATACACAATCCAACAACTCCACAACGCTCTGGTGGACAAGTTGTGACCTGCACATTCACCACGCTATGAGATAATAACACAACGTTACCAGACAGAGTTGTTTTAGAGGGAAATGCAGAGACTGCTTGATGAAAAACTGTCCCTGAAGGCAACGTGCATCAACGGTTTTACATGAATTTCCCTGCAGGTCACAACTTGTCCACCAGAGCGTTGTGGAGTTGTTGGATTGTGTATTTGATGAGTTTGATGAGGGAAACCAAGAAATCCCATTAGCTTCCGTAGCGTAGCTCTGAGCAGCTCACGGCTCTGCTCCGCCGTTCTAAAAATAGCTTGCACCGACAATTAAAGGCAACGAACCTACTGCTAAAACTATAGGGATTATGGCAATGGGCCAATTTGCCATGATGTTGAACTATCCCTTTAACATTACTTTCCTAACCTTGTAAAACATCGTTTCTCTGTGTTTGTTGCTGCTGATACAGTATGTGACATAGTGCGACTCATAAACATTTCACAGATCACACAACATTAAAAGTCCCTTTTTTTTATTTATACACTGCATTTAGTCGATATTTGGGCCGATATTCTATCTCCATATGGGATCGGTGCGTCCCTGTAACACGTGACTCGGAGGTCTGTGCTCAAACTTAAGGTGAGAATTTAGTTTTTCCACTTTAAACTTTGAGGCAGAAGTGTCAGATCTGGTCTGAAGGAGGACGAGGAGTTTGTTCCACAGCAGCAGCAGAAACCTCAGGGTGAGGAGAAGTTCAGGGTGGTCAAGGAAGGGCGAGGTGCTCGGTGACTCAGAGGAGTGGGCTCCCGGTGACCTTATGAACCCCCCCGACCACTACAACACACACACACACACACACACACACCACTACAACACTACAACACAGTGCAGTTCCCATGTCCCAGTCCAACCTCAGCCCCCGCTGTGGAGGGACAGCCCGTGACTCATCACATCGTGGACGTTAGGGATCTCAGGGAGCCCCCACCCCCCTCCTCCTCCTCCCACATGTGTCACATTAAAGGGATAGTTCACCCAAAATTGAAATTGAAATTGAAATTGAAAGGGGGTCTCGGCGTAGCAGTGCATGTCCATATAACGGTTGCAAATGGATACCAACTGTCTTTGTAACAAAAAGACACACCAAAAAACATCCAAATACCTCCATGCTGCTCGTATGTAATGTCCCTCTTGTATTGAAGCCCCGAAATGTGAAATTGTCCCGAAAAAAATGTATTAAGTCCATATTTCAACCTTGTTCTGTAGAAGCTTCCGCTACAAAACAAGCTTGAAATATAGACTTATTTAATTTTTTTTCGTGACAATTTCGCATTTTGGGGCTTCAATACAAGACGGACATTATATACGAGCAGCATGGAGGAATTTGGATGTTGTTTGGTGTGTCTTTTTGTTACGAAGACAGTTGGTATCCATTTACAACCGTTATATGGACATGCACTGCTACGCCGAGACCCCCTGTAACTCAGAGAAGCCACGGAGGACTCTGAAACTTCTCCCAGCCCTTAGTCCACATGAGGGGGAGGAGATAATGAGTGAAATTTCAATTTTCGGTGAACTATCCCTTTAACACCGACCGCAGCAGCTGGGTCTCGTCTGCTCCAGACTGGCATCATCCAGATGTTTGAAACCAGAGTCCAGACTCAGAGCGAGTGAAGCGTCTCTGCACTGATTTACACCAGTCAAGAGTCTGGACACAGCTTCTTTCTTTATTTTTTATTACTTTCTACGTTATAGATTTAACCTTTGTCTTGTGTCGGCTTTCTGCTGCCATCTCTTGTGTTAGGGTCGGTTTGGACCCGAGTCTTAAATCAGCTGTAAAACACACTAAAACCTTATTTTTACCATCCAATTTGTCCATGAAAAGGTTGGTTTTACACTTACGATTTCAGTTTTAACTCTCATTATTGTTCTTATCGTTATAACCGGGTCCAAACCGACCCTAACAACACAAATGTTATAATTTCAACCAGAGCATTTGAGAATTTTGTTAAAAATCTTTTGTTTTATTTTGTTTAAATAGAGGTTCCTGACAAAGTCAAAAAGCCTTGATGCTATAAACAAATTAATGTGGTACTTTTTATGCATTAAAAACCTAAAAACGGGTTAGTGGCGACCCAAACACAAGAGGAAGGTTAAACTGAAGACATCAAAATTATGAAGGAACACATATGGAGTTATGTAGTAAACACAAAAGTGACGACCTCATGAAGCTGGTGACTGAATCTAAAGTCTGAGAAAAGCTGACATCAATGCAAATCTTATATATCAATCTTATATAAAAAACATATTCTGCTTTAACACTTTGTTGTGGAGCTGCAACAATTCATCAATTACACAATATTCAATTATTAAATGAATCGTCAACTATTTTGATAATCATTTTGAGTAGTTTTTTTAAAGAAAAAAAGTCAAAATTCTCTGATTTCAGCTTCTTAAATGTGAATATTTCTAGTTTCTTTGTTCCTTTATGACAATAAACTGAGTCTCTCTTTGGTTTGTGGACAAAACAAGACATTTGAGGACGTCGCCTGGTGGTTTTTTACATTTTATTGACCAAACAACGAATCGACTAATCATTTAAATAATCGACAGATTAATCCATAATGAAAATAATCGTTAGTTGCAGCTCTACTTTTGTGTTAACTACATAACTCCATATGAGTTCCTTCATGGTTTTGATGTCTTCAATTTGAATCTACAATGTAGAAAGTGATGAAAAGTAAAGAAAAGTGTCCAAACTTTTGACTGGTAGTGCAGCGAATGGACCAATCAGATTGTGGTTACCTGTTCATCATCATCATCATCATCATCTGTGTTATCACCAGAGAGAATAAGAATAAGACTAAATGTAAACTAAAATCCTCTGTTCCTCTCTGTCCTCAGGCGGTTTTCTCTTCTGTCTTCTACTTTGCTTCAGTCCCACTCTACCAAGGATTTCTGATTATTGGGTAAGAACGGCGATGACTTATCTCGAGAGCATTTGGCTCCGTGTCCCTGTGGCATTTCCTCCGTGTTGAGGCGCCGCTGAAACACGAGAAGGGGAAAATCTGAAAGTATTGACTGACTGACTGCAACACTGATGCATCTCTAATGAATCTAACAATGAAATGTGTGAAACTTTTTTTTTGTCCCTGTGCCATTTTTACCCCCCACATCCCCCACCCCCTCTCTCTTCTGACTGAGGACACATGACGTTGTCTGTTTCAGCTACTCCACCATCTACACCATGTTCCCCGTCTTCTCTCTGGTGCTGGACAAGGACGTCAAGTCAGAGGTCGCCATGTTGTACCCAGAGTTATACAAAGATCTGTTGAAGGTAAAAAAACAAATTAAAACAAACACCAAACCTGTTTTCCTCCTCCCCCTCCTCCTCTGTGGTTACCGTGGAGACAACACTATGAAAAAAATGACTGACTAATGTGTCGTCTGGTTCTGCTCCACAGGGTCGACCTCTGTCCTTCAAGACCTTTCTAATATGGGTCCTGATCAGCATCTATCAAGGTGAGGAGGAGCTCATCCACAGTTTATTGTTTATTTTGGGTCTTCCATTAGTTTTCATCATAGACTGTAAAAAGAATGGACGTAGCGTCCGTGACGTCCCCCATTGGTTTTGGGGAGTCGTTTTTGTGACTCCAACATGGCGGCCTGAACAGCGCCATGTTGGATTGGCCGGCCGAGAACCCGCCCACTGGCCTTGAAGCAGCTGTCCACGGAGCTGCTCGGACCTGTCACTCAACGTTTCTGCGCCCTAATTGGCCAGAGTTTTAACCTAATAACAGTAAAACGGTAGAGTTAAAAAATAATTCACCCCCCTCAGAGTGTGTGCGGGGGTAGAAACTATCGGTTGAGACCAAAAAACGTAATGGCACCAGGCTTTGATCATGTTTATTGAGGATGTAAAGTCAGCGATTTTAACATGGGGGTCTATGGAGAATGCTGCTTTCTGACACCAGCCCCCAGAGGAAGCCGAGAGGATTGCAGTTTTTTGAAGGCGGAAGTGAC
Organism: Trachurus japonicus; assembly: GCF_045865225.1. Taxonomy (NCBI): domain Eukaryota; kingdom Metazoa; phylum Chordata; class Actinopteri; order Carangiformes; family Carangidae; genus Trachurus; species Trachurus japonicus. The sequence goes on from NC_140913.1 coordinate 33,301,203, forward strand.
TTCACTTCTCAGACCGACAACTGCCCCCTTGGTTTTCATTGAGATGAAGACTATTCTTCTTGCGGTCAATATTAAATCCAACAGAGACGATGAAAAGCATTACAGCATCTTCACCAAAAGAGAAAAATCCATGAAGTCGTTCATTTTCAAACTTCCAGAATGAATAAAAAAGAAATAAGAATAAAATACACAACTAAATTAGCAATAGTGCTTTTGCTACTGCCACTAGATCTACATCCTTCAACAGAAACAAATTACAAATTGCAGATCATTGTTTAGTCATAGATTTTTTGCTACTACATCAGATTTTCCTCCTCCTGATGGCAACTCAAACTAAATCAATTCATAAATCATTATTCAGTAACATTTTTGCTACTAACACAAGATCCACATCCATTTGAAGAAGACTAAACAACACATATTTATTCATTTATACATTTTCCATAACATTTTGCTACTCCCACAAGATCTGTACCTGCTACAAAGCAGATCAATTTACTACTTATTCATAGATAAACTAGGGCAGTGGTTCTGAAACTTTTTACATTAAGGACCCCTAAATTGACAAAAATTAGACCACAGACTCCAGTCGGACAAAAGTTTGAAACAAACACCAGAAATACACAAATAATTGTTCTGAGACTGAATAACATTACTTTCTTAGTCAATGTAGGTTCAAATCAGGGTCAATGGCTTGACTTTTTGGACAAATTTTAGAGAAATTTCGGGAAAAAAGGGGTAAGATTTCTCAAAAAATAAATTCTTGAAAAAACAGGTACAATTTCTCAAAAGAAAGTTTTAAAAAAATTCTTAAAAAAAAAAGATGGAAATTTTTCTAGAAAAAAAACCTGGTAAACTACTACTACTACAAAAAAAAAAAGTTGAAAATTTTTCTAGAAAAAAACCTGGTAAAATTTCTGAGAAGCTTCTGGGGGAAAAAGGTGATAAGATTTCTCAAAAAAAAAGTTTTGAAAAAATTCTTGAAAAAACAGGTACAATTTCTCCCAAAAAAGTACAAAAAAAAAAAATCTTTACAAACGTTTAAACATGTTGAGAAAAAACTGGTAAAACTTTCTCAAAAGAAAGTAAAAAAAAAAAAGAAAAGAAAAGTTGAAAAATTTTCTCTCAGTTTTCTCTCAATGGGTCTCATTCATGAAACGTGAGCAGCACGGATTTATGTGTAAACCCTGAGCAGCGCAAATTTACGTGGATTTCCGCATTCATCAATCTTTTAGTAGTGCTGATTTTTTCGTAGCTACTCACAAAATCTACACCTGCTCCGGACTGTGTGTAGCGCTTGTGTAAATGTAGGAATGCAAATAAAAACTGCTTGTCACTGTTGAAAATTACAATTTTAATCCGTATTACTCTCTCTCATGTTCAAAATACGCCGACGCCTTTGAAACACGTAATTTAAACATGACAAACAATTAGAAATATTTGGAGAGAGAGACGTTTTAGGGATCGGACACGCACAAACACGTCAAGGCTCCATCTAATGATGATAATAATCTGATATAAAACCGGAAAAAACTTTTTTGTGTTGCTACACGCTTGGTGGACGCACACTTCACCCTGCGCAGCAGCGCAGTCGGCACCGGTTTAGATGGAGCTGTGACAGACGGCTGGTGCTTCTGTAACAATATAACCTGCCTATATAACTTCATGTGTTGATACAACCATGCTCCTCTACAGCTGAGGCTGTGAAGAGCCTCCTCCTCCCGTCGCTGCTGTAGCTCTGTAGTTACGTGTATTTTTTTTTTTTTTTCATGTTTCATATCGAACTATTCTGGCTTTACTTCTTAAACGGTTCTTTAATCAACCAATGATACTTAATTCACTAAATTTGTTACTTCCCTCCAGCCTTTGACCTGTCCCAGTCACACCACTACTAACAGAAGAGAGTTAAATATTTTTTCTGGACTCCACTTCACCCAAAATGACTTTGATCCGTGATCTCTCTTTTTTTCTCTCTCTCCCTCTTTCCTCGTTTGCGTCATGGCCGCAGGTGAGCAGGATGCACCTACCTCCTAATATGGTGGTCAGGATCTCCTTATATGGCTATTCATGTATGGAGATCTATGCTAATTGCTGATCACCGGGGGCGTGTTGTTAGTTTACGATGGGTTGGCATTCATGAAGTTACACACGTGTTTACGATCAAATCTGAGTTTACCGCACCGTTCATGAATCCGGAGTAGAGTTTTAGTAACGTGAGCTTTTATGTGCAAATCTACACACAGATTTACTCACGTTTCATGAATGAGACCCAAGAGTTGGAAATCAAACGAGATGACATGACGTGTGTGAAGCACCTGATTAGTCAGCTGGTTGTAGCTTTTTGCTACATTTGCAAAAACATGAGTAATTGGCGATCAATCTGATGATCGTCAATCGCTGATGTCATCGTCGTCCGTCTGCGCGACCACAGACTATGAGTCACATTTATCACACACACACACACACACACACACACACACACACACACACACACACACACACACACACACACACACACCGAAGCCTCAGATGAAGATCAGATGTTTGATTCCCTGACAAAGAAGATGCCTCACACACACAAACACACACATTTCAGTGTTTTTAGTTGTGTGTGAAGCATCCACAGAGGAAAACTGAGCTTCATCCAGAAACTTTGACCTGTTTGTGTCCGATAATGAGCGTTTCATTTTATCCAGGATTCCCACACGTCCTGGAAAACCTGGAAAATGGTTGACCAGTTTTCCAGTTTTTCATGGAAAACACATGGAAAATGAGAAGAAAAAAAAAAGTGTTGTTGCTGCACATCTTTAAAGGGATAGTTCACCCTCATGTCGACTAAGGGCTGGGAGAAGTTTCAGAGTCTCGGCGTAGCAGTGCATGTCCATGTAATGGTTGCAAATGGATACCAACTGTCTAACAAAAAGACACACCAAAAAACATCCAAATACATCCATACTGCTCGTATGTAATGTCTGTCTTGTATTGAAGCCCCGAAATGCGAAATTGTCCCGAAAAAAATTAAACAAGTCTATATTTCAAGGGAAGAGGAGCTTCGAGAAGCTTCCACTACAAAACAAGCTTGAAATATAGACTTATTTAATTTTTTCGGGACAATTTCGCATTTCGGGGCTTCAATACAAGACGGACATTACATACGAGCAGCATGGAGGTATTTGGATGTTTTTTGGTGTGTCTTTTTGTTACGAAGACAGTTGGTATCCATTTGCAACCGTTATATGGACATGCACTGCTGCACGGAGCCCCCTGTAACTCAGAGAAGGCACAAGAATAACAACAACATAGTATAGTATATAGATAATGAGTGAAATTTCAATTTTGGGTGAACTATCCCTTTAAGTCAGACTTCTGGGGATGAAAAAAGGAATAAACATGGAAACAAACTGGTTAAATGTAAAAGGCAAGGTTCAGCTTCTCCAAATTATGAATGGGAGGATGGGAGGAAGCGTCAGTGAACAGTGGGATAACATGAAACAATGTCCTGGAAAAGTCCTGGAAACTGATTTCAAAGAAAGAGAGGGAACCCTGTCGTTGCTGCTGTGTATTTCCAGGTAACACGCCGAGGTTTACCCTGACGTCTCTGTGTAGGTGTGGGGATTTTCTCCCCCACAGTGTTGATTTATCAGTTTTAACCTATATTGGATCAAGAGGAACAATCGTCCTGTTTATACTTTTACATCTTAAACAATGAATCAAGACGTCAGTTCTCAGCCGTGGCGTTTCCCATCATCACCTCCAGACTTCCTGTTGTAGTGATAAGCAGCTGGTTGATATGAATCGTATCAGATAAACACGCTGAGCACAAATCTCCCCTAGCTTCAGCTTTAGCTGCTGTCTCCATGGAAACTGAACAGGTTAGTTGTCCCACACTGCAAAAATGTAAAATCTTACCAAGAATATTTGTCTTATTTCTAATAAAAATGTCATTTCTAGTCAAAACTAATCTCATTCTACTTAAAATAAGACTCATCACATTAAAAATTAGCTTGTTTTCAGACAGTGTTTACTTCTTTCAAACATATTTTCACTTGAAATAAGTAGAAAAATCTGATAGTGGAGCAAGTTTTTCTTTCTTATTACAAGCACAAAAAACTGCTTTCACTGGCAGATTTTTCTACTTATTTCAAGTGAAAATCAGTTTGAAACAAGTGGAAATGATCTAAAAACAAGTTAATTTTTAGGTAATGAGTTTTATTTTAAGTGAAAAAAGTTTAGTTTTGACTAGAAATTAGACATTTTGACAAGAAATATTCTTGGGGAGATTTAGAGTTTTTGCAGTGCAGACATGATTTGGACACGTTGCCAGCCTGATCATAAACACTATATTATATTTTTATTATACTACATGCTTCCCCTGGGGGCACATTATACAAAAACATGGTGTGTCTTATCATGTTTTATGCAGACGACACTCCGCTGTACCTGCCCTACCTGTAGTGCTTTATTAGGCTGTATCACTGCCGGCAAAAATCTTCTCCAACTTGAAGGGCTAGTTCACCCAAAATTCAAATTTCACTCATTATCTACTCACCCTCATGTCGACTAAGAGCTGTGAGAATTTTCAGAGTCCTCCGTGGCTTCTCTGAGTTACGGGGCGGTCCGTGCAGCAGTATTTGTCCATATAACGGTTGCAAATGGATACCAACTTTCTTCGTCCAAAAAGACACACCAAAAAACATCCAAATACCTCCATACTGCTCGTCTGTAATGTCCCTCTTGTATTGAAGCCCCGAAATGAGAAATTGCAAGGCAAGGCTATTTTATTTGTATAGCCCGTTTTTTTACAAACAGTTTGTCTCAAAGGGCTTTACATGGCATCATAACAACATCCTCTGCCCTTAGACCCTCACATCCACTGAGGAAAAAAACTCCATAGAAAACCCTTTTAACAGGGAAAACTTGGAGAAACCTCAGGGTGAGCAACAGAGGAGGGATCCCTCACCCAGGACGGACAGACGTGCAATAGATGTTGTTACAGACAAGACAGATTACAGTTTATGTCACAGAATGTGCGAAATATGGAAACTGCACATTATATAGCCTACATAAAAACAATGAAATTAAACACTGTGCAGGAGAGGTGGAAGCCAAAAAAGGTTGATGAAAATACCTCCCCTATGTAAAAACAACAGTGGTTCGTCTTCAAAGTTAAAAAAAATAAGAGGGGAAAAAAATTAGCAATTTATGAACAAAATGAAAGATAAAGACTGACAGATCCACAGGTGTTTGCTAAAGAGTGATTTCACCAGTTGTTTGAACAAAGCCAGTGTAGATATTGATTTTAGTGATGTAGGTAAATTATTCCATAGAGATGCTCCTCTGTATTTTAAAGTGCAATGATTGTTGGAGGTCTGACAATAGTTTTTTGAATGTCTTGTATGATATGAATGGATGTCTGAGGAAAACTTGAAACTGAATGGCAAGTCCTGAGATGAATAGATAAACTAATACACAAACACACAGTTTTGGTATATGTTCACATTAAAAAGTATTGTTTGTATGATTTCAGTGTGTTTTCATCACATCTGTACTGTCTGTCCGTCTCTCTAACAGGGAGCATCATCATGTACGGCGCTATGCTGCTCTTCGAGTCGGAGTTCGTGCACATCGTGGCGATCTCCTTCACCTCTCTGATCCTGACGGAGCTGCTCATGGTGGCTCTGACCATCCAGACGTGGCACTGGCTCATGATCGTGGGCGAGCTGCTGAGCTTGGCCTGCTACGTCGCCTCGCTCGTCTTCCTGCACGAGTTCATAGGTGAGCAGCACGCACAAAGACAAACACACCTGCACTTGAACTCTCACACACACACACACACACACACACACACTGTAGCTCACAGAGTCCAGAAAAAACAAAACACAACGCCGTGATTGATGTTGTAAAAAAAAATCTTAACAAATGTTTAAAAAAGTCAAGAAAAAATAAAGTTTTATAAAAAAATCTTTTAAAAAGTTGAAACATTTCTGAGAAACTTCTGGGAAAAAAGTGGTAAGATTTCTCAAAAAAAAGTTGAAAAAAAAAAATCTTGAAAAAACAGGTACAATTTCTCCCCAAAAAGTCTTTACAAATGTTTAAAAATATAGAGAAAAAACAGGTAAAAATTTCTCGTAAGAAAGTTTTTAAAAAATTCTTTAAAAAAAAAAAAAAAAGTAGAAAAATTTTTTAGAAAAAAAAACTGGTAAAATTTCTGAGAAACTTCTGGGGAAAAAAGTGGTAATATTTCTCAAAAAAAGTTGAAAAAAAAATCTTGAAAAAACAGGTACAATTTATCTATTATTTATTATTTGTTTAATTTATTTATTATTTATGGCGTTTATAGGTGAGCAGCACGCACAAACATTACACAACGCACCTGCACTTGAACTCACACACACACACACACACTGTAGCTCACAGAGTCCAGAAAAAACAAAACACAATGCCGTGATTGACGTCGTAAAAAAATCTTTACAAATGTTTAAAAAAGTCAAGAAAAAAGAAAGTTTTATAAAAAAATCTTTAAAAAAAAAAAGTTGAAAATTTTTCTAGAAAAAAAGTTGAAAATTTTCTGAGAAACTTCTGGGAAAAAAGTGGTAAGATATCTCAAAAAAAAGTTTTTTAAAAAAATCTTGGAAAAAACAGGTACAATTTCTCCCCAAAAAGTTTTTTAAAAAATTCTTTAAAAATTCCTCGAAAGAAAGTTTTTTAAAAAATTCTTAAAAAAAAAAAAAGTTGAAAAATTTACTAGAACATTTTTTTTGAGAAACTTCTGGGAAAAAAGTGGTAAGATTTCTCAAAAAAAGTTGAAAAAAACATCTATTATTTATTATTTGTTTAATTTATTTATTATTTATGGCGTTCATAGGTGAGCAGCACGCACAAACATTACGCAACGCACCTGCACTTGAACTCACACACACACACACACACTGTAGCTCACAGAGTCCAGAAAAAAACAAAAACACAACGCTGTGATTGACGTGGTTGTTGTGCAGCGGCCGGCCTTGACATCGTACTACGTCAGACCGGCTCATTCATGCAGCATTATTCCTCTGGTGAGCAATAAGCCGCCGGGCTCTAAAGGTGAGCGCCCTGACGACGGCGCTGGTCGGCCTGGTTACAACGGCCGACGGCAGCAGCAACGCCGTAGTATCAGAGAGAGGAAATGCCAGCAGCGCAGCGAGCTTCCTGTGGACTGACTGAGGCTCATGTGTTTATCACAGACAAGGTGTGTTTGGTAGAAAACACTCTGCACAACTGCACAAAAATGTTATTATTCTCACTCAGCTCCGTCAGGCTTCAGGAAGACAAACAGCTTTTACAGCTGAGTCGGTGTCGGTGCTGCTGCTGGTGGTGGTGGTTTCCCCGCGTGTTGTTGAACTTGAACTGGCTTTTTTAATACTTTCTTTTGAAGTTTTCAATGATGCAAGAACAGCACAACTCATTCCCACTTAATAACACAGAGACTACAAGAATAACAACAACAGTGACTAAATAGACAAAGTAGTATAGTAGTAGTAGTAGTAGTAAACTTTATTATTAGACTCCACATCCATTAAAAGAACTCAGGCAAACACAAATAAAATTTAAAAAAGACAATCATACAAGTGTTTCCACACAGCTGATTGGTATCGCACATGACTGAGTCCACGATTTCCCAGTAGCATTAAGACATAAATTAATAATAAAGACAAAACAAATAAGTAAGAAGAAGAAAAAGAAGATATTATAAAATTAAAAAAAATAAATTAAAACAATTATTACGCTCTTTACACATCTTAAACATTGTACCAATATATCAACAATATCGATTTACAATTGAACCAGTTAAAGGCTAACAGAGCCTTTTGGGGGTTAATGTTTCTATATATTATATATATATAATAAAAGGTTGCCAGATCTTTAAAAAGGTGCCATAAAAAGACATTTTCTCATGACAGAGGAGATCTTCTCCAAGTAACAAACAGGTCATTGTTTCTGATACAGAGCAGGAGGAATCTGACTTCCAGGTTAACACCAGACATTTTCTGGAAACAGTAAAAGCTGTATCAATGAATTTCATTTTCATTTTACATTTCCTAAAAGACAAAGTCCTGGATCTAATAGAATCTGTAAATCCACAATTTTAAGTCCATGTGTCGTTGCATATATCTTACTAAACATGTAGTAACTGTAGCATGGTACCCTCAGCAATACCACTACTTGAACTGGCTTTAAAAAAAAAAAAAACTGCAAAACAAAAATCCAATTTTAGGTGTGCCATATTAAGACTGGTGACATACGTATACGAGAGCTTTGTAGGTTCTTATTTTGAGCTTTATGTGCGGGTGTGGAGTTCCACTCTGAGCCTCCATGACTGTTGTGTGGTGCCCTGAAACCTTTTTTGGACTCTTTCCCTCCGTCTTGAAGTCGGACTGGAATAGATTTTTAAAAGGCTATTCTGTTCTTCTGCTGCGTCTGCACTTCACACACTCAACTCAACTCACTCTGACATTTTTGGAGCTGATGTGATTCCTGCTCACGATTACACATTTTTCTTGGTGCGATTACTGTCAGAGAAATAATCAGTGTTAACGATTATCACGATTATTATGCAATATGTAAAATCAAATACAGTCAAAATACAATTACATTACCAATTATAAACACAAAATATTTTAAGTATCTATTAATATATTACTAATTGTTAATTAGTTGTCATCTATACCAAATGACAAAGAAGTTTATGACATTACATCTATCTTCAGGCCGTTGCACATCAACCTCACGCTGTGTCAGTCACGTTTTAACACAAACTGCAAAACTATCCATCAAAAAAGTTTGTGCGACATGTTCGTTTTTTCGCATCCATATAATGTAACGTTAAAGGGATAGTTCAACATTTTGGCAAATTGGCCCATTGCCATAATCCCTATAGTCATAGCAGTAGGTTCGTTACCTTTAATTGTCGGTGCAAGCTGTTTTTAGAACGGCGGAGCAGAGCCGTGAGCTGCTCAGAGCTACGCTACGGAGGCTCATGGGATTTCTTGGTTTCCCTCATCTAACTCATCAAATACACAATCCAACAACTCCACAACGCTCTGGTGGACAAGTTGTGACCGGCACATTCACCACGCTATGAGATCATAACAGAACGTTACCAGACAGAGTTGTTTTAGAGGGAAATTCATGCAAAACCACTGATGCGCGTTGTGTTTAGGGACAGTTTTTCAGCAAGCAGTCTCTGCATAAAAATAGATTTTCGGATTCATATCGATCTTCATTTGAAAGATCCGAAATCGAGTCATAAAATCCTTAGATCAATTTTTTTAATGTGCGCCGTTGCACTGTTGCACTGTTTACTTCTGGAGTCGGTCATGTTAAATAGATGTACATTCATCTAACTGCTTTTCGGTCAGTTTAATGTAAACATTAATATTTTTAATAAAACACCAGGTTAGAGAGTTTCCATCTTTGCAACATTAGTTCTGTGAAAATCTCTTTCGTAATCAAGCAAATTGTTATTATTAAAACTGAAATATCTCTAAATGAATCGATATCGGATCGAATCGGGACCTTGTGAATCAGAATCAAATCAATTCAGTGAATCAGTAGCGATGCCCAGCCGCCCTACTCTTTATGTTTGTATCCTACGATCTCTCTCTGACCTTTGACCCCTCCTCCTTCTTCTTCCTCTGTGTCAGACGTCTACTTCATCACCACGGTGTCGTTCCTGTGGAAGGTGACCGTCATCACGCTCGTCAGCTGTCTGCCGCTCTACATCCTCAAGTACCTGCGACGGCGCTTCTCTCCTCCCAACTACTCCAAACTGACTTCCTAATCCCTCGTCTTCGTCTTCGTCTGAGACCAGAGCTTCAAAAAGAAAAAACATGGATTCATCCCCGTTATTCATTTCCATTCCGGGAAACGTCCTCCATGGAGACGAGACAGACAGACAGACAGACAGACAGAGCGTTGTGGTGTCAGGTTGTTGACTGAGTCTGATGCAAAGACTAATAATGAAGCTGCTTTAGTTTGTAGCTAATATACAAATACATATGTCATCAATCAGGACGGGAAATTAGTTTGTTAAACAGAATCAAAACAGAAATCCGTTTTTTTTTTAATGATAATAAAGAATATTTGTCTTATTTCTAGTCAAAATGTCATTTCTAGTCAAAAACAAATCAAATTCTACTCAAAATAAGACTCGTCACATTAAAAGTAGCTTGTTTTGAGACACTTTTTACTTTTTTCAAGCATATGAAATAAGTAGAAAAATCTGATAGTGGAGCAAGTTTTTCTTTCTTATTTCAAGCATAAAAAGCGTGCTTTCACTGGCAGATTTTTCTACTTATTTCAAGTGAAAATTTGTTTGAAACAAGTGAAATTATGTGATGAGTCTTATTTTAATTGGAAAGAGATTAGTTTTGACTAGAAATGAGACATTTTGACAAGAAATAAGACAAATATTCTTGGAAAGATTTTTTGTTTTTTGCAGCGTAGACACTGAAACAGACGTAGTAGCAACAACATCCCTCAGGTCTTGATTCACACTCTCCTTAAACACCGATCTCCAAATAGAGTTTGAGAATGACACGTTTAAAGTTTAAAAAGAAAAAAAAAAAGTTTACTGGCCAGACTTTGCAGAAAAAACACACGTCTGCAACTTTGTGTATTTGTTTGTGCGTCACCCCGATGCTACGGCCACGGCACGGCGGAGGTGGTGCGGTCGTTTATTTTAGCGTGACCTGGGATGTCTGATGTTAAATCTGTCTTTGCCTCTCTCTCTCTCTCTCCCCCAGTGTGTGTGTGTGTGCATGTGTGTGTGTGTGTGTGTGTGTGGACCCTGACTTGTTAGTGTTTGTGGAGCGCGGTCAAAGCGACCACGAAAGGAGCGACGGTTTATTTGCGGCCCAGAACCTTCAGGCCGGCCGGGGCTCGCTGCCTCTCATGTGGCCGCTGCACGATGACTCACTGTAACAGTGACCTAAAGCCATAACTGAAAATACCCAGCTGCCCCGGCTCCTCTGGTCTGAGCATCGAACCCCCCCCTCACTTCTCACTGCTACTAACCTCTGGACACAAGGGAACAAATCACCACTGGTCACTTCAGATTACAATGTGAATATTGTCGATAAGTATTAATAAGATACTGCACATTCAGATTAAAGGATAATTACCGTTCTTTTTTTTTAATCTGGACCTTATTTCTAGCATAAAATACGATCATTTCCTCACCCAGATAAAACTTGATCTCTGAGCGCCGCGCGGTAGCTTGTTGCTACCGCTAATGCTACGGTTCGTTTCTGCGTGTTTCCGACTTGTCAGAACAAAATGAGCAGCTGGATGAAGTTCAGCTTCCACAGGCTTCCTCTCCTCAACCTGGACTCACTAAAGCTCCGGCTAGTTGAGATAAAAATGGACCCGAATGCCGAAGCAGAATGATTATTATCAGAATGAGCCGCATGGCGCTCAGAGATGACATCATCCAGGTCAGAGGTCAGTAGGTCAACCTACAGACCCCGGATGTTGATAACAGCTAACCCCGGACTCAGAGGGGAATAGCACTAGCCTATCAGAACTAAATATTGGTGAAATGAAGGAGTTTCTCTGCAGATAATGTGTTATTTAGAGGCTGCATTCTGCTGCCCTGTAGACTCCATTATACGGATATACGCGGCTCTCGGCTGGAGCTCATTTCATCACAACCACTTGTAATGACACCAAAGTTATCTGGGTGAGGAAATGATCGTATTTTATGCTAGAAATAAGGTCCAGAATGTAAAAAACGGTAATTATCCTTTAAAAAAAACAGAAACCTGTAGAGTCGCCGCCGCTCACATCACTTCATCGGACGCGTGTGTGTAAATAACGAGCAAACTAACAGAATCATGAAACATTTCTGAGGTTCGTCTCTGTGCCATTAAAACATCCATCAACGCTCGTGTCCAACTAAACTTTTAATCCACACTGAAGTCTGCAACTTGTTTTGCACAGAATGTGTTTTTTTTTTTTTTTGACTGATTGTTCTATTTTTGTGATGATTATGATCGAACTGCAAAGTGATGCTACGATAAAACGGCTGCTTGTAAATAACCTTGTTTTTTTTGTTTTTTTGTATTTATTAACCTGTTTTATTTAATGGTGTTGATTTGCACTCAATGAGCTGAACAAAAAAGGGAGAATTGTGTTGATGTCAATGTTGTGATGATTAATAAATCTCATGTTTTTCTTTACTCGGGTCAGTTTCTTTTTCTCACATGTTAGAAACTGGTGTTTCTGGTAACACTTTGTAATAAGTACACACCATTCTTCATTTATAACTCATGAATACTCATTAGTATGTAGTTTATAAATACAGTTAGTGCTTATCAATGATGAGTAAAACATTTTAGCTGTGTTTATAAATTACTACTACAACTACATTTGTTGAATTATTGTGTTCAAGTCTTAAATAATTTTAGACAGGTCTTAAATTTTCTTATGCCCACCATGGGCGAGCATTTCACTCGCATTTGCCCCTAAAAAAAATACATGTGTGAACCGGGAAATTCACAAAAAAGAAAGATCACAACCTGCGATCGTTCAAAAACTACAAATCCCACAATTCTCTGGCCTCAACAATAGCAGTAGTTACGCCTCCAGAGCTGTAGGTGAAAAGAGGAAACAACGCCTCACTGGTCCTGTTATGTTGTCCGTTCACACCGAATTTTCGCTTTGTGTCCGGTGAACACACCGCCACGTGTCGTTTATTCGTTATGTCCGCGGTGTAAAAGGCCGTAATGCAAAGACGCGGCGCACGCGCCGGGCGACGCGGTACACGCGACTTTTTTTTTGCGACACAATACACGCGATTTTTTTTGTGCGACGGGACCATCGCGTCTTCGTGTATTTCATCGTGTTTGGTGGGAACACCCACAAGGGGGTTACAGCTCCACTCTCCCTTACTTAACACCCACAAGGGGGTTCCACTTCCCACCAAACACGAGGAACGCTTTTTTCTCGCTCGAGTTTTGACGCGCGACCAAACGCGAGATACGCGATTTTGTCGCTCGTTTTGACTCATGTCAAAAATTCACGAGCCCGCCCATTTTCACTACAACAACATTTCTGCTCTCATCAACCATGGTTGAGGTCACAACGCTGCGCTGTAGCTGCTCTGGAAGTCCGAGACACGTCTGAGGCCAAACGCCGCCGTCGTTTCTGGTCCATGACGGCGAGTTCCGGGCTGATGAGCTACAGAGACTTTAGAGTCAAAGAGGAGCAGTGCGTCGCTGTGTCGGACTGTTGTGATTTAATGAAGAAGCTGCACAGAGTCAGGTGAGCAGAAGCTGCCCCCCTCACCGTGGTCACTGACTGAAGAGTTTTAAAGTTGGCACATGAACGCAGCTCAGACCGGCCGGTGCCTCTGCCCGGTGATCAGCAGGACGCTACCGGAGCTTGATATGGAAAAAAAAAGAAAAAAAAAAAAAAGAAAAACGGCAGGCGCACGTCGCGGTGGAACCGAGAGCAGCTGAGTTTTCCTCCTACAGCTGAACAGCTGATCTGTGGTGAAGATACAGAGACCTGCCACAGTGTCACGGTGCATTAATATAAACTTAAACCTCAGAGCTGTCTGTCCTCAGACTGTCCTGACTGTCCCTGAACACCACACAGAGACAACATGGAGCTGTGACAGGTTGAATTTTATTTACATCAGGCTGATTATCATGATAATTAATACATACTTAGTAACAAGCCTGTAAGTTCAACAAATCAGTATATGCTACTGTGATTTAACTAGCCTAGTTAAATAAAAAGATGTAGTTCACATTTATTCAAGCATTATTTAATACCATAATATATAGGGGTGACCAAAGGCCAATGTATTTACTTCATGTGTCAAATATTGTGTTGGTCATAATACAGAACAGGTTGTGGCTCGTGTCTGTTGATTAAAGAAGTTGAAATATTTCCATGTTTGTCTATTCTGGGTCACATTAGAAGTCATCACATTTCAGGCCAAAGGTGAAGTGTTGGTGTTTTTACTGTTCTCCAATGTAAAAATGGGTCACGTTTGACCCTTAACATTTTTCGAGGCTTAAAGCCATCTGCCTGTTGGTTGCCAGTGAATTAAATAAATAATGTGTTACATAAACATTTTTAATTTCATTCCCCAATTTCTTTTTGTGCCCCCAAATAGTTTACTTTAGGCGTGCTCCTTGGGAAAAATGTAAAATGCTCCTGCGACACTTGATTGTGCTTTATTGAATGTATTTTCAACTACAAACAAGCCTAACACGCAACTTATATTATTATATTATATTATATTATATTATTATTATTATTATTATTATTATTATTATTATTATTATTATTATTATATCAATTTCTAATTTTGTGACTCTGCATTTCTTTTGTACGTTTTTATTTGTCATGATATGTCTTAAATTTCATCCATAATGGTCTTAAAAAGTCTTAAATTTGAGCTGGTGAAACCTGCAGATACCCTGGATTAACTAATGTTTAATAGTGTGTACTTACAGTATTATAAAGTGTTGCCATGTTTCTCTGTTAGAGTGTGTTGATCAATACAAATATCGTGTGACTGAACCCAAATCACTCAATATTTATCAGTGGAACAGTTTTAGACTAGAATACTTTATTCATCCCAAAGAAAATGTAAGTATCCAGTAGTGCACATACATAAAATACATATAATATACAATAGTGTAGATACAGTTATGTACGTCAATATGTCATGAGATATAAAATACTAGACATGGAATAAAAAGAAAACATTAGCTACCAAATCAAATTTGCATAATGTAAAAAATAATGTTTATAGTTGGTTTTGGAAATAGAAAGAATAGAAAAGCACAAAATGTCAGGTCTCTAACTTTCACCCACGTTAACAGGTACAATGAGGGGGTTTATTTAAAGGTCTGGAGGACTCGTTGTGTGTTTTTGTGTTTTAAGAGCCACAGGCTGTAATAATGGAGCTTGACGAGGGCTTAATGACCTTTTTGTGAATTATAAAAGTGGAACCACTTCAGCTCAACGTGACTTAGCAGCCTCAAACTACGTCACAGTGATTAAAGAAAACCAAACCCCCACCACGCTGTCATCAAACAGCAGCAGTAGCAACAACAAAAAAAACTTTCTAAATAAAGAAATATACAAAGTATTTTTTATTTTAATTTCCCCTCTCGTGCCTGGAAACTTGAGTTTGGAGTGAAACTAAGATGCTCCAGAGTTTAGATGTAGATGTAGAAACCATCTCAGCTCTCTCTGGTTGTGGTGGAGTTCCTCCTCCTCCTCGGCCTCTGATGAAGTGTGAGTTACACAGGACACACACAGACTGACACACACACACACACACACACACACACACAGACTGAGGGGGCTGGATGTTTGGCTCGCTCTCACCAGAGGAGGGAGTCCCTGAAGCTCTGACCTCAGCTGTAACATCGGTCCAACACATGGAACTCTGCTCTTTCTACTTTTAAGCTGAGACACTACAGGTGAATAGGGGGAAAAAAAATTAACTAACAGATATCACCAGGAAACTTCCCAAGTTTATCACTTACATTAAGACAAATATTTTTTGTATTACAAGTTTAGTCAAATTGTATGTTTAAATATGTAAATGAGGCAATATCTGATGAAATATGCGCTAATTTGCATACATTTCCAGAACCGAAATCTGAACAATGGATATAAAGCCACTCTGAAAATTCTTGTTTTATTTTGTTGACATATTAGAGTCAGAAGTTTTTACAAAGAGGATTTTGGATATCTTTTTTTATCACTCTGTAAATGAGAAAATACTGTCACCAGCCCTAAAAAATCCAATTTCTCCATGTTTTTAGTAATAAAATGTTGTATAAATGAGGCTGTGAATGACATATCAACAATCCCCTCTGTTAAAACCTTCAGAATACAGAAAGGGATCAAACTGGAAGGTTTGGTGTCTGTAAGTGCTGCTGAAGTGGAGATTTCTAGTTCAGTGTCTGAGTCTGAAAAACTTTTTCTGAGAAAACGGCCTTTAAAGACTTGGACTGTAAAATTACATAGAGAAATCTACTGACGAAAGAGACAAAATTAAGTAAAATAACCACCTTAATGTGGATTTTCTACCATTTCTTTCGACTTTTCTGAAAGAATACATGTTAAGGAAGAAAAATAGCTCAAAATCTCAAAATTCGTCAGTGCATGAAAAAACAGTGTTTTTGCCTGTTAGTGTCTCTCCTTTCCTTCATAAAAATAATAAAACTATTATATGTCTTCATATTTCTTTTAAAATCAACATCCACATGTAGTTTGGGGTTTTCTTCAGAATGACTGTTGTTAATTATCCATGGAGGCTACAGGTCGTAAAAGCATTGAAGCTTACATGATGAGATGTTTCTTTTTCTTTTTTTTCTTTCTTTTTTTTTTTTTTTTTTTAACTCAGACTGGAGTAGATTCTCTGCCATGAAGTCTTTTTCCTTTTTATAGCAGCAGGCAGTGGAGCACCTCGGCCCTGCATGTTCAAATTAAAACTACACTCCATGTCCAACTTTTTTTTTTTTTTCCTTCTTATTCCACTGCCCAAATGCGTAAGTTATACCATTAAAAGAAACCATTTAACTTAATCAGTCCCATGAAAACTGAAATTCCACTCCAGAGTCAACAGGGAGGGCTCTGCCTGCTAACCTTAACATTTGTGGTCTTTGCTCCTCTCTTGAAGCTGCAGAGCCCCCGGCTGGTCCGCTGCCAAATCCACAATCCAATCAGAGTCAGGGTGAATTTTTAAAACTTACTTTGCTTTTTTTTTTTTTTTTACAAGGTTTGGATTTTCAGCCTTTAAATAAAAAACAGAGAGAGAGCGAGAGCGAGGTAGCTACAGCAGCTGTTACGTAACAGATCCAGGCCTAATTATCACGGCACATTTTATCTTTGGCACTTCAAGACAGGAATTTGTTTCCAGCTCGGAAACATCTTACACTCCGCTCCCAATGGAAGAGAGAGAGAGAGAGAGAGAGAGAGAAACTACCTTATACAACTGAAAACACACCACAACCTGTCCTGACTGGACCGATGATCTATCTATCTATCTATCTATCTGTCTGTCTATCTATCTATCTATCTATCTATCTATCTATCTATCTATCTATCTATCTATCTATCTATCTATCTATCTATCTATCTATCTATCTATCTATCTATCTATCTATCTATCTATCTATCTATCTATCTATCTATCTGTCTATCTGTCTGTCTATCTATCTGTCTGTCTGTCTGTCTGTCTGTCTGTCTGTCTATCTATCTATCTATGTTCAGAGAGCCATTATGGGCCGTTGCCAAGGTCTGATCTCTGTTGACATGGGAATCGAACCTGTGATCTCAAAGTCACATGTTTTTAGATTTTACTAAATGGACTAACACCACCTTAGTTTATGTGACCTCTTATGTAAGCCTTCGAGCCCCCAGTTGGAGTGACAAGGTCTTCAGACCAGCTTCTTTTTTAAAAAAAAATCCAAGATCCAGATGCAAAAAGTCTTTATTCATAAAGATGAAGCTGAAAACATTCAACAATTTACTAAGTCATAGCTAAAGACACACCTCCTCTTCTCCTTGGCCTAATTTACTGTAACTCGGGTCGAATCTGGGAATTTCAATCATGTTTGTGTGTTTTGGAACTGGAGCATGAATGTGTCTTAGTATTTGGAAACCAAAAAATCCCATGAGCCTCCGTAGCGTAGCTCTGAGCAGCTCACGGCTCTGCTCCGCCGTTCTAAAAATAGCTTGCACCGACAATTAAAGGTAATGAACCTACTGCTATGACTATAGGGATTATGGCAATGGGGACAATTTGCCAAAATGTTGAACTACCCCTTTAAACATGCTATAAACACATTTGACTTTGACGGAGCTAAACAGACACCGATCAACACGTTGAGTTTCATCTTGCAGGAATATTCACCTCTTGTTATTTACGTTATATGACCGCAGCCACATACACCCATTCATCATTGCTCTTCTTGGGCGCCTCCTAGTGGTCTAATAATGAACTCATTCACTCCACAACAACAACAACGCTTCAATTTGCATATGAGACGCCCCATTGAGCTCGTCCTGCTTAGATCATGCAACTAGTTGTTTTGAATTAACAGAAAAAAAAACTTCGACGGGGCGATTTGGAGCGACAGCGGCTAATGAACAAGCTGCCTGCTGCTGCTGCTGCTGCTGCTGCAACCAACTGGTGCAGATCAACTGTTTACTACACACTGTTATTGCTCTGTGTAAACACTGGATGCTGGCCCATGACACAGACCCCTTGCAGAAACATTGCAAAGCATGAACACACACACTCACACACACACACACCCTCCTCTGGCTCTATATATAGCTCTGTGAGGCCTGTAGAACGTTGATTTGTCTTAGCACCCACCAGAGACAGGCTGCAGATGTGATCTCTAATGACAGCAGCTAACGCCTCCAACAACAAGTGAACAAATCCTCCCAGATTACTGTGAAACTCTGTGGATTAAATACATATTTTCACACACCGGTGCAGCAGCAGCAGAGTGATTAATTCAGAGTATTGAGGCCGGAGGGGAAGTATAGCTAGTGAGTTTCTGTTTCTGTTGTGAATGAAGTTGTAACAGTAGAAGAGAGGAGCTGAAAAAGCAGAAGTAGGTTCATGTTCCTCTTCTGTTTTGACAACCAAATATTATCATCATCATCATCATTATTATTGCTGTTATTATTACACACATACACACTGTAATGCTGAAAGTTATGAAACTGTAGGATAGAATTGGAAACCTGGATGAGACAGAAAATAGTGTTGACAGTGTGTGTGTGTGTGTGTGTGTGTGTGTGGGGGGGGTGATATAGTTTCTGGGGATTTCATTCTCCTGCGCTGAAAAAGAGGAAAAATCCATGAGCTAGTCCACCGCTTTTCCACTGGACGTAAGACACTTGAATTCTTTCTACAAACATTCGAGTATCGATCAGAATCCTGTTACATAAGGAGGCGGTTCGGTCCAGCAGCACCGGTTGGTGGTGGTGGTGGTGGTGGTGGATGTGGATGTGGATGTATGTAGTTTCCATGTTGATGGAACGTATTAGTTCATTCACACGGTTCGGAAAAAGAGGCAGAATGTTTTCCAGGGATCTCAAGTTGTGGCAGGAAGGAAATAAGATTCCTTATTGCACAATGACATGCCAGCGCTGCCCAGACTGAGATCCTGTCAGCAGCAGCAGCAGCCGAGGCCTCAGCGCTGCTTGTTGAGCATCCACTAGTCTGTTAATTATGAAACATGACCTAATTTCATCAGGCTGCTGCAGCATTAAAGGGATAGTTCACCCAAAATTGAAATTTCACTCATTATCTACTCCCCCTCATGTGGACTAAGGGCTGGGAGAAGTTTCAGAGTCCTCCGTGGCTTCTCTGAGTTACGGGGGGTCTCGGCGTAGCAGTGCATGTCCATATAACGGTTGCAAATGGATACCAACTGTCTTCGCCACTAAATGCAAAATTGTCCCAAAAAAAATTAAATAAGTCTATATTTCAAGCTTGTTTTGTAGCGGAAGCTTCTCGAAGCTCCTCTTCCTGGTTCGTCAAATTTGGACGAACTGGGAAGAGGACAGACCCTGGTTCGTCCAAATTTGACGAACCGGGAAGAGGAGCTTCCGCTACAAACAAGCTTGAAATATAGACTTATTTAATTTTTTTCGGGACAATTTGGCATTTCGGGGCTTCAATACAAGACAGACATTACATACGAGCAGCATGGAGGTATTTGGATGTTTTTTTGGTGTGTCTTTTTGTTACGAAGACAGTTGGTATCCATTTGCAACCGTCATATGGACATGCACTGCTACGCCGAGACCCCCTGTAACTCAGAGAAGCCACGGAGGACTCTGAAACTTCTCCCAGCCCTTAGTCCACATGAGGGGGAGGAGATAATGAGTGAAATTTCAATTTTGGGTGAACTATCCCTTTAAGTTTAAACTCTGTCCACTCTGCCATGCTTTTGATAGAAAGTATTCCCGTTCCCCCCCTTTCCACTGAAATAAATATTATGTTGATTATTATTTCTTGGCCGTTGCTGCCTGACACCACAGAGCTGTTTTCACATTCATCACTTTTTTATCTCAGGTTGTTCATAATAACTGACAAAGTTTGGAACAAAAAAAACTTTAAAAGAAACTGAGTGTGAGGTGGAAACTTGAAACCATCAGTGCATCATCAACACTGAGAGAGGAGTTCAGGGAGGTAGGAGACATCATCGTGTGGCCATTTGCATTTTCATGCAGGTGGTATAAGAGCTTCATGAAGTTTGAACCTTTTGACCTTTTTTAAAAGATCACATGAGGAAAAGTTTTGGAAAAAAACGTTACATACATTTCTTCTGAAGAGTTATATGAGGAGACTATGAAACTATTCTCATGTCTGTCCTATATAGAGCAACACATGGCAAACTCTGGGAAATAGGTCAACCCACAGACTGACGTAGATGAAGGATGAAGGGGCGGGGACAACCTGAAGAGGTCGCCTGTCAATCACAGGGTCAAGTGAGACTGACATTTATTACTGGATTTTATTCATTCTAATGCTTTGTATTTAGTGGAAATGAGACATGATAGGTCGATATGTAGTTGTACTGTCAGACGCGGATGACCCGTATAAAGCTGCTAGAGCCAGATCTGTCTCATAATTTTCCTTCTTACCGTGTTCTCTGTCTTTATGCTGTCTATAGATAAGGTGTACAGAAGCATTTTATGGAGCAAATGTATTCCCTAATTCTGGAAAAGATGTAGCCTACTAGTGGGCGGAGTTGTGTTTTGTTTATTGGAAAAATAAACATGGAAAAAATTCCAAAATGTAGAACTTAGCCTACTGCAAGAAGAGGCTGTTTAAGTAGGCTACCTTTAATTTTACAATAAGGCCAAGCTGTAGGATTTGTTATTATTGTGTTGTTGTGTGGATGCTTTTAGGCAAGGCAAGGCCATTCTATTTGTATAGCCCTTTTTTTTCTTTCTTTTTTTTACAAACAGTTTGTCTCAAAGGGCTTTAGCATCATAACAACACCCTCTACCCTACACAAAATAAGTTTACTAACTGATAAATAAAGTTGTTCTGAGCTTGAGTTCACTATAACAACCTGGTGCAGTTACAATCACCACAGAACCTGAGTGGAATAATCCTAGCCAGGCCTATAGAAAGTAGCTACTCCAAACATCATCAAGAGGTAAAAAGTGTAATCATCAGAGTTAATGCAGAGGAGAGAAAGTAAGTAGGCTATATGTAGGCTACCTGGCAAATGAGAGAGAAGAAAGATCAAAAGTGCATGCCCCTCCCTGTGCCCCCTGAATTTCCCTGGAAAGATTTCCATGAGATTCGATACCATGAACCATTTCCATATCAAAGTTCCACTGCTTGGATTTAAAAGCTCAATCACATATGTTACACTTGGAAAACTCAAACAGGGCAACGGTCTAACCCAGACAACTCTGCCTCAATGAGCTGTTTTACAGTGATGGAAAATACTGCATGAACTCGGAAAAAGTGGGTTCTCTGAGAAAAAAGAAGAAGGGGAAAAAAAAAAACGGAAGTGCAAACTCGGCCGTCTGGACACAGGCAGTTTTCCTTTCTTAAGCGTGTGCCATATTCATTTACTCATTCATGATCCGAGTTGCATAAGTGTTCCACAACAGTGGAGGAATTTACATCTGCTAGACCGGCCTGCTGCTGGACGGCCGGTCACCCCCGCTCCGTCCGCTGTGGTTTTTACAGACTCATGCAGTCACCTTGTTCAGACCAGACCAGCCGGCCGGCAGACTGACACAGACACCCTCACTCAGACTAATCTGTGTGTCTCAATCCCAAAAACGAGGCTCTGATTACAGCCCGTCTTCTTCCTCCTCCCTCCTTCTTCTCTCTAGTACACACATTTTCCTATGAATGGCCTCGGGTCTGACATGACTGATGTAAGAGAGCAGGATCAGTCACTGAGGCCATGTGAGAAGATTAACACATGATGTATAGAAGATGTTTTTACACCAGACTGCTGGACTGTCATGGTGTCACAATTTAACATTAATATATCATATTAATGTGCTTTAATCTTGTTCTTTTTTTAAAGGTTTGCACTGTTTCTCTTTTGTTGGATATCTATCTATCTATCTATCTATCTATCTATCTATCTATCTATCTATCTATCTATCTATCTATCTATCTATCTAGTCCGCCTACTTGGAGAAACAGGTTGTTGAAACGGTTTCAACAAAGCTGTTTAACATTAACAAGTTCACATACAGAGGATACGTTTGTTGTCGACTTCCTTGCTAACAGTTAGCTTAGACGTTTGCTAACGGACGTTTTATCTGTATGCTAGCCCAAGCTAGGAGGCTGTGTAACTTAGCTTAGCTCAGATAGCCTGCCTCACCTGTTCACACAGGTTTGAATAATCTACATTAGTAAGTCTTAACACGCTAATTAAAAACAGACAGGATATAATGTGTTTATTAAAGATATAAAGTATGAACTCGTTGTGTTTACGGACGCTCGTAGACGCGTTAGGCTAAGCTAATTTCTATGCTAATTGCTCAACGTTAGCTTCGCGTCATTATGCTAATTTGAGCTAACGACTTCCGGAGTTGACTCCTCTACATTCACTTAAGTCACTAATTACAAACAAAGATATAATGTGTTCATTAAAATGTGAAGTGTTCGTGGTATTTAGAAATGCTAGTAGACGCGCTATGTTAGGCTAATTGCTTAGCTTCGCGCCACTATGCTAATTTGAGCTAACGACTTCCGGCCGTTGCTTTCCCACAGTTGACAAGTTGTGAGCGGTGTCCAGCAGCTTCTCATAAAAAAAAACGGTTCATAAAAGTGTATTTCTGTGAAACTGGAAACTATTATTTTAAACTTGACCACTATTATTACTATTATTATTCACATAATGAGAGCTGGACCAGTCCAGAAGGGATAAATGCTTTTGGGCAAAACCCACACATTTTTTAGCTGGAGCTTGCTACGCTTAGCAGCTCAGCAGCGATTCATTCATGGCAGAGAAACAGCGACGTATAGTTTAGTTTGACTTGGCTCCTCTTTATTCTACAGCTTCCTCTGTATGTGAACTTGTTAATGTTAAACACAGCTTCTCTTGAAACCGTTTCAACAACCTGTTTCTTGACTCAAGCAAATGTACTGAGGATAATTAACTTTCTCCCCATGTACGGTATGTTTTTTTTCTGAGCACCTGAACACACCACAGTTTATTGTGAATGGTGGCAGGTTGCTGTCCCAGAGGCCGAGGCCTATAAACTTTCTGATTTTGTGCCCAGATTCAGCACAAAGACAGTCGCTGTTTAAGCTCTTATACTCTCATACTGATACCTGTTGTTGTCACCACATGATTGATGGTGTTGTAACTTCAGATTTTTACAGTTTTCAGTCATTAAATTATCAGATTAGAAGTTATGAGACGGGATTTGTTTTTGTTTTGTTTGTTTTCCCCCCTACCCTCCTCTCTTTGGCTTCCTAATTTATCTTGGACTCACTATTAATATCTGCTGGACAACACATCCACTGAAGTATGACTCAGTGTGACACACAGACACACGTACAGGATTTGTTTGCTCACACTTGGAAGTTGTCACAACAATAACACAGAAAGTTGATTATCACAGAGTTTTCATGAACACAGCATGGGTCTATGTGCAGCTAATGAAGCTTCATTCATGTAGAAATTAAGAAGGTGAGGACAGAAAATGACATAGTCCCTTTTTTTTTTAGATGCCTTAATGAAACCAAAATAGCACCATAAATATTCCTTTTTTCCCCTCCTTTTCTTAGGATGCTACCTTATGTAACTTTTTATTGCAATGGAGAATTTATCCACGTGACTCCTTGGGGTCAGTCTATGTACTGGTCTTGTTCAACCCTCTTTCTTTTTCTTTTTTCTTCTCTCTCTTTTTTCCCCCTCAGTCAACTATTAGAAGATGCTGCAGATTTCCATTAGGACATGGAAATGAGTGGCAGCTTCTTCCCTCAGCGGAGAGACAATGGAATTCTCTATATTCCATGTTCAGGAGGAGCAGCCATGACCCTGAGAGCCGGAGCTGCCCAGCTGCTGTCTGCTTTTAAAAAAAATATATAACACATTTACAAAGTCTGGTTTTAAAAAGTGTGTTAAGTAAATCTCATATGTAGTTCATCCTGTAATCAAAGTCTTTTTTTTTCACTTTCTCCCCCCCTCTGTGTGTGTGTGTGTGTGTGTTTCTCTCTCTCTGTGTCCTACAGTAATTTCTTCATCCCTACAATGAAGTTCTTGTGTGCTACTGTCTGAGAGAAGCCGCAGAAATGCTTTGGCGCAGGAGCCGGAGACGTCATGGATTCCTGAGTGTGGGGCTTTGCAGGAAAGCCCTGAGTCTCCGACATGGACCGGCTCCAGGTTTCCATGGCAAAGGCGCACAAACAGGAGGAAACACTGAGGGAATCCCTTTATTTTACAGCATTGGGGCATTATAAACACCCAGAGCGGGGAAGGAAGCCGCTCTTAGATACTCCAAGTAATCCTTATAGAGCTCTAGGAAGGAGCAGAAGACGGACTTCAGTTCATACCAGAAGCAGCAGCAGCAGCAGCGCTGGAGCTGGAGCTGGAGCTGATGCGGCTGCTGCATGTTTTTTGAACAGATCGGGAGTTTGCGCGCAGCTGCTTGTGTCGCAGCTTCAACTTTTCTCAACGTTAACAGACTTTTTCTTTCTTCGCTGTTTCGCCTCTTTTTTTCTTTTTTCAACATTTACAACTGAAGACCGTCTCCTTCTTATTCGACTTTTTTTTTTTTTTTAATTCTTCTGCCATGGTTGTCAGCAGAGGACAGTGATTTTCTTTTCCCCCCACCAACTTTTTATTTTATTTTTTATTTTTTTATTTTTTATTATTTTTCACCTTTTTCTCTCCAGATGTTTAGAGATACTTGGAGGCTGGCACAGTACCACACCATGAGGTCGATGGATCAAGGTACTGCTGAAGTGTTGTGATTATCTGGTAATCAACCCATTTGATTTTCAATCGATAGAGCAGAGTGTTAGCCTGAGAGTGTGTGTGTTTGTGTGTTAGAGAGAGTGTGTGTTTGTGTGTGTGTGTGTAGCTGATGTTGTTGGGATGTTGATGTTTGTGCTGAAACACGCTGCGCGTCCATGGAAACACCGGAGAGTGTAATGATAAAATACTTTAAATGTTTTAGGGTACATTTTGGATTAATACGATTTATAACCATGTTTGTCAGGTTTTTAATTTAACATTTTTATGACACGAGTTTAATAACGAGGGGAAGAATGTCTCTATTCATGTCACGTGAACTCACCTGACTGTATACAGATGTTTTTAACGCAATAATTAAGATTTTAACACTTTTTCCTTTAATTAGACTCATGCAATAAGTCTAATGGTGTTAATGTTGTGTTTAACTGATTGTCACTATGTAATATCGTGGGTTTTTTACATTATCGCCGTCGGTTCTGGTTCATTTGGGTCAGACACGGTTAACCCGTTCCGTTCCGTTCCGTTCCTCCACTATAATGAAAGGGGCGTTTGTGTGTAACACCGTCACAGACCGAGCAGAGCGGAGCGGAGCTTCACGCTGCACATGTGTGGTTTGTGCTGACAGAGCAGGCAGGCCGTCGGCCCAGTGGGTGGAAGGCCACAGCTGGAAGGAGGGAGGGAGGAACGCCCTGTTGCTGCAGATGTTGCGCCGCGCGCTGCGTAAATCTGGGGGTTCCCTCCGCGTGCGTGCGTGCGTGCCGTGCGTCCTCCTCATCCAACAGGAAGTCCACCAAACAGAGCAGAGACGGTGTTTGACGTGTGCTTTAAACGTCTCAGTGATCTTTTATCCCCCCTCCTCCCCTCCTCCTCCTCCTCCTCCTCCTCCACGAGCTCTGACAGCTGTGCGTCAGGTGAGGAGCCGGAGCGCGCGCTGCTGCGTCAGTGCCGCCTGTCAGACACCCGGGGGCAGCACGAGGCTGTTCTCAGCCTCATCTGTCTGTTAATTCATCCCCAGCTTCACTTTTACCTTTTTTTTTTTTTTATAAACCTCCTCCTCCTCCTCGTCGTCCTTCCTCTTCCTCGTCGCATGATCACCGATCAGAGGTGATAAAGGTAAAGGTAAAGGTAAAGGTGATGTCGACGGAGCTGAGCTGAACTGAACTGAACTGAACTGAACTCAGACCCGCCTTCGTCTGAAAATAACTGCGGCGGCGGAGCTGAAACAGGAAACTTGAGCTTCACCTCCTGCAGCAGCTTCACCGATGCATCAGTTGACACTTGAACAGGTTCCCCGAGCGCAGCAGCAGCAGCAGCAGCAGCAGCAGCAGCAGCAGCAGCACCTCCTGCTCCTCTTCCTCCTCCTCCTCCTCCTCCTCTTCCTCCGCCGCGGCTCTCCGTCCGTCCGTCCCTTCCTTCACCCCGAGGAGAAAACATTTATAGACAGATGAGCACTTTCTACGACGACAACGACCTGGAGGAAGAGCTGAGCCGAGTCCACTACCCCGATGAGGATCTGCAGTTTGAGTACTTGTTTGAGTACGAGCCGCCGAGCAGCGACTTCGCTGCGGGAGAGCAGCAAGGTTTGTCCCGTTGTTGATCGGTCCAGGCTTCACGGTTCAGCCGCTCTGCTCTGCTCTGCTCTGCTCTGCTCTGGGTCATTAGTTCTCTGTGGTGGAAAATGTTTGATTTATGATTTATGATTATTATTAATGAAGGAGAGAAACAGGAAGTAAGTTGCACAGGGTTTTGATGTGGGCTCTGATAACCACGTGAGGAAATGTCAACATTAAGAAGAAGTTGAACTTGTGTGTGCAGGTTCATGTTGTAATGATGATGCTGAATGTCTCTGGTTGTGATTAGAGCAGCAACAATTAATCAATTATTAAATCAATCGTCCACTATTTTGATAATCTAATAATCAGTTTGAGTAGTTTTTTTTTAAGGAAAAAAAAGTCCAAATTCTCTGATTTCAGCTTCTTAAATGTGAATATTTCTGGTTTCTTTGTTCCTTTATGACAATAAACTGAGTCTCTCTTTGGTTTGTGGACAAAACAAGACATTTGAGGACGTCGTCTGGTGGTTTGGGAAACACTGATTGATATTTTAAAACATTTTATTGACCAAATAACTAATCGATTAATCGTTAATAGTAAATAATCGACAGATTAATCAATGATGAAAATAAATGTTAGTTGCAGCCCTAGATTAGTTGTTTTGTCAATAAAATGTTGATCAGACGACGTCCTCAAATGTTTTGTCCACAAACTAAGAGAAATTCAGTTTATTGTCATAAAGGAACAAAGAAACGATATTCACATTTAAGAAGCTCAGATCAGAGAATTTGGACTTTTTTCTCTTTTAAAAACTACTCAAACTGATTATTAGATTATCAGAACAGTTGACGATTGTTGATCGATTAAATGTTGCAGCTCTAAACTCATCGATTAATCGTTTACATCATCGACAGATTAATGGACAATGAGAATAACTGAGTGTTTCCCTCTCTGCTCCTCTGCAGATGACCCCAACCTCGCGTCTCACAAAGTCCTCAGCCCCGAGTCTGAGCAGGCGTTCCCGCTGGAGGACGCCTCGCCGTACGGCCTCAAGTCCTGCAGCCCCCCCTACGGCGGCGAGCACCACCACCACCACCACCACCACGGCGCCGAGGTGCTGTCGGCCTACGTGGAGCACCAGGACGCGGTGGCGAGGAGCTTCCTGGACAACGGCAGCACGCGGCCGCCGGGCCTGGCCCTGAGCCCGCGCATCGAGATCACGCCGTCCCGCGAGCACTACCACAACCACGGCCGCGGCGACTCGCTGCAGAGCCAGCACCTGAACATCAGCCCGCGGCCCACGCTCACCGTGCCGGGCCACGACAACAACAACCAGCCGTACCGCGAGCCGCAGTGCCTGAGCCCGGCCAGCAGCAACTCCTCCACCAGCTGGCACTCGGAGAGCTACTCGCCGTGGGCGTCGCCCTGCGTGTCCCCCAGCAGCGGCGGCGGCCAGAACAACAACCCCGGAGACCTGTGTCCGCGGCTGCAGAACATCCACACTGGCGGCTCGCCCCGCACCTCGCCGGGCACCTCGCCGCGCAGCGCCGGCCTAGTAGGCGGCGAGGACGGCCTCGGCCACCGCTCGCCGTCCCCGAGAGCCGGCTCGCGCTCCACCTCGCCGCAAGGTAAGGCTGGCTGGGACGATACGCTGTTTCCTCCCGATTCGATTCTTCTATGATTTTTTTGGATGCAGATTCGATTTAAAGGGATAAGTTCAACATTTTTAGCAAATTGGTCCATTGCCATAATCCCTGTAGTCATAGCAGTAGGTTTGTTAGGTTTAATTGTCGGTGCAAGCTGTTTTTAGAACGGCGGAGCAGAGCCGTGAGCTGCTCAGAGCTACGCTACGGAGGCTCATTGGATTTCTTGGTTTCCCTCATCAAACTCATCAAATACACAATCCAACAACTCCACAACGCTCTGGTGGACAAGTTGTGACCTGCACATTCACCACGCTATGAGATAATAACAGAACGTTACCACACAGAGTTGTTTTAGAGTCAAATACAGAGACTGCTTGATGAAAAACTGTCCCTGAAGGCAACATGCATCAGTGGTTTTGCATGAATTTCCCTCTAAAACAACTCTGTGTGGTAACGTTGTGTTATTATCTCATAGCGTGGTGAATGTGCAGATCACAACTTGTCCACCAGAGCGTTGTGGAGTTGTTGGATTGTGTATTTGATGAGTTTGATGAGGGAAACCAAGAACCATGAGCCTCCGTAGCGTAGCTCTGAGCACGATCACGGCTCTGCTCCGCCGTTCTAAAAATAGCTTGCACCGACAATTAAAGGTAACGAACCTACTGCTATGACTATAGGGATTATGATATATATATCATATATATACTATTCCAGGAAACATACTGTATATTTCCCCTCCAAAATATTGCAATACTTACGTGAATCGATTTTGTTCTCCCACCACTCCCTGTCACTAGGGAAACGCACCTACGACATGTACAGGAACCCGGCGCTGGTCGCCGCCGGACACCGCTCCCGCAGCCCCTCCCCCCACGGCGGCAGCCATCACCACGACGACCACGGCATCATCGGCGCCGGCCACTACACCACGCACGGCGGCAGCCTCGCCGACGCCATGAACGGGTTCGGCGGCGTCCAGCCGGGCCTCATGCCCACCAAGATCGTGAAGAAGTCCAACCAGGTTTACACGCTGTACCCGGATAACCACGGCGACGGGAACCACCTGGTGTCATGTGACCAGGACATCAAGACCAAACCGGCCGCCGAGCCGTTCTTCGTCATCCCGCAGATCTGGTCCAAGCCGCTCGTCCCCAGCATCTGCAGGTAAAAGGAGCAACAATCAATCGATTAATCGCACAATGAGGACTATTAAATTAATCGTCAACTATTTTGATCATCTAATAATCGGTTTGAGTAGTTTTTTAAGAGGAAAAAAAGTCCAAATTCTCTGATTCCAGCTTCTTAAATGTGAATATTTCTGGTTTCTTTGTTCCTTTATGACAATAAACTGAGTCTCTCTTTGGTTTGTGGACAAAACAAGACATTTGAGGACGTCGTCTGGTGGTTTGGGAAACACTGATTGACGTTTTTCAACATTTTATTGACCAAACAACTAATCTAGGGCTGCAACTAACGATTATTTTCATTATCGATTAATCTGTCGATGATGTAAACGATTAATCGATTAGTTGTTTGGTCAGTAAAATGTTGAAAAACATCACACCAGACGACGTCCTCAAATGTCTTGTTTTGTCCACAAACCAAAGAGAGACTCAGTTTATTGTCATAAAGGAACAAAGAAACCAGAAATATTCACATTTAAGAAGCTGGAATCAGAGAATTTTGACTTTTTTTTTCTTTTAAAAACTACTCAAACCATTTATTAGATTATCAAAATAGTTGACGATTAATTTAATGGATTATTGTTCGATTAATTGTTGCACCTCTAAACTAATCGACAGATTAATCAACAATGAAAGTTATCGTCCCTAAAAAGGAGCCTGGAAGTCAGAGTTTATAACTTTTCATTTACACGTCGTCGACATCGTCCACTCATTCTCTGTCTGTGTGTCTCTGTCTCTGTCTGGTTGGTGCAGCATCCCCGTGGCCTCGCTGCCTCCGCTGGAGTGGCCCATCCCCAGCCGCACGGACCAGTACGAGCTCCACATCGACGTGCAGCCGAAGCCTCATCACAGAGCTCACTACGAGACGGAGGGGAGCAGGGGGGCCGTCAAAGCCCCCACAGGAGGACACCCGGTGGTCCAGGTACGAACTGAACAAGGTCCAGGGCTCAAACTGGTCAGGTCAGAGTTAAGTTAAAGGGATAGTTCACCCAAAATTGAAATTTCACTCATTATCTCCTCCCCCTCATGTGGACTAAGGGCTGGGAGAAGTTTCAGAGTCCTCCGTGGCTTCTCTGAGTTACAGGGGGTCTCCGTGCAGCACTGCATGTCCATATAACGGTTGCAAATGGATACCAACTGTCTTCGTAACAAAAAGGCACACCAAAAAACATCCAAATACCTCCATGCTGCTTGTATGTAATGTCGGACAGACAGACATTACATACGAGCAGCATGGAGGTATTTACGTTCAGTGGCAGCGTGACGCAGGGGCGGACTGGCCATCTGGACGTTCTGGAGAATACCAGAACGGCCGGTGCTGCAGGACGGCCGCCGGCCGCTGCGCAGCCGTCACAGTTTTGTTTTTACTGTTGTTCCATGTCCAGACCAATGGCAACTACACAAAGAACTTTCAACCGGATGTGCAGAAGTCTTTTGTTTGGGTCGGTCCACCGGACAAAACGATTTACGCCACACATGCGAGCCAGATAAGCTCATGGGAAGGGCAGTAGTCACTACCGCTTTTGTCCACAGGGGTCGCCAAAATCAACACAAAATGAAAGTTTTTTATACTGTAGATGTTAGAACTTGTTATGTTAAGTTCATTGAAGTTAAGTTCATTTAAGTTACAGTAAGTTAAGTTCATTGTCCCCAGAGGAAAATTAGTTTTGCAGGAGAGTTCGTTTGATACAGAAGGACGACATAAAACCGAAGCAACGATAAAACAACTCACATATTCGATGTCAGGGAAAGTAATTTCAAAGCCAGTACAAATCAATAATAGAAAAGAATAGAATAGAATAGATTGTCTTTCTTTATTGTCATTCAGACATTACATCAAGATCTATTATAGAACGAAATTACGTTTGCATCAGGCCACAATAAAACAAACGTACGAAAAAAGTAATAGGTAATATAAGTGCAAATAGTCCAGGATAAGTGTCAGTGCTGATCAATATTGAGCAAATCAATATCATCCTCCAGTCCTACATACGTACAGGTGGAGATTAATGTTTCCAAACCAGAAAATAAGACAACACAGGAGACAGAGAGTCGTCAACAGAGTTAATTAGTCTTCTCTGGACTTTTTTTTTTTAATTATTTTTTGAAGTGGTGTTAAAGGCTCCATTTATGAGCTCTGAGTGAAGACATGAAGGCATGTTGTCAGGCCGCTCCGTTAATTATCCTTCTGGTCTGGGAGCCTGAGGCAGCCCTGATGGGAGGGGGGGAGAGGGGGGTTGCGTGTAATGGTATTTCCTACTCATTATGCACTCAGCTGTTAATGCTGCTGCTGCTGCTGCTGCTGGTGTAAGTGTTTCTGCCCCGCGGACAAAACTCCTATGAAAATGACTGTAGATGAGTGAGTGATTGAGTTTCTTCTCATCACCGCTCCTTTTCCCCCTTTTTTTAATCCACTTTTTGGGAAAACAAATCACACACTTAACCTCCAGACACACACACACACATAAACACACACACACACACGATGACACAGTGTAACCGCCCTGTGGCTTCATCACAACCCTCACAACTGAACTCAGGTCAGTGACGAACACAGGCCTCTCTGATTTCTGTTATTTGACTTCCATCCTTAAAATAGAGTCTGTTGCCGCTGCCGCTGCGTCCTGACCACACACACACACACACACACTGATACACACACACACACACACACTGACACACAGACAGATCAGTGTTCACGTTGTCCTCTCACTTCCTCTTACACACTTGTGTGTTTGTTGACTGTGTGGGAGGGAGTCGTTCAGTATTATAGGAAGCCGACTTCACTTCAAGCGCCGTAAAAACCCTCGTATTAGTAGACAGACAGACAGACGGACGGACGTAGAGACGTAGAGAAACCGATCACAGGCTGCGGTCCAGAGACGGAGGGAAGGAAAAGAGGGAAGAAAAGAAAAAGAGAAGAAGAAGGAGAAAGTTTTCTGATATAATTTCTCTCTCACACTGTGAATCCAGTGTCGTCGTAGTAGTAGTAGTAGTCGTAAAGTATTTTAGACGACTAGTTACTGGTACAAATGCACTTTTAAATCTGTTGCTCCTGCACTTTTGTATTTTATTTCATTTGCAGAGGGATATCTGCATAGTTGCAACACAACAGCACAGACTATATAATAATAATCTTTATCTTATGTATACAAAGTATCAGTATCAGTATTTTTTTTTACATTATTGTGGTAACACTTTCTATGAAGACCACATCTATACTGCATTATGAGCGTACACAAGCATACATTATTAACTTATGATCCTTCATGGAGTATTATAGCATATGAGTCGTAGTATAATGTATTATAAGCCCCATCAGTTTATAACCAGTCAAGAGTACTCATAATAAGACACTTGGATTTATAAGTCATTATTAGCTAGATTCATAGTTATAAATAACTGTTGATATAGTGCATTATGTGTGTTTATGAATGTAGTAATAATGCATTATGATTGATTATAATGAGCATTATAATTCGGCTCATAATGCACTATAGATGTGGTCTTCATAGAAAGTCTTATATTATTATTATTTTAAATCATTATTATGACTATTATTATCAAGTGTGAAGCACCACGTATGTGAATATGTGTTCTGTGTATAATCTGTGCAACTCTAAAGTTGTTTTCATATAAGTATTTATTAGTTTTGTCCCTTCTCTGTTTTATTTTATTTTATCTTATTTTATTTTTATTTAGTTGCCGGTACAAATGCACTTTTTAAATCTGTTGCTCCTGCACTTTGGAAGGAGGACAAAATAGTTGTTGTATAAAAATGAAAAACAGCTCTGACACAGTTAGAGTTACGGTTTTCCGCCGCGTCGTTCCAAGAATACATCCCACTTCCCCTTTTTCTTTGTGTCGCCGTGGCAACGCTCCCAAGCTGTTGTTGTTGTTGTTGTTGGTGATGATGATGGTGGTGGTGGGGACTCGTCTGGAAGTGAAGTAAAAGTCGCCGCCCTGAGGTCAGCTCTGCCTCGGCCAATCAGACGACGGTCCGGCCTCGTTCGCCGCGGCTGCACTCCTTCACCTCGCCATCGCTCCCTTCTTCCTCCTCTCCTTCTCCTCTCCTCCTCCTCCTTCTCTCCCTCTCCTCCTTCTCCTCCTCTCCTCCTCCTCCTTCTCTCCCTCTCCTCTTCTTCCTCTCCTCCTCCTCTCCCTCTCCTCCTCTTCTCCTCTTCTTCCGCTCCTCCTCCTCCTCCTCCTCTCCTCCTCCTCCTCCCTTCCTCCTTCTCCTCTCCTTTTCCTCACCTCATCCCCCTCTCCTTCTCCTCTCCTCCTCCTCCTTCTCCTTTCCTCCTCCCTCTCCTCCTCCGCCTCCTCCCTCCTTCCCTCCCTCTCTCTCTTCCTCAGCCTTGTACCCTCCACTTTACTTTTCCTACGCTGCTGCTCTGTCATGACTCACTGCTCCTGCTCTACTGCCATGACAACCGGCCCCGACCGCTCACATGGCCCCGTCGAGTGTTTGCAGTCGGCTTCCTCTCTCTCTCTGTGTGTGTGTGTGTGTGTGTGGACCTGGCCTGCTCCTCCACGTTGCCATAGTTTCTGCTTACACTCGGCAACAGCTGCTGACTGTCGGATCTTCATCATGTCACACAGACAATGACAGAGACACAACTCTTCTTGTTTCTCTCTCTCTGATGCCACCTCCTCCCTCCTCCTCTCCTTCTCCTCCTCCTCCTTTCCTCCTCCTCCCTTCCTCCTCCTCTCCTCCTCCTTCTCCTCCTTCTCTCCTCCTTCTCCTCTCCTCCTTCTCTCCTCCTTCTCCTCTCCTCCTCTCCTTTCCTTCTCCTCTCCTCCTCCTCCTCTCCTTCTCCTCTCCTCCTTCTCCTTCTCCTCCTCTCCTCCCTCTCCTCATCCTCCTTTCCTCCTCCTCCTCTCCTCCCCTCCTCTCCTTCTCCTTCTCCTCCTTCTCCTCATCCTCCCCATCCTCTCCTTCTACTTCTCCTTCTCCTTCTCCTCTCCTTCTCCTCCTCTCCTTCCTCTCCTCCTCTCCTTCTCCTTCTCCTCCTCCTCTCCTTCTCCTCCTCTCCTCATCCTCCTCTCCTTTCCTCCTCCTCCTCCTTCTCCTCTCCTCCTCCTCCTCTCCTCCTCTCCTTCCTCTCCTCCTCTCCTCCTCCTCCTCCTCCTCCTCCTCCCTTCACCCTTTAAATAAATAAACTGTATTTCCGAGGAAGTCCGACCGACTCACCGCTGTGGCATCTCCTCGTACCCGCAGCAGCGTCTGTTTGCTTCATCATCCTGCAACCGGTTTATTCAGTGATAAAGGTGACAAACCAGATGCAACGTCGGTGATGCTGCTTTGTGGTTTTTGCAGGTTTTGCTCAGGCTAAAAGTAGCTTCTCTCTTAGTTTTTCCTCTCCTTCACTATCTCTCTCTCTCTCTCTTTCTCCAGTCTCTGCAGAGAGAGAGAGAGATTAAACACCGGTCAGTCTTTAAGAACAGCTCTGCAGGCTGAATAACGATAGAGCAGGTTTCAGGTAAAACACTCCACACTTTGTTTAGTTTATTTGCACAATTTATTATAAAATAGAAAATCTAAGAAAAAATAATAAGAAGAATGAGGTAGAAACCAACTCTAGACTAAAGTGAAATAATTTACCTTAATAACATAACATACAAACGATGGAAAATAAAACAAAGTAAAACAGCAAAGAACTGTGCGTTAAAGGGATAGTTCAACATTTTGGCAAATTTGGCCTACTCCACAACGCTCTGGTGGACAAGTTGTGACCTGCACATTCACCACGCTATGAGATAGTAACAGAACGTTACCACACAGAGTTGTTTTAGAGGAAATTCATGCAAAACCGCTGATGCGCGTTTTTCACCAAGCAGTCTCTGTATTTCCCTCTAAAACAACTCTGTGTGGTAACGTTCTGTTACTATCTCATAGCGTGGTGAATGTGCAGGTCACAACTTGTCCACCAGAGCATTGTGGAGTTGTTGGATTGTGTATTTGATGAGTTTGATGAGGGAAACCAAGAAATCCCATGAGCCTCCGTAGCGTAGCTCTGAGCAGCTCGCGGCTCTGCTCCGCCGTTCTAAAAATATCTTGCACCGACAATTAAAGGTAACAAATCTACTGCTATGACTATAGGGATTATGGCAATGGGCCAATTTGCCAAAATGTTGAACTATCCCTTTAAATACAAGAATAAAAGAAAAAATAGATTCACAAAACATCACAAAACCTGAGTTGTGCGCTACAATCTTTTGTAGTTAGAGCGTGGCGTGTTTAAAGCTGCACTTCAGACTTGTCATGACTGCTTTGTTGTGACATCACAACGTTACAGAAACACTCATGGCTCATTTTAAAGCAAATTCTCCAAGGACAAAGGTGAGAAAATACATTATCGTCCACCTTTTGCATGCAACGAGACAGAAGTTTACATGTGTAAAACACATCACATCTAAACAAAACCACAAACCAGCTACATTTAAGTATCTGCAGAGAAAGAGAGAGACATTAAAAACCAGTCAGACTGAGCTGGTAAAGACATTTTCAGCCCCCCCCCCCTCGGTGAAAGTGGGAGTGAGGATCCCTGCTACATTCTTCCTCTCTTCTTCTTCTTTTCCTCTCGGCTCGGTTATGAAAGAGCTGGTAGAGAAGAGGATGTGAGCTCTGCGCTGGCCGCTGTTCAAGGCTCATCGTCGTCGACGGTGGAAGACTCATGCGTTTACACGTGGGTCTGACACTGATTAGCCACCTCGGGGGGGGGGCAACATCTGGAAACAGGCTACGGAGAAACACAAGCAGTTTTAAAGTGACTCAAACATTTCCTCCGTACAGAACTGTTGAGTCGTCTGACAGCAGGAGTTTCGACTGAAAAAAAAGAAAAAATGGAAAGAAAAGAAAAGAAAGAAAAGTATCAAGTTTCTTCTTGTGTGTGTGTTTTTGCAGCTGCACGGCTACAGAGGCAAGGAGCCGCTCGGCCTGCAGATCTTCATCGGTACGGCCGACGAGCGCATCCTCAAGCCGCACGCCTTCTACCAGGTCCACCGCATCACCGGCAAGACGGTCACCACCACCAGCTACGAGAAGATCATCCACGGCACCAAAGTCCTGGAGATCCCGCTGGAGCCCAAGAACAACATGAAGGCAATGTGAGGACGGACTCTGCTTTTTCTCTCTCATATAAATTGTTGCTTATATATATATATATATTAGGTATGTCACAATTGGTACGATTATTGTCAGAGAAATAATCACGGTGTTACGATTATCACGATTATTATGCATTAATTAATTTCACAACACTATGAATGTGTAAAATCAAATGTAGTCAAAATATAATTACATTACTCATTGTTTACACAAAATATTTCAAGTATCTATTAATATTATGACCAATTCTTAATCTCACAGGGGAAGTGTTTGAAATATTCAGGTCATGAATTGTCATCTATACCAAATGTTTGTGTTATTTTAATCGTTTTTTGTTTTGTTTCGCTTTTTTTCTTTAATTAAAAATGACACGCTAACATTTAAATCTCTACCAATTCAATGTTACGTTAGTTAAATGGACCAGTATCTGTGCATTTACCTGTAGAATCGACTGCGCCGGGATCCTGAAGCTCAGGAACGCCGACATTGAGCTGAGGAAGGGCGAGACGGACGTCGGCCGGAAAAACACCCGAGTCCGGCTGGTGTTCCGCGTGCACATACCTCAGCCTGGAGGACAGCATGTCTCTCTGCAGGCCGCCTCGCATCCCATCGAGTGCTGTAAGGAAACGGCTTTTTACATTTTCTCTGTTTCTCTTCTGACTGAATAAAGATAGAGCTTTAGGTTTCAGGTAAAACACTCCAATTGCACAATTATAAAATAGAGAATCAAAGAAAAATAATCTGGAATGCAAAGTGAAATAATTTACCTAAATAATGTAACATACAAATGATGCAAAATAAAACAAAGTAAAACAAATGTGAGTTAAATACAGAAACAAAGAAAAAATCGATTCACAAAACCTGAGTTGTGCACTACAATCTTTTGTAGTTAGAGCGTGACGTGTTTAAAGCTGCACTTCAGACTTGTTGTGACATCACAACGTTACAGAAACACTCATGGCTCATTTTAAAGCTAGTTTTCCAAGGACAAAGACGAGAAAATACATTATCGTCCACCTTTTGCATGCAAAGAGACAGAAGTTAAGGTACAGGTACATTAAAAAACTAAATATATCACATCTAAACAAAACCACAAAAAAAAGTGATATTATAAAACCTAAATCTGACATTGAAGTGTTAGGTCTACAATACGGGACCATGTTTTGAAGCCGTGACACAGAGCAGGCTTTATGAAATGTGCTGCAGGCTGCTGATGTTTTCATCAGTTAACAAAACTTTATACAAAATAAACATCATAAAAAGGAACCTGCATTCAAATGAGCTGGGAGCTCTGGCCGATCGTCCCCGAGTCCTGGACACAAAGACGTCTTTATGCAGCCAGGGCGTCCATCCAGTAGGTGGGCGCTGTGTGTGTGTGTGTGTGTGTGTAGTAGTAGTAAAGTCAGTGTTTGGGTCCATCAGTACATGTGTACACAGTGTTATTAAAGCACCTGGTGTAATCAAAACTCAAACAAGAAGGGCTCTTTATCTAACGTCAACCGACACCAACACCAACACATAGGATTCACAACACGGTCTGTGTGCGATACGCTGCTGCTGCTGCTGCTGTCATTGTAATTATTCATCATGACACACAATACAATAATATCACTTTATAATCATTGTCTCCATCTGTTTCCCCATCGCAGAGAGAAAAAAAAGACAGAAAAAACAGCCCTCGTCGCTTCCCGTCTGCTTTAAAATGACCAGTTTCTTTCTGTCAGTAACAAACCAATCAGGCGTAAAGTTGCTCACAATGACACCTACAGTGCATCTGTCACTGCCGCTGTGTGTGTGTGTATATTTGTGTATGTGTGTGTGTCACGGTGCGTTTGAGGAGACGCGTTCCCCCCTCGGTGTCATCCTCTCTTGTTTTAACCCGATCAAAGGTCAGAGCGTTTGTTTGTCGACGCCTCGGTGAGCGTGGAGTTTCAGCTGCTGCAGGATGAGGAAGCAGCGGACGACTGGCGCTGTCCGAGTCATATCACTCACTTTAACACTTTAACACTTTAACATTAACATTTCCCTTCTTTATGATCTGATCTATGCTGAGTCAGGCTGTTTCAGCGCTTCACTAAAATACCAATGTGCAGCTTTTCATAAAAACCCAGCCTGATGTGTTTAGGATCTCTGCTAGAAGCCAGTCTCCAGCTCTTCACGTCAGTAGGTCGTGTTACCATTGTGAGACGACTCATTGAAATGAATGAATGACTCAAAAAGTCGAAGCGTATTTCTTTGAAGAATGATTCATTATAATTGCATTTTACAGTAAATTCTATCTTATATTGTTCTAGAAATACCAGTCTCTGTAAACGTTCACCTCCACTGGCCATTATATTTAACACACACAACCATAATCTCATGCTGCAGTGTTGATTCCATAATGGTCCACTGTTGCCTCAAGGCAATTTTCTATACAACAGGTGCATTTTAACAAGTTTCCATTATTTAATAAGCTAATAAATTGCATTGAACTATTAAAAATTAAACTTTACTAGTCTATTAGTGTAATTTTTTTTTTCCAGACGAAAAAGGGCCGTTTCCTTTAAAAAAAAAGTCTCCAAAATGGGTTTCAGTGTGGCTTCCTTAAAGTCATGTGATAAATTAAAGCATTGTTATTGGTTCTCTATGGTCTTCTCTCTTTTTTAAAGTATTACAGCATTAAAAGCATTGTGGAGATGTGACAGGCCAAAAATATGGTTTGTTGCCTGAGGGCAACACGGTACCATATTAATATTCAGGGCTGTTGCATCAGACTGTTTCACTTTGTTTGTTCTCTTACTGTAAATAAGTTTAATTTCAGGCTTCCCCTCCTCCTCCATCCTACTTCCTCCTTCCTTTTTGTGATTGATGTGATTGATGTTGCTGCTTATTAAAACTGAGAGGAGGGTGAAACAGGGTTTTGATAGTAGAATGACTCAGCAGCAGCAGCAGCAGCAGCACCTTTCTATTGTTGCACACACGTCTCACTTCTTGGTAACAGGTAGCTGTACACAAAACCCAACAGAGAGCTTTCAGATGAAGTGTGACATGTTTTCCCACTGTTGAGTTAGAAACAGTTTTTGCCGCTTTGATCTCTTGAATGATCCGATCATGAAATGTCAAAGGTAATATCTTTAATTCGTCTTTTTATAATCCCACCAATGAAAAAGAGAAGCAGAACTGAAGATTTTTTGTCTTTTTTTTGTTGCAGAAAACACACAAAAAAAACAGCCACAGAAATAGTTAAAGCAGAAGTAAGCGATATTTTTATGTTAATATAAGTCTTAAATAGTTATATCTTCCGACAGCAATCACTTACATAGAGTGTTTGGACCGAAACACGGGTCTGTCAGTCCCTCTGCTCTGCTCTGAGCCGAGGAGAAAACTTTTCTTGTATCCTACAAGTTTTATCCAATGAGGAGAGAGAACGGCATGAAGGGCTGTGTGTGCAGCCAAGAGATGCGTGTGAATGTGGTGACGTAGGGACGAGGACCAATAGAGCCATGACGAGGGCGGGGGCTGCTAACTCCGTCGGCTGACAAGACGTTATGGTGCGTTCAAGGCAACTCGTAACTCCTGTTTTTTCGACCTGTGAAGTCGTACCAGTTCGATCTGGTGCGAGTTCACGGGTCGGAAAAACACGAGTGGCCGTTATAGTGCACTTTCACAGGCATCAGGTCGGAGAAACACGAGTTGTGGGTTGCCTGGAACGCTACAAAGTCATAAGTCGTGACTTGAAGCTGTAACTTACGGTTTCAAAAGCCTGCCTGGAACGCAGCATTAGCCAAAACGACCGGATCGCTTACTTCTGCTTTAAATTATTTATTTATTATGAGAAGTGGTACGTCACAAGTGTTTATTGTGTGTTAATGTGTCTCTCCACAGCTCAGCGCTCAGCACACGAGCTTCCCATGGTGGAGAAGCAGGACATGGACAGCTGCTCGGTGCTCGGCGGCCAGCAGATGATCCTCACCGGGCAAAACTTCAGCTCCGATTCCAAGGTCATTTTCACGGAGAAAACCCAGGGTGAGTGACGTCAACACACACACATGCACGAGTGTTGTAGTCAAGACCACGTAACCTGAGGCCGAGTCCAAGACCATCACTGTATCCAGTCCCAGTCCTCATAATAATCATAAACAAAAATAAAATGCTTAACTTAAAGGGACATTGTGTATCTTCTCCTGTTATCTATTCATGAAAATCAATTATTTGGTTCTTCAGTCTGTTTTCCATTAATCAGTAATCCCCCCATCAACAAAGTGAAGTGTTCCTTTCAGCTCTGAATTAGCCGTTCATATCATTCATATCTACATGGAGCGGTAAGCTCGGTGCTGCTGCCATGTGGTGTCGCCATGTTTTTACGTTCAGTGGCAGCGTGACGGTAGGAAACCACGGAAACTCAGCGGAGACACCAGACGGAGCTGTCGGCTCAGGTCGAGGTGGCGTCTGTGAAAAGTCACCACGGTAACGCAGTGAGGAGGAATGGAGCGTTACACTGATGCTGCATTCACCTGCAGTCGGGCAGACGGCCGTCGCTAACATACCGGATGTCATTTTAGTCACAGAGGTCCAGAGAAAGCCGGTAAAACGTGGGTCGGGTAAAACAATACGACATCGCCATGACAACATATTGTCACGTGTATTGTTTTGCCTCGTGCTGACGGACCTCTTGTTTACATAGAGGCTTGTTTATGCCTTTACGTGCAGCGGCTGTCGTCCGTCTGCCGTCTTTCACGTGAATGCAGCATGAAAAATACGATTGAGTTGCTTGAGATCTACAACCACAACGCTAGATGGGAGGAATTCCTACACAATGTAGCTTTAACTTAACTTAACTCTCCCGTTTACATCTTTTTATCCGACCAGTTGATGTGTACATAACATACAATTAAACGAGTGTATTGTTATTTTGAGAAACGGCGTTAAAACGGGGGAAACAGTAACTTTTTTGATTGATTAGTCGTTACTAAAAGAAGTAGCACTGTTACTCCCATCACTGGTCTTGAGGAAAAATGAATGAAGTCGAGACTGAGACAAGACTAAGACTTTGAAAACGTGGTCTCAAGACCGAGTACTACTACAACACACACACATGTACACATGCACACACACACACACACACACAGCAGCTCCAGTATTTAGGTCAGGCTGCGATGCCAGGAAAGCAAACTGAAAGTGACTGAAACCTGTAAAAGGTTGTGTGTTGCTGTGGTGTGTGAGCATGTGCTGGCTCTGTCACAGTGTTACCACAACATGAGAGATAACAATGAGTCATGAGCTGCAGCCACGTCTGTGTAGCCAGTTCACAGATTCTCTCTGTCTCACCAGCCTTCATTGTATATAGATGGAGCCGCACGACTTTCATTTGCATGATCCAGATGATAACGCCGCGGCCTCGCTTCCTTTTGCCCTTTTCTTTCCTCCCTGACTTCCATGATGTCTTATCGCTGCTCAGATGGGCCTTTTGTTGTGTGATTAATGGTTCTGTGTGTCACATGAAATGTTGTTTCATGCACGTTTGTTGGCACTTATGAGTGCGTCTGGATGGAGCTGGGCAGGATTTACTTTTACGTCCCTTGATGGAGATTAAATGCTTTTCTTTTTTAAACCTATTATGTAATGTCAGAGGAGTAATGGAAATTATGATTCTCTGTCTTCTAATCTTTTTATGAAAAAAATGTATAATGTGATAATGGAGTTAGGTCAGTTGCTAAAACAACTAATTTATTTGTATTTTATAATTCTCCAGTGTTGATTCATGAGAAGATCTAAAAAAAAAAACATCTCAGTGTTAGTTTTCCATCTCCTCTCTCTTTCAGCTTCTCTCTGGAGCTCTAGTAACAACAGGTCGGTGTGAGCCAATCAGAAGAGAGATGGCTCTGAGCCTCTCCTCTGATTGGCTGACTGTTTTCTGACTGATCCAATAAAAATAGAGGAACGGATTACAGAATAAAACACTCAGAGAAACCAAAAATCCTGCAAAGTGTAGTTGGATGGTTTTGTCCAGGTGGTGGTGAGGGGGGGCGGGGCTTAGTTGTGACATCACAAAGTGACAGGAAGTCCTGACGGCTGGTTTTAAGGCTCAGTTTCTGAATACAGGCTGTGTGCATTTCTCTGTGGACTGAGGCTTTGATACTTTCACAGTATTAATATAGAACCTAGAGCTGCTTTATAATCACACTACACATGGACATCTACCTTTATACTGTATGGAGCTTTAACACAAACATCTACCTTTATACTGTATGGAGCTTTAACACAAACATCTACCTTTATACTGTATGGAGCTTTAACACAAACATCCACCTTTATACTGTATGGAGCTTTAACCTTTTCAATGGAGTATTTCAGGCAGTCTACTGTTTATCACCTGCTGTAAATCATGCAGGGCTCTATGGTTATGAATGGTTATGTAAAAACACTTTTTTATGTTTTTTATGGACAGAATCAGTTTTTTACTGCCTGATATTGTGACTCACTGACTCCACTGCCGTCTGTCTGAGAGCTCAGAGAGTTTTGGCCTCAAAAAAACTTGGACCCCAGGCTTCCCGGGGTTCCCTGCCCGTGTGTTACGACACGCAGCAGTAATGGACAGTGAGACAGAGAGACGGAAAAAGAAACTCCTACGGAGAGAGAGAGAGGGAGAGAGGGATTGCCATTGTTTTGGAGAGTTTCTGTATGACACAAAGTTCTGGACGAGCTGCAGCTGTGAAATCCCTCCGAATGAGAGACAGCTGGACGAAGAGGAGGAGGAGAGGAAAGCTTCCCGGGCCAAGTCGAGCCTCCTCCTCCTCCTCCTCCTCCTCAGTCAGTCGTCTTCAGGGGGAGTACAAGAGTCGGGGTATCCCCTCCGAGTTAGAAACGCAAACAAATCCCAACGCCAAGAAAGCAGCAATCATCACGTTCTGTCGGGGAAGTGGAGAGAGTTGATCATAAAAATATACAGTTTAAAACAAAAGTTGGCTGCATCTTCTCCTTCTTCTTCCTGCTGACTCATTTCAACCATGTGTTTTTCATCAGCGATCTGAGAGAGAGGGTTTCCCACCTACAGTAACAGCAGCAGCACATGTCCTATCATGTGTTCGGGCCACATGGAGTTTACGTTGCACTTTTTGGGGGGGGTTTTTTGTGGCTTTTTTTAACCTTTTCACCCAAGTGACAGTTTAACTGTGATGTGATGAAGTGTGATGTAACCTGACATGGAACAGAGAGAAATCCAGACGCTCGCCGCCGTTCTCCTCCAATGTTGTGTTTCTGCTTCCCACATTAACGTCCAGTCAGTCAGTCAGTCAGTGCTGCGTTCAAGAGCAGACAGGTCACCACGGAAACATCAGCTGTGATTTAATCTACAGCCACAAACAGGCTGTTTGTTTTTTTTTTATATTAATTTAATATTAAAACACACACTGCAAAAACTCAAATATCTTACACCAAGAATATTTGTCTTATTTCTAGTCAAAACGAATCTCATTATACTTAAAATAAGACTCATCACATTAAAAAGTAGCTTCTTTTTAGACACTTTTTACTTCTTTCAAGCATATTTTCACTTGAAATAAGTAGAAAAATCTGACAGTGGAGCAAGTTTTTCTTCCTTATTACAAGCACA
This sequence comes from Trachurus japonicus, assembly GCF_045865225.1. Taxonomy (NCBI): domain Eukaryota; kingdom Metazoa; phylum Chordata; class Actinopteri; order Carangiformes; family Carangidae; genus Trachurus; species Trachurus japonicus. Next base: position 33,345,301 of record NC_140913.1, read on the forward strand.
AAAAACTTTGCTTTCACTGGCAGATTTTTCTACTTATTTCAAGTGAATATTTGTTTGAAACAAGTGAAAATGATCTAAAAACAAGTTAATTTTTAGGTGATGAGTCTTATTTTAAATGGAGAGAGATTAGTTTTGACTAGAAATGTGACATTTTGACAAGAAAAAGGACAAATGTTCTTGGAAAGATTTTGAGTTTTTGCAGTGGAGTCAGAGTTGTCTGTGCATCTCCTCTATAACAGGACGGAGTCGCTCCTCCTCCTCCTCCTCCTCCTCCTTCTCCTCCTGCTGTGGGATTGTGGGGTTTGATTCAGCAGCATTTTCCAAAACGTACAGATTAAATAAAGATCTGCAGGTTTTAACCGGTGTCTTGAAACAATTAACCTAAAACTTTACTGCAGCGTTAATCACCACATTGTTTGACTTGAGGTTTTCACTTTCTCTCCAGACGGGCAGCAAATCTGGGAAATGGAGGCAACGGTGGACAAAGACAAGAGCCAACCTGTATGTATGGTTATTATTATTAATATACATCTGACTATAGATATATATATATATATATGTATATATACAGTAGCATCATGCAAAAGTTTGTCCCCCCCTGGTTTAAAATGTCTGTTAATGTGAACAGTTCATCAAGTGGAAGATGAAATGATCTCCTAAAGACATAAAGTTACAGATGACACATTCATTTTACATTTTAAACTATATAAATGTATCATTTATTTTCATCTTTTCCATGTTTAAACCGACTGTTTCCCCTTTGGAAATTATCTCAGTATGTAAACAGTAAATATCTTGTCTGATACCTTGGTCAAAGTTCTCTGAGAGCTCAAGTCTCCTGGGTTTCCCATTCTTCTGCAAGCTGCTGCTTTGTTTCCCTTTTTCACTCTGACACTGTAGAAAACAAAAATAATACACTGACATTGATTAAAATATTGAAATAAAAGAGTTTTTCATGTTTAACTTTATGTCTTTTGGAGATCATTTCATCTTCCACTTGATGAACTGTTTTAACATTAACAGACATTTGGACCAGGGGGGGAACAAACTGTCCAAAGGTTTCAGGCAGTATAAGTAAAGTAAAGATGGTTTCATGAACCGTCTTTATTTATGTATTAACTCCATCCAAAGTCAACAGAAGGAAACCTCCTTGTACACCTTCTTGTGAATTAAAACTGTTTATTACGACACTGGCTGTAATGTCCGGGTCGTTGTCACGCTGCAGAGTAAATGTAGAACGGTGCTGCGTAACGAAGAAGAGTCTAAACATCTTGAAGGGCCTAAAGCTTTTGCACAGTGCTGTAAAAACCACACAGAAACATGTGAGTTGTCATGAATCTGGGATCAGTTTCACTTCACTCGGTGCTCTATTGTCTTGTCTTGTGTTGTGTTGTGTTGCGTAGAGCATGCTGTTCGTGGAGGTGCCGTCCTACAGAAACGCGTCCGTGTGTCATCCAGTCAAAGTCAACTTCTACGTCATCAACGGCAAGAGGAAGCGCAGCCAGCCGCAGCACTTCACCTTCACACCGCTGGGATGTAAGACCGCTGCTCAGCCTCTCTGTGGTATGATGATGATGATGATGATGTCACACACTGTCACATAATAGAGCGTGTTGCCAGTTGCTGACGTCAAAACCCTGAAGTTTATCACTACACGGCGCTGGTTCCAGGAAAAGAAAGTGAATGGGATTTCTGCATTGTGTTTTGGATTGATGACGTTGGTAACGTTGTGTAATTATCTCATAGCGTGGTGAATGTGCAGGTCACAACTTGTCCACCAGAGTGTTGTGGAGTTGTTGGATTGTGTGTTTGATGAGTTTGATGAGGGAAACCAAGAAATCCCATGAGCCTCCGTAGCGTAGCTCTGAGCAGCTCACGGCTCTGCTCCGCCGTTCTAAAAATAGCTTGCACCGACAATTAAAGGTGACGAACCTACTGCTACGACTATAGGGATTATGGGCCAATTTGACAAAATGTTGAACTATCCCTTTAAATACAACAATTAAGAAAAAATAGATTCACAAAACATCACAAAACCTGAGTTGCACTACAATCTTTTAGAGCGTGACGTGTTTAAAGCTGCACTTCAGACTTGTTATCACTGCTTAGTTGTGACATCACAAAGTTACAGAAGCCCTCATGGCTCATTTTAAAGCTAATTTTCCAAGGACAGAATAATTATTATTATTAGGAAACGAGCACCCATGTCTAACTCTAACTGTTCTGTCTCCGTCCAGCTCCGTCCATCAAGACCGAGCCTCTGGACGAGTACGAAGCCGACCACATGGTCTTTGCGATGCCTCAGATCTTGGGTCTGTCTCCTCACTCCTACTACCACGGTCCCCGCGGCGGCGGCGGAGGCGGTGGCGTCCTCCACCCAGACAACGGCCTGTTGCCGGGCCTGGCGTCCTGCCAGCGCCTCAGCTCCAGCCTGACCAATCAGGACGCAGCGCGCTTCCAGCAGCAGAGCCCGGCCATCGTCTACTCCCGTGGCGGCGGCGGCGGCGGTGGGAAGAGTCTGAGCGGCGGCCCCGGCCTCTACCAGCAGCAGAGCGGCGTGATGATCCCCGACCCGCACCGCTCCGTCCTGGTCCACACCGGCTCCCCGGCCCAGTCCGGCGCCGGCGGCCAGCACCCGTCCATCATCCAGTTCTCTCCGACCAACCACCACCAGCTGCTCCGCGCCGGCGAGCCGCAGCCTCTGGCGCCGCCGCCGCCCGACGCCCAGCAGATCATCTACTGCGACGGCTTCTCCCCGCAGGCCGCCGCCGTCTCCCCCGCCACGCCGCCGCCGCCGCCGGCCCACGCTCAGCAGCACTATCCCACCGTCACCGTCATCCAGCAGCAGCAGAAGAGCCGCGGCCAACAGGCACAGCCGCCGGCATCACAGCAGCCGCCGCCGGCGCCACCGGGCGACGGGCAGCGGCGGGTGACGGTGAAGGAGGAGAACCTGGACCAGGCCTACCTAGATGATGGTGAGTGTAAGTTGCTGCTTTTATTCTCTGAGTGAGTGTTGAGTCGTTTACATGCAGCGTCTGAGTTCTGTCCTCGTCAGCACTGCAAAAACTCAAAATCTTTCCAAGAATATTTGTCTGTTTTCTTGTCAAAATGTCTCATTTCTAGTCAAAGCGAATCTCTTTCCACTTAAAATAAGACTCATCACATAAAATTTTACTTGTTTTTAGATCATTTTCACTTGTTTCAAACTAATTTTCACTTGAAATAAGTAGAAAAATCTGCCAGTGAAAGCAAGTTTTTTGTGCTTGTTTCCAACCGGACGCGGCGGTTCAGGCTGAAAATATATTAGAGCTGCAACAATTAATCGAACAAGAATCGATTATTAATCTTCAACTATTTTGATCATCTAATAATCAGTTTGAGTAGTTTTTTAAGAAAAGAAGTCCAAATTCTCTGATTCCAGCTTCTTAAATGTGAATATTTCTGATTTCTTTGTTCCTTTATGACAATAAACTGAGTCTCTCTTTGGTTTGTGGACAAAACAAGACGTTTGTGGACAAAACAAGACATTTGAGGACGTCGTCTGGTGGTTTGGGAAACACTGGTTGATGTTTTTCAACTTTTTATTGACCAAACAACTAATCGATTAATCGTTTAATTAAATGATAATGAAAATAATCATTAGTTGCAGCCCTAGATTAGTTGTTTGGTCAATAAAATGTTGAAAAACATCAATCAGTGTTTCCCAAACCACCAGACGTCGTCCTCAAATGTCTTGTTTTGTCCACAAACCAAAGAGAGACTCAGTTTATTGTCATAAAGGAACAAAGAAACCAGAAATATTCACATGGTTTGGGAAAACACTGATTGATGTTTTTCAACATTTTATAACATTTTATTGACCAAACAACTAATTAATTTATCGAAAATGAAAATAATCGTTAGTTGCAGCCCAACAATATATCCACAAATTCCTAAAATATCCTTTTTTTTTAATAAAACACATCTCTCTGGTCGTCACTGTGTGAAATACACCCATCGGTGCCACATGCATCGTCCAGTTTCAGTCCGATTAAGGCGAATACATGCAGAAGAAAACCGATTCAGTCGTCCAGTTATAGGACATATCGGATTTAGGCAATAATTAGTTTTTTTCAAACTGTACTGAGTGTGAAGAGGTTGGACACAGACAAACAGACAGATGTGACAGATGTGTGCAGCCGCAGCGTCGATCCGAAACAATTCAAGGATATTTACAGTTTCTGCTCCGCGTCCTCGTGTCCTGCTGCAGGACGGAGTGAAGTGAAGTATCCCTGTGAACAAAACGTCAACAGAACAAGCTACACACTGTTAAAACAATCCGATGCCAGAGGTGGAAATAACAGGGATTATGACTCATGTGTTTATACTTAACGCTTGTCAGGCTCATTACCCTCTGACAGAATTAATGTCAGGCCACATCCAGAGGTTGAGCTCTTCCTCTTCCTTCAAGTTTTTTGTATTTGGATTTAAAGCTTTCGACTAAATCACATTATAATAAGTTTTATAATAGAAGAGAAAATGATGCAATATTTTTCTTTTTCCCCCCTCTGTGTCCGTCAGGTGGAGGTTTTCATTAGTTTGAGGTTTGTTCATACGGACTGAAGAGAGGGAGGGAGAAAAAAGTGTCACTCTCCCGGCCGCCTCGACATGTTGACACTGTTATGAAGTGAAAAACAACTTCCATGGCAACCATTGTCAAACAGTGGAACGGCGCTGCCTGGGAGAGCTGGGGAAAGCCTCTTTGTTTGTTGTAGTTGGCCGGCGTTCCTCCTTGGCCTTACGCCCCCCCTGATTCTGTCGGAGGGAAACCCACCAGAGGATTAGCTTTTTTTCCGACCGCTGGATTCTGCCAATCTGGCACAAGAAATTCCTATTTGCAGCTGCTCTAACCTCCAGAAATCCATCCCAGCCTGATCCCTGTAAGATAGCAGCAGCAGCAGGAGGAGGAGGAGGGCCGGCGCTGCGCAGGAAAAAGGAAAAGGCGCTGTGTGTGTGTGTGCATGTGTGTGTGTGTGTGTGTGTGTGTGTGTGTTTGTGTTTCAATGGAAAAAATGAAACGAAGAAGAAGAAAAAAGAAAAAAACGTGGGCCAGCGATGGAATTTGTGTTTTTTGGACGCGGCTCGCAGGGTTTCCCTCCGCAGTAAACAGCAACGGGGCTGTGAGCTGAGTTTGTGAATTAACAAGGACGAGTCGCTCTGACTTGCTGCAGCTTCGTTTGAACACTTTTATTTTAATCCAAAAGCAGATTTTAACCCCTTCCTGGATGTTAAAGCCCCAGTGTGTAACTTATTTGGCTTTTTATGATCAAAAATCAAATCTGTCTTTCATAAATACGTATTTCACTGAAGTGGAATCACAGCCGCATACAAATAAAAGCTTTCTCATACCTTAGAATGAGTTGTTACAAGTCGTTACAAATACATACTGCCGAATACGTTCAGATATGCAACCGCACCGCTAGATGATATGGAGGCTCATGGGATTTCTTGGTTTCCCTCATCAAACTCATCAAATACACAATCCAACAACTCCACAACGCTCTGGTGGACAAGTTGTGACCTGCACATTCACCACGCTATGAGATAATAACACAACGTTACCAGACAGAGTTGTTTTAGAGGGAAATTCATGCAAAACCACTGATGCGCGTTGCCTTCAGGGACAGTTTTTCATCAAGCAGTCTCTGTATTTCCCTCTAAAACAACTCTGTCTGGTAACGTTGTGTTATTATCTCATAGCGTGGTGAATCTGCAGCTCACAACTTGTCCACCAGAGCGTTGTGGAGTTGTTGGATTGTGTATTTGATGAGTTTGATGAGGGAAACCAAGAAATCCCATGAGCGTCCGTAGCGTAGCTCTGAGCAGCTCACGGCTCTGCTCCGCCGTTCTAAAAACAGCTTGCACCGACAATTAAAGGTAACGAACCTACTGCTATGACTATAGGGATTATGGTAATGGGCCAATTTGCCAAAATGTTGAACTATCCCTTTAACTGTACTTTGTCCCCCAAAAGCCAGAAGTTGCAGGCGATCTTTTATTAAAGCAAAAAAAGAAAAGAAACCATGTGTCCCCCTCGCTGCAGGTGGAAACCCACCGGGTCTGGTTGTCACCTCTAACAAACAGGGGGACTTCCCACATATTCAAAACATCTTTTTTCTTTTTGTCTTTGTCAGACAAAAGTGTGAGAAGATAAATAAGGTCAGAAAAATCCCTCCGGTGACGAGGTGTGATCCCGACCACAAAAAAAAACAACCTTTCTCTTTCTTTCTTCAAAACGCGGCGGGATCATCAAAGATCAAACGCAACTTCACCGAAAAGCGAGATTGTCAACATCACTCATCGAGACGTCGTGTGTAGTCATTTTTGGAAACAGAAGGGAGGGAGAGGGGATAGAGGGGGAGGAGGAGGAGGAGGAGGAGAGAGGGGGTGATGATGCCACATCCTGGTATCGTCACAGTGTTGTGGTCGATAACTGTCACATCTCTGAGGCTCCTGAACCGTGTCAACCTTCAACCTACTGTCACCACTCTTATAAGGCGAGACACTAACAGGCAGTGACATTGTTTTTTCATGCACCGATCAATTTTGAGATTTTGGGGCTATTTTGCTTCCTTATCATGTCTTGAAATGGTAGAAAATCCACATTAAGGTTTTTATTTTACTTCATTTCGTCAGTAGATTTCTCCTAAAGTCACTAAAAGTTAGTCTGTCCCATGTCATGTCAGGTGTCATTGTAAAGCTCTCTCTCTCTCCTGAACAATGATGTAGGCTCAAATATTATCATTTCCTTTGTATCGGCAACAAATCGTGAAAGTATGATTGACAATAACAATCTATGTAATTTTTAAAGGCCGTTTTCTCAGAAAGAGTTTTTCAGACTCAGACACTGAGCTAGAAATCTCCACTTCAGCAGCACTTACAGACACCAAACCTTCCAGTTTGATCCCTTTCTATATTCTGAAGGTTTTTACAGAGGGGACCTGTAGTGTCTCAGCTTAAAATGAAAAGACTCTTTCATTTCGTCGTTACTCAGGCCTGGTTGGTGCATAATCTCTTCCCCACACACACAACCCAGTTTGTTTGGTTTGAGCCGTATTTAATTTTTATTTTTTTATTTTTGATTCCCATGAATTTAAAAATAAGAAACCTGTAGGAACGTGCCGTACCTTTGGACCTGAGAGGGCAGGAATGTCTGCATGGCATTCACCGGCTCCATGCCTAAGTAACAACATAGTTTTAGAAGAAAAACACACAACAAGAAGAAAAGAGAAGGAGCGAGCCACTGGCGAAGCAGAGCGACAGATTTAGTGGGTGTGGAATAAAGCCCAGAGGCAGCGGAGCAGCTGAAATTGTTCCAGCAGGTAGAGATCAGGGAAAGGAGAGATAAAGCACATAGCAACAGCGCCGGTGGACACGCATTAGTCTCAGCTCACTTCCATCACACACACACACACACACACATATATACACATATACACACACTTAGCATTGTTTAATCTAGTGTGCAACAGTTGGTTCATGTGCACAGATGTACAGTTTTAAAAGGCTGCGATGTTTCTGATCGGATCTCACTGTGACGGTGAATCTGTATGCAAAGTAGAGGTAGGAGCTAAATACTGACACACACTGTTGATAAGCTGCTTTAATACTTTATTATATAATCAAGAGATCTGTCTTATTCTATTTTATTCTATTTATTGATTCTTTCTCATTCTTATATCATCTTGATTTACCACTAATGTGCTGAACACGACTAAATGTCATTGTATATTAATCATACAATGACATTAAAGGTGTCTTACTATCTCATCTTATCTTATTGTTAACATGCTAAACACCTTGTAGCGACACATTATGTAACAAAGTTGCATTATGTAATAATGTAATTCATTTTCACGTCATGATGTAATAATCTGCCACATTTTGTAATAAAATTCTTAGGTAATAATAAACTTTGCCACATTTTTTAATAAGTTTTTACTGGATATATTGCATTAGTTATCACAAAATGCGAGTGTTGCACTTTTTTACATAGAAAATGTAATAATTCGGTGCATTATTATGTAACGACTTATTACAAAATGCGGCAACAGTTCATTCATTCATTTATTCATTCATTCATTCATGTGAACCAGACTTTATGACATCACAATGACACGTTACAGTAAATGTAGCATCTGAAACCAATGTGAGGTTTTTAGTC
>NC_140913.1:33353603-33442823 GCF_045865225.1 Trachurus japonicus
CATAGGCGGCGCTAGGGCAGAAGGAATGGGGAAGCTACGGGACAAAAAAAAAAAAGAAAAAGAAAAAAAAGTCTTTACCCAGGCAGATATACTGTAGCCTATATAGTTTTGATGTTCATCAAACTGAGATGCAGCAGAATGATTCCTTTCATTCTCTACTTGTTTTTTTTTTGTTGTTTTTTTTTTGCTTTTGTAGTGGCCCATAATTAACCTAATCAATGTTCTTACCCTAAGCAGCACGCCACGGGGCGTTTGTGTCATATTTTTCAACTATTTCTTCAGGTTTAAATCCTCTTAGTTGTCGCTCTCGATGTACAGAAGCATCAGAGTTGACAGTATCTGCTGTGCCATTGTCCTCATCCAGTTGCGCAACTGCTGTGAGAATGTGCGCTCACACAGGTGTCCAGAGGTAGGCCGGTGACTGGAGGAGGGAGGCAGCAGGTGTCCGGGCGGTCGGGGCTGCTGTCTGGACGTAACTTAGGCCAGTGACTGGAGGAGGGTGTGCGCAGGTGTTCGGGGGGGGCGCGGCTGTCCGGAGGTAGACCGGTGACTCGCGGGCAGTGGCCGGTATCCGGGGGGGGGCAGCCGGTGTCATCATGGAGGCCAGTGGCAGGAGAGAAGGCGGCAGCCGGTCGTGGAAGCATCGTGGTCGGCTTCATTGCTGCTGCTTCATGGGACTCTCGGACTCGTCAATTTTGATATTCAAAAACCTTCTAATGTCCGTTTTACCGGGCTTTTTTCTTTTAATTTCGCTGGACTGTCAGTGACTACAGTAGCATAGCGAGGCAAAGGGGTAAGCTTCTACGCTGCGCGTTGTAGCTACGCCGTGTGTACTTAATGACGCAGGTAACCAGTCATATAGGGGAGAGTGGGGTAATTTGTGCCATGGGGCAAGTAGTTCCACCCCTGTTATCTAGAAAACTATAGAAGAAGTTGGTCATGTGATAACATATTTTTGAAGGGGCATCCATTTCACTCATCCTATCAAGAAGGGAGACACATGGCTTGAGAGGAAAGCACATTTATGTTCAAAAAACAAGTTTTTGCCCTCCAAAGTAAAATTTCTATGATCAAGGTTTTTTGATTGCCGTGTTTGAACAATTATAGATAACTTTGAAAACAGTTCACACATGTTTTAGTGCTTTATTAAGCTACACCATGAGTCTATACAGTTAGCATGATGCCAGCTCAAAACAGCTGGGGAATCCTTTTTTTTCCAAAATGCTGGGCTTGGGGTAATTTGTGCCAAAGGGCCTGGGTTAAGTTGTGCCAGTGGCAGTGCTGTCTGTGTATAGGAGAAACATGGCAGTGGGCACGGATTTGCTTGAAACTTAACATGTGTGATGAGGGACCGCCCCTGAACACACCTGCCCAGTCTGGTTGTGCTCTTAGCCTGGTGGATGAACAAAACATTGCGTTTCTTTGCGCCACAGCCCCCAGCGTGGCTCAGGTCTCCACGACTACATGGGGACAAGCGAGGGCCCGATCATCGCCGCTTCTGGCTTTAATTTTGTATTGAATGTCTTGCTTTTATATAGCATTAACATTTGTGAGATTAAAATTATCTGTTTTACTTCAATTATCAATGGCACAATTTACCCCAGTGTATTCTCTCCAATGGCACAACTTACCCCGCACCGGGGGCAAGTTGTGCCAGATTTTTTTTTTTTTTTCTAAAGCTATATTTCTGAAACAGTTGATTTAAGATTCAAAGTGATTGTTCCCAGGGATGCACAACATCCTAAACTATATGTACATATATTAGTTGGGGGCATTATTATAATCCCCTTGCTTTAAAGGCAATTTAAGTAAAAATTGGCACTACTTACCCCGCTCTCCCCTACCACTGAAATAAAAAATAAATAAACCATCGACATAGATAATACTTTAAAAATGTGTGTTTTAATGTATTTCCCACCTCTTTCTAAAATATAATTTAAAAACAACAACGAAAAAAAATTATTTTATTTTTTCATTTTATTATTTGTGATGATTCATTTTCTGTGACAATCTAGGGGAAGCTAAGCTTCCCTTAGCCTATTGATAGCGCCGCCTATGTTTTTAGTCAATGAAATGGGCGTTTCTCAGAGTGAGTGTGTGTTTGGACAGTGGATGTTATTATATCTATATGATGAACAAATAAAGATGCATCGCAATAAATCAAAAAATCATGTAAAAGTTCGTGCATTTCAGTCGCTCAGTTCAAATAGTTAAACTATGACACACAAACTGAAATATTTAAAGTCTTTATTTCTTTTAATTGTAATGATTATAGCTTATATTTAAAGCAGAAGTAAGTGGTCCGGTCGTTTTCGCTAATGCTGCGTTCCAGGCAGGCTTTTGAAATCGTAAATTACAGCTTCAAGTCACAACTTACGACTTTGTAGTGTTCCAGGCAACCCACTCCTGTTTTTCCGACCTGTTTTACCGGTGAAAGTCACTATAACGGCCACTCGTAACTTCCGACCGGTGAACTCGTACCAGATCGAACTGGTACCACTTCACGGTCGGAAAAATACGAGTTTCCTTGAACGCACCATAACAGTCCTCGTCCCTACGTCGCCACATTCACGCGCATCCCTTGGCTGCACACACAGCCCTGCATGCCGTTCTCTCTCCTCATTGGATAAAAACTGTAGGATACGATAAATGTTTTCTCTTCGGCTCAGAGCAGAGCAGAGGGACTGACAGACCCGTGTTTCAGTCCAAACACTCTATGTAAGTGATTGCTGTCGGAAGATATAACTATTTAAGACTTATATTAACACAAATATATCACTTACTTCTGCTTTAATGAAAAACCCCAAAACTCAGTAACTCAAAGTTAAAATACAGTGAAAAAGTTCATTATTGTGACCTGATAATGTCACTCTTTAATTAGATAATTAACTTAAAAGCCTTTAAACTGTCTCGTAGTCTGGTTCATGCTGACCTCCATCTTATTCTACTCTATCTACTGATCATCTGCTGATTTCATAAGTTTGCTCCGCCTCAAGGAAAATAGACGGTCTATATATATTTTTTATTTTATGTTTATTTCAACAGAAAGAGACAGAATATCAACAAAACATCCAGAAATTATGTCATTATTATAAAGGTTATAGATTAATTCACATTTGATCAAGTGAAGTAAGGACAAAAATACAAATACTGCACCTAGAGGAGTTGTATTTATCATTTATTTCCTTTTTTAACTGGACAATAACAGGGTTAGTGACTGTTTCACTGTGCGTACGAGTGTGTGTGTGTGTGTGTGTGTGTGTGTGTGTGTGTGTGTGTGTGTGTGTGTGTGTGTGTTGTGTGTGTGTGTGTGTGTGTGTGTGTGTGTGTGTGTGTGTGTGTGTGTGTGTGTGTGTGTGTGTGTGTGTGTGTGTGATGATTGATGACACAACACACACACACACACACACACACAGACCTGTGGTTAGTCTGGTTGTTAGTTGCTCGTCCAGTCGCTCCACTTTCTCTCTGTGGCTTTTTTTTTTTTGAACATGCAAATCACTCGCACGGACGCACAAACAACAACACAAACACACATTCCAGGTCACAGCGTGCAGCGACTGAGTCAGCTACTGTACAAGGTCTCTCTCTCTCTCTCTCGCTCTCGCTCAGTAAACAGAGCAGCTGATTGGTCCTCGGGCCTCGGGGGTCCAGACACTCACCTATTGAAGAGACTGGCCCAGTGTTCGAGCCTGCGATCGCTGCCAACCCTTCATTAGCCGTCAGTTAAAGCTCCTCTGTGTGTTTCCCCGCTGCATCTCTGAGCTCGTTTTCTTTTTTTTTTTTATGAAGATGAAAGTTTCTTTAAGGCGTTAGGTGTCAGAGGGAATTCCTCCACAGACTAAAATAAACAGGGACGCTGATGTCGTGACGACAGCGCAGCAGCAGCGAGCGCCCGGTTTGGCTTCAAGGAGACGAAGCTGCTGCTGCTGCTGCTGCTGCTGCTGCTCGGGGTTTTATATATAAAGCAGCTCAGTGTTGTGGAGCCGTTAACTCTGCTGCCGACATCTGTGAGCGATCAGATCAGCAGGACGACACACACACACACACACACAAAGATCGGCCTGTTGGACCCTCACACACACCTCTGATCTCAACACCTCAACTGTCTGCTTACTTAAACCTTAAACGTTTTACGTTAAGGACCTGTAAATTGACACAAATTAGACCACGGATCCCCATTGGACAAATTTTTTTGAAGCAAACACCAGAAATACACAAATATTTGTTCTGAGACTGAAGAACGTTACTTTTTTTAGTCAATGTACGTTTAAATTAGGGCCTATGGCTAGCCTAGTAATCTAGCTGCACCCTAGCAGCAGCAAATATATTTGCTCCGTAGGTGGGTCTAGAAACGAGCCATAGGAACTTTTTGAGTCTCGAACACCGTTTGTGTTCACCAATCACAGCGCTCTATCTGTTTAGAGAGTCGTTGGGCGGGCTTAACGCAACGACAACATACATTTTAATTGGCTTGTCAGGCTAACGCAGGGTTTCCCGCAGCGCTTTCCTGTTAAGGCGGCCGCCTTAACAACAAAGAGCTACCGCCTAAACTAACATCTTAAAAAAAAAAAAAATTGTAGCGATATTCGCCGCCGCCCCCCCCCCCCCCGTCGGACGAGTGGCCGCATCCTCTCACACACATACAGCAGCGCGTGTTGAAAGCGAAACTTTAATACGGCACGGCGCGGTGCGTCCTCCCCCGTCGATCGATCCCCCCCCCCCCGTCAACAGATCTCCGCGCTACCACCCCCCCCCCCCCCCCCCCCCCGCCCCCCCCCCCGTCGACAGGTCAGACACCACCTTAACTAACAAATTTTCTGGGGGAAACACTGCTAACGTCATCCTGCTCTTTGCTCTGATTGGTCGTAGCGCTACCCTATTGGTGCAGAGGCAGTTTGAAAGACAGCCTTCATCCCGCCCCCTGGATTGAGCCGAGGTCTACCGGTCGTTGCCAGACTAGACATGTTAATGATATAGTCTGGCTTGTCAGGCTAGCCAATGGCGTGAATTTCTGGGAAAAAAAGTGTTAAGATTTCTTAAAAAAAAATTTTTTTTAAAAAGTTAAAAATTTTCTAGAACAAAGTTGAAAAGATTCTCAAAAAAAATTTTTTAAATAGAAATCTGGAAAAAGTGGTAAAATTTCTCAAAAAATGTTGTTGATAGTTGGACCAGTCCCAGCCTGGTCAGATGCATGCATGAACTGATGAAGCCTCTTGGATGAGAGGTGAAACGTCTTCCTAGACAAATAACCAAGTCCAGTTGCATTCAATTTAAATTTCCTTGAGATAGCTATGACCTGGACAAATGAGAATATTCACAGGCTTCTGGAAAAAAGTGTTAAGATTTCTTAAAAAAAAAAAGGTTAAAAAATTTCTAGAAAAAAGTTGAAAACATTCTCAAAAAAAAGTTTTTAAAAAGAAATCTAGAAAAAGTGGTAAAATCTCTCTCTCAAAAAAAAAAAAATAGTTTCTCAACAAAAATACATAAATCTTTAAAATTCTAGAAAAAAGTGGCAACATTTCAAGTAAAAGTTGGGGGACCCCCATGAACCCTCTCAAGGACCCCTGGGGGTCCCCGGACCTCACTTTGAGAACCACTTCCTTAAAGGGACAGTTCATGTATGAGATTCCTCGGAAACTGAGCTTCACCACAAAAACAATCTTTTTCTTGTTTGTTTTGAAAAATTTTACCATAAACACGGCATCGTTTTAACAAGAAATATTGAAAACGACGACTCTAAACGCTGCAGTACGTCCTCCAGGCCTGTGTGTGGTGCCGTTTATCTCCTGTGTCACACCTGCTCCGTCCTGGTATAAAGGCATGACGCAACCCCCCAAAAAACTGAACTATCCCTTTTAATCATTTCAGTTTTACCTAATTACAGAAATAACAGAGTTGTTGTTGTTTTTAAGTTTTTCACACCTCTGGACTGTTGGTGTTGCATAAAAACACTGTAACTCTGCTGCAGACAGTGTGTGGTGAGCCTGTTATCTGATCAGATGCTGTGTGTGTGTGTGTGAGGCAGCGTCCGATTTCACTTTACGTGTGTTTTTTAATAGTTTCACCCACCGTTATGTAAATCAAAGCTTTAAATAGAAGCTTAAGAAGAAAGTCCCTCTGTAGCAGAACAGTGTGTTGTATTGTTGACTGAACCGACTCATTCATTCACACACACATTTATATTAATTTGTTCATCATATTATTTAATGTTAAAGAAAACTGTATTTTCCAGCTTTAATCCTGTTTCATTCATCTCATTTTGCATCCCTTAAAGGGTAATTGCTGTTTTTTTTACAATCTGGACCTTATTTCTAGCATAAAATCCGATCATTTCCTCACCCAGATAACTTTGGTGTCATTACAAGTCGTCGTGATGAAATGAGCTCCAGCCGAGAGCCGCGTATATCCGTATAATGGAGTCTACAGGGCAGCAGAATGCAGCCTCTAAATAACGCATTATCTGCAGAGAAACTCCTTCATTTCACCAATATTTAATTCTGATAGGCTAGTGCTATTCCCCTCTGAGTCCGGGGTTAGCTGTTATCAACATCTGTAGGTTGACCTACTGACCTCTGACCTGGATGATGTCATCTCTGAGCGCTGCCCGGCTCATTCTGATAATAATCATTCCGCTTCGGCATTCGGGTCCATTTTTCTCTCAACTAGCCGGAGCTTTAGTGAGTCCAGGTTGAGGAGAGGAAGCCTGTGGAAGCTGAACTTCATCCAGCTGCTCATTTTGTTCTGACAAGTCGCAAACACGCAGAAACTAACCGTAGCATTAGCGGTAGCAACAAGCCGCACCGCGTGGCGCTCAGAGATGACATCATCCAGGTCAGAGGTCAGTAGGTCAACCTACAGACCCAGGATGTTGATAACAGCTAACCCCGGACTCAGAGGGGAATAGCACTAGCCTATCAGAACTAAATATTGGTGAAATGAAGGAGTTAGAGACACAGGTGTCTAATCCTGCTCTCTGATTGGCTGCTGTAGCTGTCAATCAATATCTCTCCTCCAAGCCCCTCCCCCCTCCCAACCAGAGACTGTTTCTTTAATGCTGAACAATCAGACTCCACCATTTCGTTTCAACTGCGTTTAAATTGTCCAATCCCATCCCAGTGTGTGTGTGTGTGTGTGTGTGTTTCCGTGTTTCCCGTCACCATGGTTACAGACTCTCTGACAGGTTTGCAGGCAAAGAGCTTTTTTGGCCGAGTGTGAAATCCTCCTCCTGTTGTCGCGTATCTGGACAGATGACATGTCGCACATAGCTGGGATTCCTGAGCTACCTGTCGGCGCTCCAACATCTCACTCTGTGTGTGTGTGAGTGTGTGTGTGTGTGTGTGTGTGTGTGTGTGTGTGTGTGTAGCTGCACTTCCCTCCACACTGTGCCGCCGCCGCCACTGTTCAGATGTCAGACAGACGTTTATTTTCTCAGACACTCAACTCAAACGCTGCAGAGCTGCACACAAACAACAAGCAGCTGGAGGAAAAGAAACGCCAACTTCACAAACCACAAATCTAAAAACTTTAATTTTATTCAGTTTCATCCTCGCCCACGTCACCCTCGCCCGCTCGCCACCGCCGCCGTCGTTGTCGTTTTGCGTCTATTTTTAGAAACATGACACTGTGAAAGTTTCCATTTCAACACCCTTCCTCTTCTGTTGATGTGTGTGTCTGTGTGTGTGTGTGCGTGTGCACAAACTTGTAGTGATCTGTGCAACAGGAAGTGTCGTCTCACATCTGCACCTCTAGTGGCGACTCAGCGTTACTGCAGCCTCCAAGTCGGACCATAATGCATTTCTGTCCAGTGTTATTTTTTTTTTGTGTTTTTTTTTAAGATTTGTTTTTATTACATAACAGAAGCTCTTACAGGATGTTTATGGTGCATCTACAGTTGGTTACAATGAGATAAGTCATATCTTACAGAAGGAGTTAGACACAAGTTCATTAATCCATTGTTTTACTGATGGAGAATTTTCAGACTTCCAGTTAATTAGTATGCATTTTTTCTGCTGCAGTGCTCGCAAGTAAAATAAAATATTTCCTACTGTAGGTCACGTTAACAGAGCTTGTGTCCCCCAGAATCCACAGTTATGGTTCCTGTTCAATCTGAATTCCTATTCCCCTTGAGGTTTAATTCAATAGCACTTTTCCAAAATTCTTCTTCTGTCAGTGGGCAACTCCATAGCATGTGTAGAAGTTCACCATCGATCCCTTTACATCTCTGACATCTGGAGGAAATGTTGCTTTTCCAATTTTATGTAACCTATAAGGGGTGTAGTATGTCCTATGGAATATATTGAATTGAATTTGCTGAGATTAACACAGTCTGTACCTGTTCCAATAGATAATGCCAATCCACCTCTTCAGAAACACAGCCTAGGTCTGTTTCCCATTCTCCTTTTGCAGATGATTTATCATAAATAGATAACTTTCCTTGTCCACAGTGTTTCAGGAAAATAAAAAGTTATCTTTTGGGGCATTTAATACTTTTATGCATAATATTTATTTCCTTACATCCACTTTTACATCAATAGTATTTCATCACCCAGCAGGACCATTCATTTTACAAGTGGTCTTAGTAGACAAACAGGCAGCATAGTTTTGTTTATACATATAGATATATATGTAAAAATAAATCAGAAAATCAAAATAAGAATAATCGAATACTTTAAGAAAAAAATAAACAAACAAAAGAGAACGAAGAAACATCAATAACATCAATATATCAAAAATAAAACTACACATTAATACACTTAATCAGCTCATACATGTCTTTATCAAGCACCTCTGGGATTTTTTTTATGCTTTTATTTTGGTAAGAGAGTGAAGGGAGACAGGATGCACATGCAGCTACACTGCAAAAACTCAAAATGTCAACAAACCTCAAGACTCGTCACATTAAAAAGTAGCTTGTTTTTAGACACTTTTTACTTCTTTCAAGCAGATTTTCACTTGAAATAAGTAGAAAAATCTGATAGTGGATCAAGTTTTTCTATTACAAGCACAAAAAACTTTCACGGGCAGATTTTTCTACTTATTTCAAGTGAAAATTAGTTTGAAACAAGTGAAAATTATCTAAAAACAAGTAAATTTTTAGGTGATGAGTCTTATTTTAAGTGGAGAGACATTAGTTTTGACTAGAAATGAGACATTTTTACAAGAAAAAGGACAAATATTCTTGGAAAGATTTTGAGTTTTTGCAGTGTAAAGATCTTATCAGTCGGGAATCGAACCTGTGATCACTGATTATTTATGGGAGGAAAAAAAACCTTTAAATGGTCCTTTCTTGTCTTTATCTAACAAGTCGTTTCTTGTCTTTGCTTTTACAGTGAATGAGATCATCAGGAAGGACCTGACGGGCGTCCAGCCGGCCAGAGGAGGGCAGACATAAGAGAGACGGTCACCATGGCAACAGAAGCCCCGCCCACCTCGCCATCCCACCCCCCTCTTCCTCCCCCCATCCCCCACGCCGCCACACACAGAAACGAACACCGACACAGTCGTCAGACTTCCAGTGACACGATGCACTTCCTCTTTTCAGGCCGGTGTGTTTGTGTTTGTGACATGAAACACACACACACACACGGAGCAGGTGACACACACCAGGCCCTCTGTGCCTTAACGATGTCTTTTATTTTATCTTAACGGAAGAAAAACCATAAAAATCAATAAAATCCTCACTCAGCAATAAAAACCAAATCTATTTCAGGTTCAAACGACCAAAAAGAAAAAAAGAATCGCCCCCAAAAAAGTTTGTGATTATTTTACTTTTGTTTAATTCTTGTTGCACAAAGTGTGTGTACAGTATGTTGTTGTGTGTGTCTGTGTGTATGTGTGTGTGTGTGTGTGTGTGTGTGTGTGTGTGTGTGCTGATCATCTCATTTTCAGTGCGTTTCTTTCTAATGGAAGTGAAACCACCTCTGCCTTATTATTATTATTATTATTATTATAATTATTATTATCACCATTTATACAAAGGAACTGTTGTGACGCCTCCTGATATGCACTGTTTTCCACACCAGGGGGTTTTAAATAAATGTTATTATGTTTTATATATTAATATTGAGTCATGTGAATAATGCAACTTTTTTTTTTTATATTCGTAAACTATATATTATTATTATTTAGCAGCCTGTGATGCAGCAGTTTTTATTTACTCTCAGATTTTAAGGTGTTTTCTTTTCTCTTTTCTTTTTTTCCAAAAATCAATCAAAAAATGTTCTGTTTCATTTGTGGATTGTAAAAACCAAAAAATCTTCTTTACACAACATATCCAAAGCGTATACTGTGTGTATTATGTGTGTGTTTGTGTGTACTTTTTACCTATAATGACAATCAGTATACTCAAAGCTATAAGTGCCTGTCTATGCAGCAGCTTCTTTTACTTCCTGTCGATTACAGATGTGCTAACACAGCTGGCTTTGTTGGATGAAGGAAAAAAAAGAAAAGAAAAGAAGCAGTTGTTGTTGTTGTTGTTTAAATACATATTATTTTTGTAACACGGTCACATTTCACTGAGTGAATTGGAGAACCTGAAAAATGCCAAGTGCCTTTAACACACGACTGTAGAGACAAAACTAACGATGCAACACGATAGAAGTAAAAACATACGACTGAATCTCAATGTTTCATATTTTTTATGGAAATATTTGATAATAAGATTATATTAGTTAATACGAGCTAATACTGATCCATTGATCCATGAGGTTTTTCATTGAGCCAGTTACAGCACAAGTGCATTTGACATTTCTTGAATGTAAATCTATATGAAATAGTTTTGTTTTTTTCCCCTTTTTTTCTGTAAATAGTAGATATGAAGTGTGTTTGTGTTTCAGTAGGTTAAAATGCAAAGTCTGTTATGTATCTTTTATCTGTTTATAATTAGTTATCATTATATCTCATCTGTTTTTATTACCATGTCAAAGTTTCTGAAGGGAATTATGATGCGTTACCTTAAAAACTACGTACGTTTGCTTTTAATAGGTTATATTTTTTGTTCATGCGCTTGTTATTATTGTTATTTTTACAAACCTGACAGAAGTCTCTGGTATAATGAAAAGGTTATTAATTAATACTGAGTTATTTTATTATTTTGTGTCGTTGTTGTGTATTTGTTCCGTTGTGAGTCTTCGTGAGTGTTTTCGTGCAAATTTTTTGTATCCTTCAAAAGTAGAAATAAATAATAACCATATTCATCCAGAGTGTCGGTGAATCAGCTCATTGATTGAATTAATCTGATGTGTCAGACACACACACATACACACACACAGATTATGGGAGAGGAAAATTATAAGAATCCGTCGACTGGGAGCAGACAGACAGTGACTCATCAAACGCTGCCCAGGGAGACGCAGTGTGTTTGTTTTTACTTTTTTAAAATTTATTTATGTATTTATTTTTTAAATACACCATAAAAATATTCAGAACCTGGTGATGTTGCCGTGGTGACACATGGCCGCTGGACCCAGACCGGGCTGGACCGAGCCGGACAGTGTGTTTACACTGCAAAAACTCAAAATCTTTCCAAGAATATTTGTCTTATTACTTGTCAAAATGTCTCATTTCTAGTCAAAACTAATCTCTTTCCACTTAAAATAAGACTCATCACCTAAAAATGTACTTGTTTTTAGATCATTTTCACTTGTTTCAAACTAATTTTCACTTGAAATAAGTAGAAAAATCTGCCAGTGAAAGCAAGTTTTTTGAGCTTGTAATAAGAAAGAAAAACTTGCTCCACTAGCAGATTTCTTACTAAGAATATTTGTCTAAAATGTCATTTCTAGTCAAAACAAATCTCAAGTAGAAAAATCTGATAGTGGAGCAAGTTTTTCTTCCTTATTACAGACACAAAAAACTTGCTTTCACTGGCAGATGTTTCTACTTATTTCAAGTGAAAATTAGTTTGAAACAAGTGAAAATGATCTAAAAACAAGTTCATTTTTAGGTGATGAGTCTTATTTTAAGTGGAAAGAGATTAGTTTTGACTAGAAATGACATTTTAACAAGAAATAAAACAAATATTCTTGGAAAGATTTTCAGTTTTTGCAGTGAACTGATGGTGTGATGTGCAGGTAAAGGGTAAATGCACACAGTTTTAAATTTTTTTTTTTTTTTAAATCCCTCAAATAACAAATAACAACAACAAGAAAAAAAAGAAAAAAGAAGACGAAGTAGAAGAAGAAGGGACCTCACAAGCCCGGAGGCTGCAGTTGCCACGGCGACGGCTTGTTTGGCCAGTCGGGAAAGGGCCTCTGTGAATGAACCCTGTGTTCAGGAAGTCTGTAGTTATGACATCATCGCTGCAGAGCAGAAGGAGCACGTGGGCCGCGGAGCGTGAGGCGTCTCCGGCCGCTCAGACTGATCTGCCACCGTGACTCATCGACCTTTAGCGAAGCCGATGGTGTAATGAGTTAGGACTGTAACTGTGTGTGTGTGTGTGTGAAATCCAACAAGAATGAAATACATGATGAGCTTGGCATTTCATTCAGCTTCACTTTTCTGTGTTTGCTCAAAAACAAGGAAAGAAAGAATGAAAAAAAAAAAAAAAGAGAGTGACTGATGACTCATGTCGACCCCAGAAGGGCATCGGGCTGAAGTCATCGTCGTCGCAGCAACGGAAACAAATTCAATCCAGATTTTTTTTTTTTTTTTTTTAAAGAAAAGAAGCTGCATGGAGTCACTTTTATTCCATCAATCAGGAGCGTCATGGCGTACACATGTCACAGGGAGAAGTCTATTCATGGAGCCAAACCGTGTGCGTGTGTGTGTATTTTTGGTATTTTTTTCCTGCAAATTGTAAACGAAGCGAGACAAACATAATCATGGTGTTATTTTTTTTTGCTTGTTACCATATTAACCAACTCATGGAAATCCACCACCAGACCAGACCAGACCAGACCAGACCTCTCTGGAAGTTGTTTGGCCTGCAGGATGTCAGAGAACTCATGTTTATAATGCAGATTAATAAATAAACTCATCACAAATCTCTCTGTCTCTGTTCGACTTTGGTTTCTGTGATGTAATTCAATAAGTTCCAGATAATTCAAATAGTTGTACTAAAGTATCTGCTTGTGTTAAACCATGGTAACAACTCGGTGTGTTCTTCTGTTCAATACAAACTTCCAAACTGTTTACATCAAAGGGATACTTCAACATTTTGGCAAACTGGCCCATTGCCATAATCCCTATAGCCAAAGCAGTAGGTTTGTTACCTTTAATTGTCGGTGCAAGCTATTTTTAGAACGGCGGAGCAGAGCCGTGAGCTGCTCAGAGCTACGCTACGGAGGCTCATGGGATTTCTTGGTTTCCCTCATCAAACTCATCAAATACACAATCCAACAACTCCACAACGCTCTGGTGGACAAGTTGTGACCTGCACATTCACCACGCTATGAGATAATAACACAACGTTACCAGACAGAGTTGTTTTAGAGGGAAATTCATGCAAAACCACTGATGCACGTTGCCTTCAGGGACAGTTTTTCATCAAGCAGTCTCTGCATTTCCCTCTAAAACAACTCTGGTAACGTTCTGTTATTATCTCATAGCGTGGTGAATGTGCAGGTCACAACTTGTCCACCAGAGCGTTGTGGAGTTGTTGGATTGTGTATTTGATGAGTTTGATGAGGGAAACCAAGAAATCCCATGAGCCTCCATAGCGTAGCTCTGAGCAGCTCACGGCTCTGCTCCGCCGTTCTAAAAATAGCTTGCACCGACAATTAAAGGTAACGAACCTAGGGATTATGGCAATGGGCCAATTTGCCAAAAATGTTGAACTATCCCTTTAAGATGTTCCTCTGACCCAGTCTTCTACACGACATTACAGTTTGTTTGGACCTTGTTGTCAAACTCAACAGGTGTTGTTCAGTGTTACTCACCTGTCAGAGCTCTGAATGTTTTGTTTTGTTTGAAGTGCTTTTCTCTTCTGGATAAAACAGCTGTTAAAGGACAATTCCAAGCAAATTCAACTCGGGGCTGTATTTTCCTAACATTTTAGGTCTAAAAGTTCAGATTTAATTTTCTGGGGGGGATAGAAATGTCCAAATCATTTCAAAGGTTCTGTGTTTCAACATCAGTGACTCATTTATTGTGTAAAACTGGCACTGATCTCCTGCAGGTCAGAAAGTCATCACTAGATACAGTACACTAGAAATATACAGCCTGACTGTTGTTAATATTGTAAAACAATTTACATCTTGGAGCAAATTACTTATTCAAACGATTCCCCCTCAAAAAAAAGGTAAAAACTAAGTGTTTCTTTGTCCAATTAGACGACTGGACCTCCGATTGTGTTTGGTAGGCTATTTGTCTCTAGCTTTTTTTTTTCTTCAGTTTCTGTACTTTTAAAGTGTGAATATTTCAAAAAATCAAGGGCGTTGAGAGAGGGCGACGGACGGGGTCATGTGCAGGGCAACAACATAACGAGCTGTTTGTTTGTGTGGAATAAATGTGACATTGTGCGTTTACAGACACTCCTTAAAAAAAAAAAAAAAAAAGAAAAAGCATCATTTCCTGAGACGTGAGTCAGTTTCCTGCAGGCTTCAGGTGCGTGAACGCTGCTGCTGCACAGAGAAGACGGACGAAATCTGAAGAGCAGCAGTGAAGTGAGGAATGAACGTTAGCCTACTGTTCGTTTGATTTAGAAGAAGCTACAACCTCATTTAGACGGTTTTAATTTAGTGGAGCGGGAAACTTTAGTGTTTTCACCTAATTGAAGATGCAGCTCCAAGTCTGAATATAGGCTACGCTACTCACAAAAAGTGATGGATATTTGACAAGAATATCCCTATAAAAAGGTCATGCTACAGTGATATTCTATCATGAAAGCCTTTTAAGTAGAAGGATGCAATGGTCATTTCTTTATCTCCAACAAAAGCTAACAACAGTGGTGGCTATAACAGCACAACAAACATCTCAATGTCTCAATAAGTTGATCAATTTCATGAAAGTGTTGTCTCGGTCTCATGATGTCACCATGGTAACATGGTGGAGAGGAGAGGACTGACTACAAACTGTCACTGAACCAGAACATTTAGTGGTTCAGTGACGACTGAACCACTAAATCAGACGATGCTTGTGATGTTTGTTGTTAAAGGGATACGCCGAAAAAAAAAATTCATGTCTTGCCTCACTCCCGAGTCCATGACCAGCAGATAGACACCATCCTTTCGACTGTGCGTGCAGTAACAAGGGAGATAGAGCCGTATCGCCCGTAATTAGCTTAGCTCAAACATTGGAAGTGTATAGGTAGTGTTAGCCTGCCTCCACCTAAAGTCATCAGAGAAACTCTTCAGCAACTCTAAACGGAAACCGGCGGGCCAATCTTCGTCTCAGAGCTGACAAAACTCTCCGGTAAGGCATCTTGAGCGGTCAAATGCCGCTATAGGACGAGATCGGTCAAAACGGAGGGTTCAAGCAAAGACGCTCTATTTTGGTTCAAGCTAGCTACATCGAGGGTAGGTTAGCTTCCTATTTCAAAGTGAAAGCACAAATTCTATCGTCATGGTTTTCTGTATGTAAAGGGCAACGGGTGTTTTATTTTGTCAAAGTAACCGGAAGTGCATTGGTCACAACGGCTAGCTTGAGTAGCACCGAATTCGTCCGAACAAAACTGTAAACAGCTGGTATTTAGACAAATTAACGACTCACTGCTGATCTAAATGGCTACTTTCTCGCCGTTTGAAATGTCAATAAAGTGATATATTTACAGAGTTTAGAGCTAAAATGAAATCAGCTTCTGACTGCTGATTTCAGCTCGGGTAGGAGGCAGGCTAACACTACTCATACACTTCCAGTGTTTGAGCTAAGCTAATTAGCAACTTTAGGTGGAGGCAGGCTAACACTACCCATACACTTCCAGTGTTTGAGCTAAGCTAATTAGCGACTTTAGGTGGAGGCAGGCTAACACTACCTATACACTTCCAGTGTTTGAGCTAAGCTAGTTACGGGCGATACGGCTCTATCTCCCTTTTTACTGCACGCACAGTCGAAAGGATGGTATAGCCTATCTGCTTGTCATGGACTCGGGAGTGAGGCAAGATATAAAAAAAAATGTTGCCGTATCCCTTTAATCACCTTGTTAGATAACAGCATGTTATTCAAGAAGGACTGAAACATTGAACTATTGGACATGTGCATTCAAAAGTTTAGAGAAGGTTCAATTAAGTTCCCCTGTAAAGGTCATAGTGTATTTTAGGTGTATTTTAGGTCCCTAACTTTTTGTGAGTAGTGCATAATGATAAATATACAGTAGCCTATATGAGAAACTGTGTGTGTGTGTGTGTGTGTGGAGTTCCTGAGCTTCATGTTCATTCCCTGTGTTACAGTGACAACTAGTGCAGCCGGAGGAAAGCTGCAGCACAGCCGGAGCTCTGCCGGCGATGTCCTGCAGAGGGAGACAACAACCAGAGCTCAGGAGATGTCACCTCAGAAAACACCAGCGCTCCTCACACCCGTCTGTCTGTGTGTGTATGTGTCTGTCTGTGGTTTCTGACACTGAATCGAACCTGATGAAGTTAAAAAAAATTCAGCAGCTTCCACAAAAGGCCTCTTTGACAAAACAGCTGCAGCTTCATTTAGGTATAACGACTTCAGCTCATTCAATAAGCTGCTGGGGGTTAAAAATCTGAAATACATTTAATTCAGCTCATTATTTATGAGTAAAAGCAAACGCAACAAGTGAAGACGTGAAGAAATAAAACAGAAAGTCTGAATGAGCAGGAAGAAGCAGACGAAGAGTAAAAATAGATGTGACTAACACAGAGAGAATGTGCCTCTGTAGGGAGTTGGCTGATCTTCATAAATAAATTTAATTTTGCATCTGACGAGTGATCTCCTGATTTTAAAGGAATAGTTCACCAAAAAATGAAATTCAGTCATTGTTGACTCACCCTCATGCTGATGAATACTCTGGAGTAGTTTTTTATTCCTCAGGGTGCATCTGGAGACCCGGGAGGCCGGTTCCTAGTCCAACCAAAACTTTATATGAGAGTAATAGCGCCCGACACAAAAACGTCCATAAAACTACACAAAAACCATTTAATATTCCTCCATACTGCTCTTCCACTGCAATCCAAGAGTCCTAAAGGGAGATAGTCCAGAGTTTACTGGAAAATTCAATCCAGGACTGTTTAGGCTGTAAAAATGTCCTAAATGAGGTCGTTTCCAGTAAACTCCGGACTATATCCCTTCAAGACTCTTGGATTGCAGTGGACGAGCAGTGTGGAGGAATATTAAATTGTTTTTGTGTAGTTTTATGGACGTTTTTGTGTCGGGCCCATATAAAGTTTTGGTTGGACTACAAACCGGCCTCCCGGGTCTCCAGATGCACCCTGAGGAATAAAAAACTACTCCGGAGTATTCATCAGCATGAGGGTGAGTCAACAATGACTGAATTTCATTTTTTGGTGAACTATTCCTTTAAAGTCAGGAGATCAAATGCAAAATTAAATTTATTTATGAAGATCAGCCAACTACAGAGGCACATTCTCTCTGTGTTAGTCACATCTATTTTTACTCTTCGTCTGCTTCTTCCTGCTCATTCAGACTTTCTGTTTTATTTCTTCACGTCACTTCACTTGTTGCGTTTGCTTTTACTCATAAATAATGAGCTGAATTAAATATATTTCAGATTTTTAACCCCCAGCAGCTTATTGAATGAGCTGAAGTCGTTATACCTAAATGAAGCTGCAGCTGTTTTGTCAAAGAGGCCTTTTGTGGAAGCTGCTGAATTTCTTTTACTTCATCAGGTTCGATTCAGAAACCACAGACAGACACACAGACACACACGTACACACACAGACAGACGGGTGTGAGGAGTGAAAAATGTCCTAAACGAGGTTGTTTCCAGTAAACTCTGTACTATCTCCCTTCAGGACACTTGGATTGCAGTGGACGAGCAGTGTGGAGGAATATTAAATGGTTTTTGTGTAGTTTTATGGACGTTTTTGTGTTGGGCCCTATTACTCTCATATAAAGTTTTGGTTGGACTAGGAACCGGCCTCCCGGGTCTCCAGATGCACCCTGAGGAATAAAAAACTACTCCGGAGTATTCATCAGCATGAGGGGGAGTCACTAATGACTTGAATTTCATTTTTTGGTGAACTATTCCTTTAACCTTGTTACATGAACTGACAGTGACAGGAGCTGTGGGAAGTGTACTGTAGACGCCCAAGTCATATACATACTGTAGACACACAACCACTTCAACGTGAACGTGATCCGGTCTCAGTCGGTCTGACGAGGTGTTGCATCTCCACCAAACCTCAAACTGAACTGAAACTCAACCTCAACCACAAGGAGGTGGATTCACTGAATGCAAAACTAACGTGGAAAGAAGAATATGAAATAAATTCTTGTAAACAAAACAAGAAGAACAAAGATTTAAAGTGACAGTTTCTCAGATTCATCACTTTACTTTGCTCTGTTTCCTTTTTAAAGTGATTATAAAAAAAAAATAGTCGTTGCTCAAGTTTGGAATAGAAAAGAATAATAGAATAAAAATAAACTTTATTGTCATCATTGCACAAGAAGAACAATGAAATTAGCTGTGCTCTTCCTGAGTATATAGAAAGTAGACAATAATAAATACACACACACACATACACAAACAACGCTTTTTAAAAAACAGCGTGAAACCAGTTGTCTCATTAAGATAAAATAAGAAAGGATAGATAAGGATAATATATTTAATTGATCCCAAGCTGAAGATGACTGTTACAGCAGCAAGTTATACAACATGATAGAAGAATAAGAGAAAGAATAAAACAGAAAATCATTTTGGCTGTTTTCGAAACAGCATACTACCGTACTGCCTACTACATACTGCGTTAGTATATACTGTATAGTGCATACTGAATGTGGGATTCAGTAGCTATGCTACTTCAGCAGACCGACACCGTTCACACCGCAGTATACAAGTTTCCCAGAATGCATTTCGCGGCAACCGGTAGCGGTAGCTGTAAAACAGGCGAAAAGCTGTTTTATTTCTCGCTTTAGCGCTGTTATTATGTAACTTTATTAAGTTTTAATATTTTTTCATGCGAGAAAGTAACTGTTTAGATCCCAAATATACAGCCAGTTTATCCAAATGACGGCTGTTTAGACGTTTGCTCTGATGTTTTTCAGAGAAGTGAAGCTCCGCAGCGACCGCGACATCACAGAGGCAGCAGCCGGTCTGCTGACGTGCTCGGCCGGCCAACCTCCGTCGTCATCCCGGGGGGAGAAAACGATCGCTAATTAACTTACCCGCAGGTTTTTAGAGGTTTACCACCGGCTGGTTAAATTATTTTTAGGAGATAAATGTTGGTCTCATTGATGAAATCTAACAATTGTAGCAGTGGCATTAGTTTGTTTGAATGAAAAGTGAAGCTTCCTGTGTGTATTGGACAGAAGAGCAGCGCTGCCTCGGGGCTCTGTAGCCTACGGACAGAAATCACCACATTTACAAAAATAAATAAATGTTTTACAATTAACCGATCAGTCTGCATCAAGTTTTATTTTATCAAACTATATAACATGGTTACGGTACACGGCAAAGATACTTCACTACTCTAAACCGTCTTTGGTTGCGGTTAGACGTCAGGGTCACATTGCATTGTGGGATACAGTACGCGATGTAGACTGGTCAGATACTGGTGATGTTTTCCGAATCAGTACGACATCCGGGAATTTTTCGCATACTGCAGATTTTGCTTTTGTTTACATCGATCCGATCTGTCCATAATCTCTCACAGGAGGATCATTTCCAAGGCTCAGGACATTATTCAGTGTCCTGACCATCCACTCCACTCTGAGTTCGAGCTCCTTCCCTCCAGCATGAGACTTAGATTGCCAAAAGCCAAATCAAATAGACTGAAAAACTCATTCAACACAAGCAATTATCCAACTTAATTCAAATACTAAACAGTTATGATACACTCTTATTTTTTTTATTTTTTTTACCTCGATTGTATGGAACAGGTCCCAGTTTGCCCTCTGGGGTGCTACCATTCAATGTTGTTCAATGTTGTGTAGAGTTTGTGTGGATGTGCTCTATATGTTCTGTGTTTTTTGCCCTTCTGCAACATGAATTTCCCTTTGGGGACATTTTGGCCAAATCAGTACGTACTAGCAGTATAGTATGCGGTTTCGAATACAGCCTTTGAATCATGTACAGTCTCCTCCTAACACGGTGGTTCTGACCCTTGACCTCTGTGCACCTGTCAATCGAGGCCTCAAACTGCCAAACGTTACGTAGAAAGAAAACAGGACTAAAACAAAGGCACATGGAGGTCGATGGATTCAATATGTATCTGTATATATGTATAAGTCCAAACTGTCGACTGGCTTCATTATAATCTATTATCAGTGGTTCTGCTGCTGCTGCTGCGAGGTGAGCGGTGACATCAGCTCTGAAGTGGCCCTGACGCTCATTAAATCACAGGAAACAACGGCTCCGGTGGTAAATACAGCTGCTGCTGCTGCTGCCGCCCACCACCAACAATAACAACACACACACACACACACACACACACACACACACACAGAGGCAATAATAACACACAGTTCATTTCTATACTGTAGCTGCTCCTGCACCAGAGTCAGAGTTCCTGCGTTTACATAACGCTCCCTTCTCGCTGCTTTCCTCTCCTCACTGACGACGAGTAATTGGACGGGATATTCATAGAAAACCTGTGGATTTATATAATAAGAGCTGTTTTAAGAGAGAGAACAGATAAAAACCACATGAAACTGGAGTTTATAAAGCTGCTGCTGCTGCACACCAGATGATGATGATGATGTTGTTTTATCACAGTGACAGTTTTCTCTGTCGCTGTGTTTCCCCTAAACGCAAACGGCTGCTTCACTTCACTTCACTTCACTTCACTCTGTGCTGTAATTTCCTGTTTCCCTCGGCGACTTTCAGAAAAGCAGCCGGTGAGTATGAACTTGTTGCTTCCAGTCAGAGGTGGGCGAAGGCGTGGGAGCAGCAGCCGTGGTACAGTAGTAAAGCTCATAGGCGTGAAGGCGTCCTATAGATACAACACAACACCGTGGTGATGATGCACTGATTCTGTTTGACTGTTAAATATGAACATTTCATTATAGAGCCATGGAAAATAGGTATATCAAAGAGCTCCAGACTAACATGTTTTACTAGGAGCACAGCGACCCCCCAAGCAGAATACCTCGGGGCGCAAACTGTAAATCGACTTGCACTGCAAATATTCACATTTCCTTTTCGTTCATGATCTTCACACACATTGGTCTGACACAATTTACTGGTTGCACATGCGCAAGTGGATAAAAAATGTACTTGCGCTGTCTTAGCACTGTAGCATTTTATTACACTGTTTTGTCTTTGGTTTCGTTGTGTTTCTCTATCCATTTTAGCACAACTCCAACAAGAAACCCTGCTCTGCTCTTTGTATTGCTGCACCTTCATCTCATTTATCCATCCCTGACAGTTAATCTCGCCCAATTTTATTTGTAATTGCACTACATATCCTGTTTTTTTTTTTTTTTGTTGTGTATTACTGTCTACTTGTTGTTTTTGTTTTTAGTAGTATCATATTACAGTAATTGTCTCTCATTTAGTGTCATTGCGGGACTAGATAAGCTTTTGCTTCTCCCGCTTTCCCTTTCGGTCATGTGTATTGTATTATTGGATTAAGATGATGTGTGATGATGATGACTAATTGACATGCCCGAAATGAACCAAATAAATAAATAAATAAATAAATAAATTGTCGGCCGGTTTCTGTTTGGATACGTTCTATTCTTGCGCTAATTTTTATGTTTTTATGTCCCTGTTTTTATGTATTATGATCCTTGAGTCCCTGTTGTACATTTTAATGGCTTTTTAACATCTTGCCGGACGACTGCATGAAACTAGCCTCTGGTTAACACTGGCACTTTTACAGAAATGTTAATGAATGTGCACTGTCCTCTCCAAATAAAAATTAAAATGTAATTTTAGGGGCAAAATGCGACAGGTGGTTGAGTGTTAAAGGAACACGTGCCATGTTGGCATATGACAAGCGGATTTAAAGCAGAAGTAAGTGATATATTTGTGTTAATATAAGTCTTAAATAGTTATATCTTCCGACAGCAATCACTTACATAGAGTGTTTGGACTGAAACACGGGTCTGTCAGTCACTCTGCTCTGCTCTGAGCCGAGGAGAAAACATTTATCGTATCCTACAGTTTTTATCCAATGAGGAGAGAGAACGGCATGCAGGGCTGTGTGTGCAGCCAAGGAATGCCGTGAATGTGGCGACGTAGCGACGAGGACTGTTATGGTGCGTTCAAGGAAACTCGTATTTTTCCGACCGTGAAGTCGTACCAGTTCGATCTGGTACGAGTTCACCGGTCGGAAGTTACGAGTGGCCGTTATAGTGACTTTCACCGGTAAAACAGGTCGGAAAAACACGAGTGGGTTGCCTGGAATGCTACAAAGTCGTAAGTTGTGACTTGAAGCTGTAATTTACGATTTCAAAAGCCTGCCTGGAACGCAGCATAAGCGAAAACGACCAGACCACTTACTTCTGCTTCAACATTTAAAAGCTAAGTTTGACTATCTGGAATTAACATTGTAGATATCAACAACATCTTTCTGACTTGACGTAATTACATTTTGAGTATCTGTGATTCAGTTTTGCCTCTAGTCAAAAAGAACATTTCAGATCCACAACTACATTCTTCCTATAGGACAAATGACGTCACTTTAACCATTCATGTGTAGGATGGGGTTTGTCATTACCGATATCTACAATTCAGTGGCAGATATGTGAATTACGGATATCTGTAACTGAATTATGACTAGTACTACAACGTCATTTCGCCTAGTCAAAACTTAATTTAGGATACCTGAAAAGGGACATGTAGATATCTTTAATTGAGGTGAATTAAAGATATCTTGAACTGGGATTATGACTAGTCAGAATCAAATTGTAGATATCTCAAACTGGAATTACTACTAGTCGTAATTCAGTTGCAGATATCTGTAATTCACATAGTGGATATCTGCAACTGAATTGTAGATATGTAATGTGTATGTGTAATAACAAACCCCATACACATGAATGGTTAAAGTGACATCATTTATATATCACCTATAGGAAGAAAGAATGTAGTTGTGGATCTGAAATGTTCTTTTTAATGAGGCAAAATTGAATTATAGATATCTGCAACACACATCCAGTCTGACTTTTAAATGTTAAAATGTCTAGGACTGATCGCTGCTTCAACTCATGACTCATGATCCTTAGCACGTGTCATTCCCCTGCAGTCTCTCTCAATGGCCTATCAAATAAAAGCAAAAAACATCCCAAAAATATTGTTTAAAAAAAAAAAAAAAATTGGTTGTAAAAGATGTAAAAACAAAAAACAGCAGATTTCACAAAGTAAGGGTGCATTTAAAGGTTCTGTTGGAGTCCAGAGAACAGCAGCGACCATGGGAACCAGTGGTTCAGTCAGTGGGAACATAAACAGTCATTAAAGTTTTTAGATTTTTCACTGTCTCTGTCTCTGGTGTCACAGCTTCGTCACAGCTTCGTCCCAGTGGAGAAGAAGTTTCTTTCCCAGTCTGTCCTCCAACCAACCAACCAAACCAGCGAACCAGAACTGGTCTGGTCCCAGCAGCTGAAGAGCTTCACCATGACTCAGCTGGATTCTCCTCTGCTCCGTCACCGTGTGTAGGTGAAGTTGTGGTGGTTTAATCATAACTCCGGTCTGTTTTTATTAGAAACCGGCTGCTGAGAGGAGCCAGAACTGATCTGATGTGTTGCTAAATGTGTTCAGCACATGATCTCATCACCAGCTATAAAATAACATTTGTTTGGTTTTAGTAGCTTTATAATTCTTCTTTGATATATATACACTGCAAAATCAAAATCAAATATCTTACCAAGAATATTTGTCTTATTTCTAGTCAAAACAATCTCATTATACTTAAAATAAGACTTACCACATTTAAAAGTAGCTTGTTTTTAGACACTTTTTACTTCTTTCAAGCAGATTTTCACTTGAAATAAGTAGAAAAATCTGATAGTGGAGCAAGTTTTTCTTATTACAAGCACTGGGATGGGTTGAATTTGCCCGGAACTGTCCTTTAAGTTGATTTCTTTGGTGGTTTGAAATATCACATCCCAGAGTAGCTGTAAACAGGGACAATGACCTGCACTGCAAAAACTCAAAATCTGCTTGGGAAAGCTTTTATCTTAAAAAATCAAGGAGATCTTAATTTGAGATATTTTATATAATTTATGAAACATCATTATTTACTAACAAAGATATTGCCAAAAAACAAGAAAAATAGTGCAGAGAGAAAAAGATGGGAAATCCTCGCAATTACAAAAACATGGGATGAAGATACAATATAGTTTATTGTTTTGTATGTTTTTGTTTTTGGGATTGTTGTCGTTTCTTTTTATGGTGGCTGTAGAGTGAATTATTTAATGTATTATTTTTTGAGTTTATGATGTGAATTTATGGTGCGTGTAAAATATGTAGTATGCACTTTTGTTTTGCTGTTGTTGTTTTTTTTTTGTTTGTATTCTGTCCTTCCTTATGTTTTATGGTGTTGATGGGTTTTATGTTACTGCCACTTGATTATTGTGTCTTTTTTTTTTCTTAGAATGGAAAAAAAAAAGAATTAATGAAAAAGAAAGGGAAAAAAAGGTCCCCATTAGGGGTGGTGGTGGTGGGATTTTAAAAAAAAAGAAAAGAAAAAAGAAACTCAAAATCTTTCCAAGAATATTTGTCTTAGTTCTTGTCAAAATGTTTAATTTCTAGTCAAAACTAATTTCTTTCCACTTAAAACAAGACTCATCACCTAAAAATTAACTTATTTTAAGATCATTTTCACTTGTTTTTTGTGCTTGTAATAAGAAAGAAAAACTTGCTCCACTATCAGATTTTTCTACTTATTTCAAGTGAAAATCTGCTTGAAAGAAGTAAAAAGTGTCTAAAAAACAAGCTACTTTTTAAATGTGACGAGTCTTATTTTAAGTATAATAAGATTTGTTTTGACTAGAAATGACATTTTGACTAGAAATAAGACAAATATTCTCGGTAAGATTTTGAGTTTTTGCAGTGTGTGGCCTGTGCAGCTGGACATCTACTGCATCTCATCTGCAGAAACTGTTTTATCTCTATTTATTTACCATTTGTTTCTGGACATGGTTGCAGCAGCAGCAGCAGCAGCACGTTAATGGTGTGAAGGCCTTTGCTCACAACAGAGAGTTTCTTCTGTCTCTGATTTCACGGTTGTCAGCGCTGCCAGTAAGTCAAATAATCTGACTGAGCTCCGTCCTGATGACGACGGCCTCTCACGTTTCCCAGCACTCAGCTGCTCCGCGTCTCAGCGGACAGCGGAGAGCAGCATCAGTGGTTTCATCAGAGGAATAAAACCATTTACCAACTACTCTCCTCCTAATCCGCAGACCAGCAGAGCTGCGTATCACTCTGCTGCACACACACATACACACATACACACAAATGTATTTCAAGTTTAAAGGGATAGTTCAACATTTTGGCAAACTGGCCCATTGCCATAATCCCTATAGTCATAGCAGTAGGTTCGTTACCTTTAATTGTCGGTGCAAGCTATTTTTAGAACGGCGGAGCAGAGCCGTGAGCTGCTCAGAGCTACACTACAGAGGCTAATGGGATTTCTTGGTTTCCCTCATCAAACTCATCAAATACACAATCCAACAACTCCACAACGCTCTGGTGGACAAGTTGTGACCTGCACATTCACCACGCTATGAGATAATAACACAACGTTACCAGACAGAGTTGTTTTAGAGGTAAATACAGAGACTGCTTGATGGAAAACTGTCCCTGAAGGCAACGTGCATCACCGGTTTTGCATGAATTTACCTCTAAAACAAAAAAAAGCTAAAAAAAAAATAGCTTACACTGACAAATAAAGGTAACAAACCTACTGCTGTGACTATAGCGATTATAGCAATGGGCCAATTTGGTAAAATGTTGAACTATCCCTTTAACCTTCAGTAACCTAACAATAATACTGTCCCTAACCCTACGATAACCTTACGATAACACCACCCCTAACCCAATGATAACCCTAAGATAATGTCATCCCGACCCTAACACTATGGTAACCCTGCCCCAACCCCCAACCTCAACCCTACATATAAAAACTATATAATAATAATGAATTTCAACCCATTATCCCCAAAATCAGCATCATAACAGGAGAAAACTAATTCTAAACGGAGGAAATCTGGCTGATACCGCTCCGCTGAACTGAATATTAAAGGAAAATCATAGATCAGTCAAATTGATACCTTTTTATTTATCTACATGTGACAAATACTCCCTGTGAATTTCATCCTGTTATTCTGTTGTTCCCAAATTTGTGTGGGGTTTCAGACCCGACAGTCAAACCCTGAACTCACACGAACTTTCACACATTCTGTTCAGTTCTTCTACCATCAACATACAAAATAAAAAGATACTCAAATCTCCTCTTCTTATGTGAACTTTACATATACATCATTTTAATTTGATTTGCACAGAAATTGTTGCAATGACATTTTACTGCTGTTGTTCAATCTGGCATTTGACAAATAAATCTTTCTTCTGCTACAGACAGTAACTCACTGACTGGCTTTAACTTTTCCTTTCCATTGTGAGATGAACATTTATGACTTTAAAACTCTGTTATCTGAAGTTTACCGCAGTCGTTTCCCCCTGAGGAGAGATTTTAATAACTTCGGTGAACTTTTTTTCATCTGATGGTAAAATTTTGTTAATTGCTAAATTCTTTAAGACTTAAGCACTTAATCCCACAAACATTTCGGAGTTGCAGCTTCACATTTTAAAACATTTTAAGACATTTTAAAGCCGAGGCCTCCTGTTCCTTCTGGATCCAACGTCTCATTTACGTTCCAGCTGAGACCGAGTCTAACAGCGTGAATCTCTCAGTCCAAACGGTGTGACTGACCTTGAGTCTGAGCCTGTTCTAATGACGTCCAGAGCCTTGGAATCAAACGGCTCGTTGGGTTTACGTCTAATGAGAGCTCTCAGTCAGTCAGTCAGTCAGATAACAAGGTGCAGAGCAAACTCAGCTTGTTAGTTCAGAGTTCACATGATTTAGGACTAAATAATGACGGATGGCGGCCAGTCGAGTTAAAGCCTGATGAGCCGGTTGCTTCTCTGCAACACGACCTTGATGATATTTGCATTTTTTTTAAATAATGCAGAGTCATTTGGAAAACAGATCGAACTTAAGAGGGAGGAGGCATAAATGTAGAAGGATGGTTCATTGATAAAGATTAGTTATTTTTAATAATCACCAAGCAGCCAGCCTGAGGAAAGACATTTGTTATAATGCCAGTGATACATTGCTAATAATAACCATTATCACAGGGAGACAACACAGAAACAGAGGAGCTGTTCTCCTGCAGCTACAATCAAAAAGGCAAAAGACCTTGATCAACACACCTGACGAGACTCTACAGGCAAAAACACTGTTTTTTCACTGATCAATTTTGAGATTTGGGGCTATTTTTCTTCCTTAACATACTGTATATAGTTTTTCAGACTCAGACTCTGAGCTAGAAATCTCCACTTCAGCAGCACTTACAGACACAAACCTTCCAGTTTGATCCCTTACTATATTCTGAAGGTTTTTACAGAGGGGATTGTTGATATATCATTCACAGCCTCATTTATACAACATTTTATTACTAAAAACATGGCAAATTTTGATTTCTTTTAGGGCTGGTGACAGTATTTTCTCATTTACAGAGTGATAAAAAGAGATATCCAAAATCCTCTCTGTAAAAACTTCTGACTCTAACATGTCAACAAAATAAAACAAGAATTTTGAAAGTTGCTTCATCCATTTTTCAGATTTCAGTTCTGGAAATGTATGCAAATTAGCGCATATTTCATCAGATATTGCCTCATTTACATATTTAAACATAAAATTTGACAAAACTTGTAATACAAAAAATATTTATCTTAATGTAAGTGATAAACTTGGGAAGTTTCATGGTGATATCTGTTAGTTAAATTTTTTTACCCTATTCACCTGTAGTGTCTCAGCTTAAGCTGACACGTCCCTGAAGCTGCTTCTTGTACTTGTCGTAGTCTGACAAAGAGAGAAAAACATTCGTCTTGTGTTTTTCTTTGTTTGTTATTCAAGTTATTTGTGTTTCTGTGAAGCTGAATCACAAAAACAAAAGAGGCTCTGATGTGAATGATGCTGAAAAAACAAAGACGAAAAGCAGGAACCGACTCCAGTGAATTAATGAACCCAGACTAATTAGGCGTTGAGCTAATCTCAGCCCTTTGACAAACAGGTCATATTCAGTGTTCAGCCCTAAAGGGGAACTCGGGTCTAATTAGAAATTCACTTCTGGAGGTGTGAAGCATTTGCATTTAGTCGTCGCGTTACACGTTCAGACAGAATTAAAACACTAGTTCTGAATGAACGAGCCTGTTGTCGACACGGTTTCCCCCGTCGTCTTCTTCATCGTCGTGACCGTGAACATATATGAATTGTCTCAACGCCATATACTCCCCAACTCGTCCTTCAACTCCGTCACATAGCAACAATGTGCGTATCCATAGAAACTGAATTAAACTTAAAACAAAGGGTATTTTTATCCTTTCTTCTGTGACATGAATTCTGTAAATAGGAATGGATATTTTTTTAAAAGCCGGGTTCCTCGTGTTCTTTGAGGAGCCGCTCCTCTGGGATGTTCCTCTGAAATTACATGACAATACCATTAAAACATTTTGTTACAAGATAATGATCAGCTGAGGCCTGTGTTACTGCAGAACATACACTGCAAAAACTGAAATATCTTACCAAGAATATTTGTCTTATTTCTAGTCAAAATGTCATTTCTAGTCAAAACAAACCAAAAGAAATAAAAGTAGCTTGTTTTCAGACAGTTTTCCTTCTTTCAAGTATATTTTCACTTGAAGTAGAAAAATCTGATAGTGGAGCAAGTTTTTCTTCCTTATTACAAGCACAAAAAAACTTGCTTTCACTGGCAGATTTTTCTACTTATTTCAAGTGAAAATTTGTTTGAAACAAGTGAAAATTATCTAAAAACAAGTACATTTTTAGGTGATGAGTCTTATTTTAAGTGGAAAGAGATTAGTTTTGACTAGAAATGAGACATTTTGACAAGAAAAAGGACAAATATTCTTGGAAAGATTTTGAGTTTTTGCAATGTACATGACTACACTGCAAAAACTCAAAATCTTTCCAAGAATATTTGTCCTTTTTCTTGTCAAAATGTCTCATTTCTAGTCAAAAATAAGACTCATCACCTAAAAATTAACTTATTAGTGTGACTGCTGAAGCAGTCACACTATTGTTCTTCTGTTTGGCCATTTTCTTCCGCCTTTTTACGGTCTTCTTCTAGTCCTTCATACTTTATGCTATTTCAACAATTCATATATCAAAACGTGCAGCTTTTTTTGAACTTTATCGGCATTACTTTTCTCTTTTTAACTATTTATACTTTTTCAAATATTTAACTTTTTCACAAAAAATCTCACATTCATCAAAGTCTCAACCTCTCTTCTTCATAACTCCACTGTAGTGTAGGGGTTAGGGTGGATATTTGCCAACCCTAAGGTCACTGGTTCGAATCCAAGGGAAGAACTCTTGTTATGTTATGTTGAATTCTGCTCTCCTCCCCCGCCTTCAATTGGTTACAGGTGTTTGTTATCTCCTTGATTACTCATACCAGTTTGCAGCACATCATCACATTACGATGAATGACAACAGTTTTGAAAGCAGTGTGCTCTCTGTAGCCGAGTGGCAGAGTAAAGGTTTAGTGATCATATGGTCATGGGTTCGATTCCTGCCTCAGTCTTTTCACTTCATTGCTTGACTTTTGATTCCAATTATTCAGCTGTCATTGGACAGTCTTTGATTCCTCATAGTATAAAGCTCATTGTAACTCAGGTTCTCTGTGGCCATATGGTTAGTGCTCAGCCTGATATTCACAGACATTTTCATTCTAAGTCATTCAAGCTTGACTCTCAAGCTTTCTTGATGTTGACAGTGTGCAGATCATTAACAGACAACAGTCTCTGCAACTGTGTGTGCACTGTGGCCTAGAGGCAGAGTGGAAGTCTAATGACCATGAGGATGTGGGTTCGATTCCGACCTTGGTCAAACGTTTGTATGGTGATCACAGCTTGCACTATTTGCTAATTCTGCAACAGCGTTCAGTTGCTGTCAGCAGTCACACCATTTCCATTCTTGGAAATGCTTTTTCTAGTTTTTAGATAATTTTCACTTGTTTCAAACAAATTTTCACTTGAAATAAGTAGGAAAATCTGCCAGTGAAAGCAAGTTTTTTGTGCTTATAATAAGGAGGAAGTAAAAACTGTCTAAAAACAAGCAACTTTTTAATATGATGTTTCTTATTTTAAGTATGATGAGATTTGTTTTGAGTAGAAATGACATTTTGACTAGAAATAAGACAAATATTCTTGGTGAGATATTGGAGTGTCCTTGGATACAGCTGTTTCTGTTTCGGTCCAGATGTTCAGCAACCATCCTGGAGCTTTAGATTGTAGCTACTCACACAGATGTTGTCAGTTGTCATGGAGTGGTTTAATGTTCATATTCCCATTGAGCGCAGCACTTTAAACCTGTAATAAAACTCACTGAAGCTGGCATGTTAAAACTGTAGGTGGGTATCACTCATCTGAAACCTGGTGAATGTTGGTCCAGTGTTCAGGTTGATTGAAGTTCTCCATCAGCTCCTGAGGGAAATCTCTGTGTTGACTTCTAAATCCTCCACAGTGAGTCAGTAACTAACTGTGTCTGTCACTATTTGCTCCTGGGCAGGTGATGGGATGTATGACACGGTTTTAGATCCTTTTTGATTAAATCAGCTGCTTGAGATGGTTTCCCTCCATCTCTACCGCTGAGCTCATACTAATAGGCGAGGGCAGCGGTCACCTGGACAACCAGCCATGCTCTCATTTCCACCTATTTGGTCACTTGAGAGTCGCCATCTAACCTAATGTGCAAGTGTTTGGACTTTGGGAGGAAGCTAATGGGATTTCTTGGTTTCCCTCATCAAACTCATCAAATACACAATCCAACAACTCCACAACGCTCTGGTGGACAAGTTGTGAGCTGCACAATCACCACGCTATGAGATAATAACACAACGTTACCAGACAGAGTTGTTTTAGATGGAAATTCAGAGACAACTTGATAAAAAACTGTCCCTGAAGGCAACGCGCATCAGTGGTTTTGCATGAATTTCCCTCTAAAACAACTCTGTCTGGTAACGTTGTGTTATTATCTCATAGCGTGGTGAATGTGCAGGTCACAACTTGTCCACCAGAGCGTTGTGGAGTTGTTGGATTGTGTATTTGATGAGTTTGATGAGGGAAACCAAGAAATCCCATGAGCCTCCGTAGCGTAGCTCTGAGCAGCTCACGGCTCTGCTCTGCCGTTCTAAAAATAGCTTGCACCAACAAAGATAACGAACCTACTGCTATGACTATAGGGATTATGGCAATGGGGACAATTTGCCAAAAAAGTTGAACTATCCCTTTAAAACAGGCAAGAGAAGGCCGGATTTGTCGGCTGCATTCGGAAGAGCCTTCGAATTGGGACAGGCTTTGTCACAACGCTGTGACGTAATTGGCTTTCAAATGCGTCTTTCAAAGGATGCAGCTCCTGAGTTGTGACACAGCAACTGTACGACTGTTGGGAGCTTAATTTACAGGTTACTAATTACGTGATTATGTCAAGAAATAACAAGTAATTGTGTCAAAATGTAGAGAAATAGCATAGAAATAATGGTCAATTTCATAGTAACATTAAGTAATTTATAGCCAAGAAATAGCGATCGATTGCTTATAGCCCAGAAATAATTGATTGTAATTGA
Source organism: Trachurus japonicus (assembly GCF_045865225.1). Taxonomy (NCBI): domain Eukaryota; kingdom Metazoa; phylum Chordata; class Actinopteri; order Carangiformes; family Carangidae; genus Trachurus; species Trachurus japonicus. The sequence goes on from NC_140913.1 coordinate 33,385,500, forward strand.
CAATTGCAAGGACTTGGTGGAAAAAATCTGGCCTTTCCCAAAAAATTCAAAGCATGTGTAACCTTTTGCCTTTATGAAAAACCTTATTTCTAGGCTATTTCTTGACATTTCTATGCAATTCATTGTTATTTCTTTGCTATTTCTTGACATTATCACATAATTAGCGGCTGTGAATTAAAGGGCTAAACCGCTAAATGGGACCTAACTCCATCCACGAATGGCCATTTGCAAAAGCTTTGATACTGAATTCATCACTAGGATAATAAATTTGCTTTCAACCAAAACATCCAGTCTTGTAACAAAATATCTGATGGTGGTGACACACAATTTTGCCTTTTTGTGGCTATGTACAAAATAAAAACATAATTTGCATTCACAACACCTGGTAGATGGCAGCCCCTGGTTTAGACTCTTAGTCATGAGCTTTGTCAACCTGGCGACCCAGGTGGTGGGTGGTGCTTCATTACCTCAAAATAATGCCTTCCATTACGTTTGTCACTGCAACGCAACTGAGAGAAGAAGCCAGTGTTATGTAAAGGTAATTTGCAGCAGTCGGGATCGACCTGCTGGGGCCGATAGTTACAGAGCTGGCAGACAAACAGTGAGTATGAAGCCCTGAGAGCTGCAGCTTCATTACTTCAGTCGCTTTCACATCGTTTTCACATTATTACAAAACTATGGATTGTCGCCGCTTTAAGGCCATTTGGGGTTGACTTAATATTCGTGACTGAAAAGTTTATTACTGAAAAGAAATTCACAAGAATTAAGGGAATAGTTCACTCAAAATTGAAATTTCTCTCTCTCTTCTCTATATTTCAAGCTTGTTTATAACGGAAGCTCCTCTTCCTGGTCCGTCCAAATCTCGCAAATCTCGTGAGACCTCACGGACCAGGAAGAGGAGCTTCCGTTACAAACAAGCTTTAAATATAGACTCATTTAATTTTTTTCGGAACAATTTCGCATTTCGGGGCTTCAATATAAGACGGACATTACATACGAGCACTATGGAGGTATTTGGATGTTTTTTGGTGTGTCTTTTTGTTACGAAGACAGTTGGTATCCATTTGCAACCGTTATATGGACATGCACTGCTACGCCGAGACCCCCTGTAACTCAGAGAAGCCACGGAGGACTGTGAAACTTCTCCCAGCCCTTAGTCCACATGAGGGGGAGTAGATAATGAGTGAAATTTCAATTTTGGGTGGACTATCCCTTTAATATTCGTGACTGAAAAGTTTATTACTGAAAAGAAATTCACAAGAATTATAAGTAGATTGACACGAGGCTGCACTCTGCACCTGACAATGACTGGCAATCGTCGCCTCACACAGGCACATTAATCTCCAGAGCCGGAATAAATGAAGTTCCTCTAACCCCAAATCTGATCCTACGGATTCATGATAGAGCTGTTTTCTAGCGCAGCAGCTCTGTAATTACATCCACTTTGTATCCTGGATAGAAAACGCTCTGTGATTAGACGGGTGGGATGAAGGTCAGCGGGGATCTGGGTCCTAATTCTAGTAAAAAAAATGAAGTGACCCTGCATGGATCATGTAAATGAAGAGCAACATTTGCATAATTACATAAAAATAAAGTCTTGTAATTCAATATCAATCATGTCGTTGCGAAGCCACCTTTCCTCACAACCTCAGAACTTCATTATGTCGCTGAGATGGAGAAAGTCAAGTGCACTTCATGCTTCATTTTGCCTGGAAAACGTCTTTCAACGACTGGATCGACTTCAAAAGCAGCTGCTCGGGTATTTCGATGAACACACCGACCTTCGCACCGCGGTGACCTATCATGTCATTTTCGAGAGGATGCACGGAGCGTGTTTCTCATTTTCACAACTCCCCGAGTGATCCGATGACTCCGATGTCTCCACGGGGACGAGTTCCTGCTGCTCGGTGTCAAGCCAAAGGTCATCAGCTGCTCAGTGTCAGCAGGATGGATGAGAGCCGCAAAATCCGGCCGCTCAGTTGGATTTCCTTCACAAGAAAGTGTTTTGTTTTTTTCTTTACAGAGGAACAGTGGATGAGAGGCCGAAGGCAGCGCTTACGTCTGCTTCACTGTTTACATCACAGCAATAAAGTATGAATAAGAAACTGCAGGAGGCCCAGATTTGACGAACTGTGTGTTTAATGTATAATGAGTCAGAAATTACTGTTATATTGATCTTTATCTGATGACGACTTCTCAGTCCAAAAATGGTCAAACTCAGCAGAACATGTTTAAATAGTGGAGATTTACAAAACTTCACCTCGTCTCCTCCAGATCATGTTTATATAATACAACAAAAACACAGAGTTACTGAAGAGGGAAAGAAGTCAAAAAGGAAAATGTGTTGAGTTTTCAGAATAAAACATGGTAGGTTGGGACCGGTCTGGGTTTGCAGCAGTCAGCTTCTCTTCTCTCTGGCTCTGTGAATGTGAAACTGCTTCCATCTCTGTTTTATAAAATATTGCTCTGTTGAATTGTCTGAAAAAATCATCTCATGGAACATTTTTCTAATATTTTTAAGCAAGTGAAGCACACAGAGACGATAGGGACTAGCGCTGCCACAGTCAGTGGCCATGAAGGCAGCACGTTCACCAATGCCAGTGGCTGCAGGATGCATTCAATGTCTGCACCAAAAAAAACATCTGAAGTGGCAACATGCTGCTCAACAACCTAATTCATTTTGTTTAATCTTAACGTTTTACTGCACAGATCTGTTTTACCAGTCAAATCTTCTAATTAATACCATTCAAATGTAATCACACTGAGCAGCTAAACTGACAGGCCACCAGTGAATTCAAAAGATGCCCTGCTCTAATTAAGTTAATATTTCACTTTTATTTTGACAGTTTAATTTTACTTCCATTTCACCGTCTCCATAGATTTCACTTACGTTGTGTGAGGGATAATGTATAGTTCGAAGGTTGTTATGGAGAAAAAAACCCCTGACAGGTTGTGTGGAACCCCGACATGACACGGCATTCCAGATTAAATTTCCGAGTGGAGTTCCCATTACAACTGGAACGCACCATAACACCAAACAAAGAAAATGACCCAGTTTTTCCTTTTTGTTCCACATGATATTCACTGCATGTGTAATTGGAAAAAAATAAAACTGATAAACTCATTTCATTTTTTAGAATAAAAATATAAATTTTACTGTTTTTTTAAAAATACTATATAATTGTTTTATAAATTTTGACGGGTCCAAAATATATAAATATACATCTGGTTACGTTGGCAACATCGGCATGAAACGATCTCCAGATGCTGATAGCTCTGTGGAGAAATGGCATCGTGCTAATGCTAATGCTAATGCTAACTAGCGGTCAGCCGGTACTGTAACATTTCCGGTGCAGGCGTGATGCTGCGGGTTTGTCGGGTTCATCTGCAGGTGAGTTAGTGTTAAACGATCCAGATGTGTTTCCAGTCTGCTGTCAACACCGGAGCTGCTGCTCGTTAAATACGGTTAGCATTAGCTTAGCTTTAGCTACCTGGCAACCAGTACAATTGAAGGTTGGAGCGAGAGTGGGCGAGTGTGAGTGTGACACCTACAAGCTGGGAGGAATTAAATTAGTAGCTAACACCTTTAATGTCAGTACTTTACCTTTGAGCTTATGTCCTTTGTATTTCATTCAGTTCAAAGGGTCAGAAATCAACTAATTTGAAACTTAAAGGGATTTTTTTTTTCGTGTCTTGCCTCACTCCCGAGTCCATGACCAGCAGATAGACACCATCCTTTTGACTGTGCGTGCAGTAACAAGGGAGATAGAGCTGTATCGCCCGTAACTCAAACGCTGGAAGTGTATGGGTAGTGTTAGCCTGCCTCCACCTAAAGTCGCTAATTAGCTGAGCTCAAACACTGGAAGTGTATGGGTAGTGTTAGCCTGCCTCCACCTAAAGTCGCTAATTAGCTTAGCTCAAACACTGGAAGTGCATAGGTAGTGTTAGCCTGCCTCCTACCCGAGCTGAAACCAGCAGTCAGAAGCTGATTTCATTTTAGCTCTAAACTCTGTAAATATATCACTTTATCAACATTTCAAACATTTTTAGGTGAGAAAGTAGCCGTTAGAACAGCAGTGTGTCGTTAATTTGTCCAAATACCAGCTGTTGACAATTTTGTTCGGACGAATTTGGCGCTATTCAAGCTAGCCGTTGTGACCAACGCACTTCCGGTTACTTTCACAAAATAAAACACCCGTTGCCCTTTACATACAGAAAACCATGATGATAGAATTTGTGCTTTTACTTTGAAATAGGAAGCTAACCTACCCTCGATGTAGCTAGCTTGAACCAAAATAAAGCGTCTTTGCTTGAACCCTCCGTTTTGACCGATCTCGTCCCGTTACCGGCATTTGACCGCTCAAGATGCCTTACCGGAGAGTTTTGTCAGCTCTGAGACGAAGATCGGCCCGCCGGTTTCCCTTTAGAGTTGCTGAAGAGTTTCTCTGATGACTTTAGGTGGAGGCAGGCTAACACTATACACTTCCAGTGTTTGAGCTAAGCTAATTAGTGACTTCAGGTGGAGGCAGGCTAACACTACACTTCCAGCGTTTGAGCTAAGCTAATTACGGGCGATACGGCTCTATCTCCCTCGTTACTGCACGCACAGTCGAAAGGATGGTGTCTATCTGCTGGTCATGGACTCGGGAGTGAGGCAAGACACGAAGAAAAAAAATGTTGTTGAGACCCTTTTAAAAAAAACTTTTAAGAGCTCATTAAAGGCTGACTTCCCTTTTACATTGATTTATAATTTTACTGTAGTTTTTTTTAATAGTCATTTCTATTTGAAGTTCAAATAGAAATGACTAGGCTATTAAAAACAGTACAAGCAGAACAGATTTTCCACCAGCTGATCATCATCATCATCATCATCGTTATGTCTGACTAAGTTTTTCCTCATGATAAAACCAACAGACAGGAACGAACTGTAGCTGCAGCTCGGAGCTCTGCATCGCTATCAGCCTCCTAATGCTATTGTGCGCTTTAACTGCCATGTAAGTGCTAAGATTAGCTTGCTATGGGAATTATGGATGAAGTCATGCAGGTCAAGCTGAACGTACGGTCTCTGAGAGAAAGCCGGGGGGGAAAGGACACATTTTATAGTGCATGGCAACAACAACAACAACAACACAACTAATAACACAGCGGCGAACACAGAAAGCTTTATTCTGCTGCTGCTGCTGCTGCTGCATCGTCCTGAACAAACCCTCAGACCTTCTGCTATTCCTGGTATCCAGTCATGTGAACCTCTGACATATGAACGTGTGATAGCGAAGCTCCAGCAGATACTCAGGTTATGATATTACCATACTGTACCAGCTGTGTGCGTTTGAGGCAGTGATGTAATTGCCTCTGTTCTGAACCGCTGCAGCTCTCCTATACTACATCATGCTGCTTGTATATTTTTCATGCTGTGGCCAAAAGGGTTTTGTTGGACAATAGGTTTAAATTGTGTGTTATTCTTTTGGTGGTGGCGAGAAGGGAAAAAAACACACATATTGTGATTCATTAAATACACAAAGCACTGATTATTGCTCAACATATAATTATATATGTTTGCTGTTTCTTTTGTTTTTTTTTCTTCCTTGTTTCTGCTGCTGTGAATGCATTTCCTTTTTTTCCCCTTTTCTTTTTTCTTCAACAGTAGGCTAACTAGAGACCAGTCTGTAAAAACCTTGTTTCATCCCATAAATTTACATGTATGATGCAGGAGGGAGAGAGTTTCTAGCACTGGAGGCTGAAAAAGTTAATGTTAAGTAAAATATTTTCAGTGAAACATATATTTACTGCAAAGATAATTTATCTGTTTTGAGCTGGAATGTGAAAAATACATAAATCTACAATATCTGTTTAACCCTTCTGTTGTCCTCCTGGGTCAAACTGACCCAATCTGTTTCGAATGGTCCTTCTTTCCTCCCTTCCTTCTGTCTCTCCATCCCTCCTTCCTCCCTCCTTTCTCCACTCCTTTCCTTCCTTTGTTCCTCCCTTCCTCCAACCTTCTTTCCCTCTTTCCTCCCTTCTTCCCACCATCATTTCCCTTCCTTCCTTCTTTCTTTCCCTCCATCCTTCCTTCTTCTTCCTTCCTTGACCCAATCTGTTCCCTTTGCCTATATATCCTTCTTTCCTTCCTTTCTCCCTTCCTTCTTCCCACCATCCTTTTCACTTCCTTCCTCCCTTCTTTCCCTTCGTCCTTCTTCCTTCCCAGTTCCCTGATCCAATCTGTTCCCTTTCTCCATCTTTCTTTCTTTCTTTCCTTCCTTCCTTGACCCAGGAGGACAACAGGAGGGGACATTTACAGATGTGTATAGCTGTTCTCCATCATGACGTATGAATACGTTTTCTCAGCTGTGCGTACGTTTCCCTCAGGTTAAGGCACAAAAACAACTTGTTCAGGGAAGAATGTGGTTTGAGGTTAGAGAGAGAAGCGTCGTGGTCTGAGTTTAAATCAACAGTTCATTTCAGGTTTGAGGACCTTCGTCATCACGGTTACTGTAATAACAACTCAATAAGCAACAGTTATGGTCAGACGGGTCAAAAAGAAACAAACAGCGGTGGTCTATCGTTAGCTAACAGGGTCTGCAGAGTCAGAGTCTCAGGCTGTGCTGACCCATCCATCCCTCTTCCTCCTCTTCCTCCTCCTCCTCCTCCTCCTCCTCCTCCTCCATCTCCATCCTCCATCCTCCTCCTCTTCCTCCTGTGGACTGTGGCTCCATTAGAGTGTCACATGACTCTGAGTTTCCGTCATTAGTTACTAACCGGCTGCAGTGGTTTAGATAGATAGATTCAACTTTATTGATTCCTAGGGAAATTTACAACGCAACAACATTTAACATAAAGGTTTTTCTGCCAAGACGGTGGTTTTTCTTGCGAGGAAGTACTATAAACATAATGGTTGAGGATCAGAAGTATAGGAGGCTTTGATGAGTGAGCTGAGATGAGATTTGATGAGTCAGCTCAGTGGTTCTCAACCTTTTTTGGCTCCTCACCCCATTTTGACAACACAAATTTTTATATGCTGCATTAAGTGGAGGAAGATGGATGGATGGATGCATTTTATTTGAACTTGATATATATGAGAAAGTGAAAGTATTATAGAATACAGTTGTTTAAAGCCCCAGTATGTAACTTATTTGGCTTTTTATTATCAAAAATCAAATATGTCTTTCATAAATATGTATTTCAGTGGAATCACAGCCGCATAAATGAAAGCTTTCTCGTACCTTAGAATGAGTTGTTACAAGTCGTTACAAATACGTAAGTGGGCGACGCACCGAACGTGGGTCAGGTAAACAATACGACATCACCATAACAACTTGTTTACATAGATGCTATATACGCTATATATACGTCACCACATTCACGCGTATCCCTTGGCTGCACACACAGAGAGGACCGCCCCTTTATGCCGTTCTCTCTCCTCATTGGATAAAGGTTGTAGGATACAAGGAAAGTTTTCTCCTCGGCTTACAGCAGAGCAGAGTGACTGACAGACCCGTGTTTCAGACCAAACACTCTATAGAAGTGATTGCTGTCGGAAGATAGAACTATTTAATACTAATATAATAATACTAATATAATAATACTATTTTTATATTAACACAAATATTCCACTTCTGCTTTAAGTGGAACAAAGGTGGAAAACTGGATCTTTTTAGTTTGGTTTGGTGTTATTTCCAGTATACAGATTTTATGAGGTTACAAAAGTCTGAAAAAATGGTATCATGAACAATTACAAAGATGAAAATTGTATACATATAAAATGTATACATGATGAAAACGAAAGGCCCTAAAATTGAAACTTGGTATAAAACAATGACATAATTGACTTTCTCAATGTGCTCAAACTTTCAAAACCTGTAATCTTCTCTCTTTATAGCAGCTGGAGACCTGTGATATAAAACAGAGTTAATCAACCTGAACAATGTGAACGTCTGAGAGTCTGAGGTCGACCTGGACTTTAAATGTAATAAATGGTACGTAGCTATACCACACAACGCTGTCTGCCCCGGTGGCAGCTAACGGACACGAACACAATCAAGCTGTCGTCTGCAACATGAGCAGGTTGTACTTTACTGTCCTCTGTGACTGACAGGAAGACTCTCATCCTGCTTTTGAAGAAATTAAATAAAAGACCCGGAGCCGCGCTGCAGTCACTGACACTCACCATCATGTTCAATGTGACGCTTCAATTACACAGAAATGTTCCTTCTGCAGAGTGGAAACGTTGGATCGTGGACATTTTTTGTCTGCAGAGTGCAATACAATTCACTCTTCTCTTTTGTGTTTGAAGATGTAAAATTGATCCCAAAAAGGCTCCTCATTGGCCAGTGGTTACTGTAAATTCAAAAAAATGCAGCTGTGATATATATCATAGGGATGTCACGATTATACATTTTCTTGGTACTATTATTGTCAGAGTCAGATTATCACGATTATTATGTACTAATTTCACAATACTATGAATGTGTAAAATCAAATATAGTCAAAATATAATTACATTACTTGTTGTTTACACAAAATATTTCAAGTTAATATATGACCAATTCTTAATCCCCAGGGGAAATGTTTGAAATATTCAGGTCATAAATTGTCATCTATACCAAATGTTTGCGTTTATTTTAATCGTTTTTTGTTTTGTTTTGCTTTTTTTTTTAATTAAAAATGACCTGTTAACATTTAAATTCCTACCAATTCAATGTTACATTAGTTCAATGGACCAGTATCTGTGCATTTACCTTTATTTTTGCAGCACATTTGCTGATATGGTTCCAACATCAAATTTTTGTGAAAGTAACAGTATTTAGGAATCTTTACGATTAATTAATTGTGGCGTTTAATACCACACTGTAAAAAGAAATTTGGGTTTTTTGTTACCTCAACTTATTTTTCTTAGTCAATCCAACTAAAAGTATCTAAATTGTTGGGCCAACTTGAAATATTAAGTTTTAATATTCTCAACTCCTCAGTTAAATCAGAACAGTCCAGGTAACTTAGTTTGCTGAGTTGACTCAACTAAACATCAGTAGCCCCTGCAAAACTGCCCTGGACAACCCGTACAAGGCCACATGTCGACATGTGTCAGTTGGAAAGGACGCCATTTCAACCAAGATGAACAGCAACAAGATGTCATCATGAGTGGACAAAAAGAGCAAGTAATTCCAGGTAAATAATTATTTTTGTAAGCTATATAGTGCAGTCAGTGCCATTTTACTGTTAAAATGGTTGGCAAACCAGGTTTCTTGAAGCTATAGTATATCAAAGAGCCCTCAAATCTAAAAAAGAAAAAACAACAACTTGTTAGCTCCCTGTAGCCTAAGTTTACTATCAAATTCAGCAAGGGCTTTGTCTGTAAATCAGATATGCAATGTACATTGTGTTACATGAATGTGCACAACTGCTCTGGGAAGTATTTGTTTGACGAAATGTCTGAATATTTTGAAGTTATGAAGTTAAATGTGCGATGAATGAGCTAACTATGCTAACTGCTCTTTCTTCTACGGAGAGTGTTTGGCACTGAGAGAAAAGCATACGGCTGGAACCACAGTTTGTGGAGTAACTTAACGAAATGTCTGTAATTCATTTAATGTACTGTGGTGTTTATGTTGGAAATTATGAATTAGTGTAGGCTATGCAGTTAGCAATGAGCTATGAGCCAGCTTCATTAGCTCATTTTGTATTATCTGCAAGTTAATTATATAACACAAAATATAGATCAATCTGACATAGATGTGTTTCCTTTAGAGGTCCGGACGCTGGGCCGAAAAGTATACCCCCGCATGCCGTGGGGGGCCCCGCTCCTGCCCGTAAAGCCAGGTTTCCACCGAATCAACGGCCTTTTTTTCACCGCAACATAGGATTCACGTCATGATAACTTCTGTATTTTGACTATTCAAACTTCCACAGTCCATAGTTCTGTTCGTTTGATAGTTCAAGAGACTTTTGGATGGACAGCTCCTATCGTTCTGCTGCCCCCCCCCCGTACCAGCACCAGCGGACGACCACAGGGCCCCGCATGTTTACGTTAAGGCGCAGTCGGACGTCATGCTGACCTGTTGGATGACTTGGATATGCAAGTACTATACATTTTCCTCAGCAAACCAGCACCACATTTTACGGCATTACAAACTAAAACATGAACATTACAGTGGATCTTGCCGCTTCAAGACACAAGTTGCTCTCAGCAATCTTTTTTTTTTTAAACATGGATCTCACACTGGTTTTATTGCTAAGGAATGTCAATCTGATGGACTGTCTCACAGTGTGATTTATGTACTGTATGTAATTTAAGTAAATTATATGCCTTAATTGTATATCATGTGTTGAAGTAGTATTTCTGTTATCCTGTTGCCATTCCGACGGCCCGCCGGCGGGCCGTCGGGGGGGTTTTAATCAGGGAGGTGTCATCAGGATGTCACCAGTCACTTGAAATAGTCATGCCAAATATCGTTGGAAAGCTAAAACTCTTGTGATTAAAGATATGCCGACCATTCCTAAATATAATCATCACAGCAACACTCGAATCAGACTATAAACATGCTAACAAAGTTCGTAAAAAGCCGATATAACTCACGATTTGTGTCAGGGCAGGCTCAGGATCACAGGGTTTCCCCACAAACTTGGTGTCGTTACATTCAGAAAAGTCCAGTAAATCCAATCCAGTAAAGTATTTAGTCCAAAACACACAGTTGTACCGGTTGATAACCTCATCCCGCTGCTGCATCTTATGAAATTACGCATTGTATATCCAGTAAATCCGTTTATTTCTCCTCATAAGTCCGGCGTTTACATGAAAACAATGTTTATTTCACTTCACAAAATGGCGCTGCACTCTGAGCTTTCGATTGACAGCTCACTCGACCAATCACAAGCTCCCTCTCTCCGGCTGCCGCCTGCAATAGCGAATGAGTGGCTGTGTCTCATGAAGAACATCCCCTCCGACAGCGCTGAATGGCTTCAGCCAATAGAAACGGATCCCGATGACACTGTAGCATTGAATAGCCAATGAAATTCCGAAAAAAACGATGTGCTGCATTCACGGTCCCTGGGAAAAGGCAGCACTGCCATTTCCATGCGTAACTTTGCAAAAGCTGCACTTTGGCGCATGTATTGTTTGTCAATGGCAACTTTAGGAAAACGCCTAGATATACACTTAGAAAAACATGTGTAAAATACTCATTTTTAGCAGGATTGTTATCAAATTTGAACTGGGGCCAGGTAAGGCTTCATGCTGTAGTCCCATTGTGTTTTCCAGCTAAAATTCTCAGCTACACTCATCTTCAGGCATCTGATTGCAACAAAAAAATTCAGGCGAGAATAAAAACATTCTAATTCAGTGTGCTCCCACTTAGATTACTCAATGATAGTAGCACTTATAGTGATTATTTCAGTTTGGGGAAAAACTTCAGAGTGTTACCTTTCAAAAGAGACCAAGCCCATCCATATTCTCCAAACAGTTCAAGAACAGCATTCAATTTACTTTGGGTACGCCTTGGATAGGCGAATATTACAGAATTTATAGGAGTGACAATTAAGCACCTAAATTTGAATTATTTGAATATTTGTCATTTTTCATGTTCAAAAGTATAGCCTACTATGCCTGAACTGATTTTGTTGAAAGATGTTTGTGGTAAAATAAATACTGTTTTAAAAAAAAAAAAAAAAAAAAAAAGTAATTTCTTTATGTATTCCACTCAGTCATTTTAGAAAATAAGTGATTTACTTATCTTGACAAATAATGCTGTTGATCATACTTAAGTTTTTGAGTGAGGTAAACTAAAACTGGAAAAAGTTACCTCGCTGCCTTAAAGGTGTACAGAAAAGAAAATTGAATTTGAGCCCACTCTGGGTCATAAAATTAGTGTAATAACTCATCTATCAGACTATGTAGGCCAAACTTTGTGCAAAATTCTATTTTTGAGTAAATCCGTGATGAAAGTGTGTATTTTAGTGTAGTTTTTTTTTTCGTATTGGATAATGCAGGCGCACGGATTATACGTCAGCCTGTACACGATTCACTAGCCACTGATATTGGATCCGTAATCCGTCATTCAAACGTCTGAGACACGCACACACACACGGAGCTCGGGCTCGCCCCAAACTTTGAATATCCCGCCCGCTCGATAACGACCAATCAAATTCATTTTCCTTACTCGGGTAAACTCGTGTTGCAGCTCGTGACAACTCGGCGCGACAAACGGGACAAACGGCCATTTCTGTACACCTTTAAAATTTTATGTTGATTTAACTAAAGGGTCTTAGTTGGAACATACTTAAGTTTTTGAGTGAGGCCAACTTATACTGGAAAAAGTTACCTTGCTGCCTTAAAATTTTAAGTTGGTTAAACTTATAATTTAATGTCACCTCAACTAGGCATTTAGTTCATACAACTTAAATTTCTTTGTTGGTTGTACTTAAAATGTTATCAACTGAACTTAAAATATCAAGTTGATCCAACTGTCTGTCACTTTGGGATTAGTCATTTCAACATATTATTCTAAGTGGTAAGAACTTACATGGGAGTGCAAAGAACTAGAAATTCTTAGCTCTCTTAACTCAAAATTTTAAGGCAACAAGGTAACTCGTTTTTTTAAGTTGAGCCAACAAATTCGTTTTAACAGTGCATGATTAATTGTGAAGACGGGTAATCGTGGCATTACACACAAGTCACCATTTGTATCAAATTTGATACATGAAAATACATGAGTTTTTCAGACATCTACATCCTCACTGTTATTTTTTTTTAGGTATACAATCAGATACATGCAATGATCTGACAAACGACCAGGGTGCAGTTATTTATGCACCAGCAGCCTTCACTTAGGACATCCAATATGGCCGCTCTCAGTCAGTGACCCAAATGTGTTTTCTCATGGATATTATTGCCAATTTTAAAGATTTTTTTTGTGATACATTTTTTTTATAATTTTTTTTCTAGATTAATCCAGTAGAGCAACAAAAACAAAGATATAATAGAAATACACACGACAGGACCAGAGAAAAAAAAACCCAACAAAAACAAAATAAAATAAAAAACAAACAAACAAGCACCTTGAAAATAAGAAAAAGAAAGAATGAAAAAACCACTAACAAACAACAACAACAAAAAATAACAGAAACAAAAGAAGAGATCCATCAGAAGTGTTAGATCACCGTGGATTGATAATGAACTAAAGGAATGGAACAGAGGGATAATGCTAAGAAAATGGCAATCAGCTCTAATTACGAATCTGATTGGCAAGTTTATCGCAAATTAAGAAATTATGTAACCAAGTTGAATCTAAAGAAAAAGAAAATGCATTATGATAACCTGTTTAACAACATAAAGCATGACAGCAAGCAATTATGGAATACTTTAAATAACATAATGGGCAGGAAATCTAGATCTACTCCTGGATTTCTGGAATCAGAGGGACAGTTTATTACCAGGCCTTTGGATATTGCAAATCATCTCAATAATCATTTTATAAATAAAGTAAAGAACACCCCCCCCCCCCCCCCCCCGAAGAAGAAAAACTTCAATAGGAATAGTTACTGCATTGATGCAAAGTAAAACTACCTAAACGTAGGTATTTTCTAGTAGAACCGTGTTGAAAATGTCTGTATCAAATTAGATACAGCAGGTATATGTAAGGTAATATCCTATGCAAATCTCCTATTAAAGAATTTTCTGACAATTATTTCATGGTTCAGGCTTTACAGATGTGAAGCTTCACCGATAGATAGATAGATAGATAGATAGATAGATAGATAGATAGATAGATAGATAGATAGATAGATAGATAGATAGATAGATAGATAGATAGATAGATAGATAGATAGATAGATAGATAGATAGATAGATAGATACTTTATTAATCCCGAAGGAAATTCATCTGTCAGCTGCTCCAAACATTCTGAAAGAAAGTACTTAGCTAATGCAGACAGATATAAAAGAGTAAAATAAAGTATGAAATATACCTATATATATACATATAAACACAATATCACTTATATATATGCATATATATATATATGTGTACACATATACACACACACACACACACACACACACTCTCATATAAAAGAAATACATTGTTGATTGTTGACTGTTCTTGCCTGTGACTAATCACACTTTTCCTTTGTGATGATGATGACATTGTTTGTTACTTCCCTGGTTTTTTCAGTCTACACATGTTTTTTCTGTCAGGAACGAACAGCTCCGACTCTGGAGGCTCCGACTCGCTCCGGCAACGTGTTGATAAACGTTAAAAATATGGACTGTGAAGTAACTAACTAACTGGATCAAAATGGAGCCAGATTCTCTGTCTGATGACTTGGGACTTTACATCCCATATTTAAAATCACACATGTAAATGACATCTGCAGAGGTGTGAGATTATGGTTTTTTTTGTGCTTTCTAGTAGCACACACAGCTTTACTACTGATCGAGCTCATTTAAAAGGCTGCACTTGAATCAGATGCTGCTGCTGCTGGTAGATGGTGTTTCCACCATCGGCCTCTTCAGCCGCTCCGATCCGGCTGCTTTTACGGCTTTTTGAGCCCACGGCGTTCTCGTTCGTTGTAATGCTGCCTAATAACCCATTATTTCAAGAGGAGGAGAAATGACTGAGCTCATATTTTAGAAACTATCCAAACTGGTTCACGGCGCAGCAGATGGAGCCGCACGTATCACCTGCCAAAAGGAAAAAAGAAAGAGAAAAAAAAAGCCTGTTGAAATAGATCTCTGAGCTGCTTCTGAAGATGCAGTTTTTAGATCATCCAGGTGGACGACTGAACGTTTCATGGTAACGAAGGTGAGTAGGAAGTCGGGCTGACGTCATGCCTGTTCCCTTCCTTCCTTCCTTCCTTAGTTCCTTCTTTCCACAATCCTTCCTTCCTTTCATCCTTACTTCTTCCTTCTTCTCATCTCTTTTGATCCAATTGACCCGATCTGTTCCCTATACCTCCATCTTTCTTTCCTTCCCTTCTTCCTTCCTTGAACGAATCTGTTCCCTCCTTCCATCTTTCCCTTCCTTCTTTCCACAATCATTTTTCCCTCCCTCCCTTCCTTCCTTCCTTCCTTCCTTCCTTCCTTCCTTCCTTCCTTCCTTCCTTCCTTCCTTCCTTCCTTCCCTTCGTCCTTATTCTTCCTTCCTTTTTGACCCACTCTGTTCCCTCTCTCCTTCTATCTTTCCTTCCTTTTTCCCTTCCTTCCTTCCCTTCGTCCTTACTTCTTCCTTCCCTTTTGACCCAATTGACCCAATCTGTTCCCTCCCTCCTTCTATCTTTCCTTCCCTTTTCCCTTCCTTCTTTCCTCCCATCTTTCCTTTTGTCCATCCTTCCTTCCTTCCTTCCTTCCTTCCTTCCCTTCGTCCTTACTTCTTCCTTCCTTTTTGACCCAATCTGTTCCCTCCCTCCTTCTATCTTTCCTTCCTTTTTCCCTTCCTTCTTTCCTCCCATCTTTCCCTTTGTCCTTCCTTCCTTCCCTTCGTCCTTACTTCTTCCTTCCTTTTTGACACAATTAACCCAATCTGTTCCCTCTCTCCTTCTATCATTCCTTCCTTTTCCCCTCCTTTCTTTCCTCCCATCCTTCCCTTTTTCCTTCTTCCTTCCTCTTTTGATCCAATTGACCTGATCTGTTCCCTCCCTCCATCTTTCTTTCCTTCCCTTCTTCCTTCCTTGAACGAATCTGTTCCCTCCTTCCATCTTTCCCTTCCTTCTTTCCACAATCCTTTTCCCTTCCTTCCTTCCTTCCTTCCTTCCTTCCTTCCTTCCTTCATTCCTTCCTTACTTCTTCCTTCCTTTTTGACCCAATCTGTTCCCTCCCTCCTTCTATCTTTCCTTCCTTTTCCCCTTCCTTCTTTCCTCCCATCTTTCCTTTCATCCTTCCTTCCCTTCGTCCTTACTTCTTCCTTCCTTTTTGACCCAATTGACCCAATCTGTTCCCTCCCTCCTTCTATATTTCCTTCCCTTTTTCCCTTCCTTCTTTCCTCCCATCTTTCCCTTTGTCCTTCCTTCCTTCCTTCCTTTCTTCCTTGACCCATACAAGTGGACAACATGAGGGTTTAGAGGATTTCATGTGTGTTAGCTTCCTGTTACAGGCGTTCGGCTCTGACTGCGATGGAAGACACACAGCTATATACCTTTGTATGTGTGACTGTGAATATCTGGCAGCTGTCAGAAATAGGCTGAGGTCACACACACACACACACACACACACACACACACCTCCCACACGTCTCCACGCTGTCATACGTTGTGTTCTTACTCTTCTGCTCCGTGGTAGCAGCTCTGAATGCTCCGTCTCCTGTTCGCTTTCTCTTTGTCAGGATGCTCACACTCGGAGAAGTTACAATATTTACTCCGGCGGCGCTAAAAATCAACTCAATTGTTTGCATGCGAGGCGAAGTTGAGCTCACGACTGATCCTCCGACACACACGGGCACAGCTGCGCCTCTCTGGCAGCGTCGACCTTCAGTTCAGTCTGCAGTCTGACAGATTGTGAAAATCACCATCGATGGCGTTTCCCAATCGGCGTTGTGATGTAGCGTCTAGGAATGATCGGTGGGAGACGGGGTGGGCGATATGGCGATATTAGATCGTGAAGGATTAGAGTGTGTAGACGATCTGTGCAGAGTGCAGAGTGCAGAGATCGTAGGATCGTCTGGGGCTCATTCTATAAATTGCAGTTCTATGCTGCAAAGCGCAAACAAAGGACATTTGCAAAGTTTGCTAAAAGAGATAACAACAGTTACTTTAGTTTGTATTTTTATTTGACCCTCTTCAATCAGCTATTTAGTGTTTTGATACACTTAAAATCCTGTTAAAATGACTGTGTTGAATAAAACAAACAGTAATGTCTTCATTAATATTTTACTTTCATGTTTATTGAAAGCTAGCTTTTATGTTCCAAGAGTCCACTTTATCAGAGTGTTGTTGTTTACCTTTTACTATGTTTACGTTGTTTGCACATGTTGGCAAAACTCCAACTATTTATATTAAAATCTGTTCAGAAAGGCAGTGGCGTCCCCAGGCTAAAACATTCGGGGCTAAAGCCCCGGATGTTTTTTAATTAGCCCCGAATATTAATTTTCAAAAAAAAAAAAAAAAAAATTTTTTTTTTTTTTTTTAAGATCACATCCTCAAACTACGGTTATCTTATGTTGATGCTTCGATAAAACAGTGTTTTTGGACAGGTTTGAGTAACAATTAATTATAATTTTAAAAAGCCACTACTTTGGCTTTGGCACACAAGTGGTTAACACCTCCAGGTCGCACTTGACGTCATTCACCCAAAACAGCGGCGCATTTAACTTGACAACAAATACCTGACAGCAGGCAGGTTTGACAACAGCAAGCTGCAGCTGTCTTTTGGTAGCTAGTAGCAGCTAAAGTGTATCAAGATGCCACAAAAAAGATTTCCATGTTTTCCCCCAAAGGTGGTCAGCAATGGTAATGGGAATAGAAATTATGTAAAAATGTATAATTTCGAAAAGAGTGTTGCAGCTGGAACTACAAGAGGGTAGTAGCTAACGTTAGCTAGCTAGCAGCTAGTTGATATTGCTCTGGTTGATATTACATGAGAAAAAAAGCAATCTGTAATTATTGGCATCTGTAAATGCAATTGTAGGGTGTGAGAATTGTGTACCTAGAAATAACTAAGTTTGGGCTTCTTCTAGAGGGGAAAGTTGCTGAAGTTAATGTGCTATAACATCGAACCATCTTGTTTATTTTCTTTTTCATGCATGATAGCAGCTAGTTAGCAGACAGGGATCCCGCACAGCCTGCCTCTTTTACTGTAGCTGCTAATGTGTTAAATGGAAACACAATGTGTTGTTACTAGGGCTGTCAGAGTTAACGCGTTAATCGCGATTAGATTAATTAAAAAAATTAACGCGATTAAATTTTTTAATCGCGGTTAATCGCGGCCCATTTTGTCCTCTGTCTGCTGGACTGGAGGACTGGAGTGTGGAACCTCCAGTCCAGTAGGTGGCGGTAAGGCACCTTCAAGTTGGTTGCTACACAAATATACACAGTCTAACATATATCCACAGCTCCATCCATTGATTTTTTGACGGCTTCGTTGTCAACAAATGCACGTGGCCATGTATTGATTTTTTGACGGCTTCTGTTGTCAACAAATGCACATGGCCAGGCAGAGGCGTAGGAAAGTAAAGGGCAATTTCCACTGGATGCAATTCTCAATTCTGTGTGAGTTTCATGCATCATGTGTTATGATTAGGTACTAGGCCTGCTAGGTCTGGTCTAAAAGTTGTTTGTCTAGAGATTATAACACTTTGGAGGGTTGAAAGTCCAAAGCGCCATATATAATATTTTTAATAGAGATTAATCGCGAGTTAACTATGGAAAAAATGCGATTAATCGCGATTAGAAAAATTAATCGTTTGACAGCCCTAGTTGTTACGTAGCTAGCTAATGTCAGTACATAGAACTAAATTCAAAATGGGTCATTCATTTGATGATCTGTGGATTGCATCGTTTTCACCTTTTTCACCAATGATGGAGAATGTCTCTATGCCTAAGAATTTCGGCGCGCGCTCTGCGCGCGCATATATTGCATGTGTCACTCTTCCGGGCTAAGCCCCGGATGTGTCAAAATCCTAGAGACGCCCCTGCAGAAAGGTTCTTTGGCCTAAATTGTCTGTTTTTCTTTTTTCGATTTAAGATCATGATGAAATTGAAATCGTGACTTCATTTTAAAAAAGACGTGATATGATATTTTTGCCATATCGCCCACCCCTAACGTGAAGTCAGGTTTCATTTGCTCGATTAACTCAGTTGCTTCTTTAAGGTTTCACAAAGGAGAGCTTATACACGAATTCGGAGAACGTTTTGTGTATGCCGCCATCTTGCGGCGGCGCCATTGCTGCGGTGACATGTGTCAGTCATAGTAAACTGATTCTCTATGACAGCATCATAAATAGGCTGCATTTGTGATGTTTAGTGCCCCCCAGTAACTGATTAAGGTATCTTACATGAATACCGATATTAATTTAGTAATTAATCATTTGTTTGAGCGATTAGCAGGAAAGATTAGAGTAACAGGGAGATAAGAGACTGTATCATAAACGATATAACATACCGGTACGTTATGCGTGCTGACGTTAGCAAGCCAGCAGCGGGATATTTAATCATGTGGACAGGCTACATGAATAAGATTATAAAGACAACAACAACTTTTGCTTTGTTTTAGATATTCAAGAATATTTTATTGACCAGCTGGCCTCCGATGATCAGAAAAAACGTCAATTACAGGTCTCTGATTTATGGTCAAAATGACCTGAGCTCCGGATGGGTCGGACATATTTTACACCGGCTTTTAGACGACCATGATCACATCATATTGAAGGGATCAGTGAGACATTCACAGACTGTCCACACGATGTGAAGGTAACGGTGAGAAGGGAGGGTAGCCAGGTTGTACAGGTCAGCTGTGACTGCGTCGCTGGCGGCTGCTGCTGCTGCTGCTGCTGTTGACACGCTGTACGTAACGTTACGGTCTAAACACGGACACTCCTCCTGAAGTAAGGGGCTGTGTTTTGCTGATATTAGAGCAGTCGAGGACGGCACATGTCCTCCCAGCCTTCCTGGACATGTTCGCAGAAGAGAAAGGGAAGAGAAAAGGTCCACTTGCATTCAAATGCCCGCTTCGCGCACAGAGCCAACAGCTGCCTGACTGTGAGTTGTCACCGCAGTAATGGCGGCCGTTCGATTTCCGGTGACGTCGCCGAATCAGTGTATAGACACACAGGGTTCTGGTTCTGGTTCTGGAGTCTCGGATCCTTGGTGTTCTGGTGAACCAGCAGCGTTTCCACCGGTTTCTGCACAACCAAAGTGGGAAGACGTTATAACTCTGCGCTACTCAGGCGGAAAATTTAGCTTTTTTTGCTGTCTCAGTTCCTTCTTCAATTTTTTTTTTTAAATATTAACTCATTGAGTGCCGCGCTCCTTTCCAAAGTTTTAGTCAAGTGTACCGGCAAATTAGACCATATTTGACTTTTTATTTTAGAGCCATAGTGTATTCTATATTATTGCCACCAACACATACTGTGGCTCATTTGAAAGGTTTAACTTTATCCTTCAAATGGCCACAAACCGTTTGTTTCTACGTGCCTCCGTTCCTGAGAAAAGTCAAGCTAAACATGGCTGGGTTTCACCAAAATCCCTCCTTTTTTTCTAGAAAAGGAGATAGAGCGTCTTTTATGAAAGGTGCGCTGTTTGTGTCTGTCGCTCTTCTGACACTCGCATTTCTGGATCAAAGGGCTCGTATAAGATAAATATACACAACAATTGTTGTTCTATTCACAAAACCACCATCGGGGGCGGGGGGGGCGCCACTAAACAACAATAACACAGACGCACCGTGCCGTGTCACAGCCTCTCGCCGCGGAACGTGAGGCTCTGCCGGCCACAGCGGCTCGCGAACACCGGTCCCGCCGGTGGTCGTGGTCCTTCTGTGGTACGGGTCGGTGGTGCCGGTCTGCTTTGACCCAGAGACCATCAGATTTTACCGCGGGAGGACTTTGGGGAGGACACGGTGTTGCTCCAGATGAAGACCGGGCGGGACAGTGGGCTGAGAGCTTCCTGGTTCAGCTCCCAGCTGCTGCAGCCTCGCGGGTGAGAGCGGAGCAGCAGCGGAGCAGCTGCTGCATCCACATGCAGACCTCCGTTTGCAGAAGCTGAGTTATGATAAAAACTTCCAGATCATGAGCTGTCATGTGACTTTGATCGTCATCTATTTCAGTTCTCCTCGTCGTAGAGTCCCCAAATTTACATATAATGTGTATTAAAGTGTCTATTTTCATAATTTTAAAAAAAAGCAAAAAACGAAAAATTTCGTTTTTGGCACTCAACGCATGGGAACGAAAAACGAGAAATTACGTGGTTGGCACTCAATGAGTTAAAGCAGAAGTAAGCGATCCGGTGGTTTTGGCTAACTTCCTGTCAGCAGATGGAGTTAGCAGTCCCCGCCCTCGTCCCTACGTCACCACATTCACGCGCATCCCTTGGCTGCACACACACTCATTGGATAAAGCTTGTAGGATACAAGGAAAGTTTTCTCCTCGGCTTACAGCAGAGCAGAGTGACTGACAGACCCGTGTTTCAGACCAAACACTCTATGTAAGTGATTGCTGTCGGAAGATAGAACTATTTAAGACTTATATTAACACAAACATTCCGCTTACTTCTGCTTTAATTATCTGGTCTGATGTTGGAGTGAACTCAGCCTCGGCCATCTCTTCCACAAGTTCAAAGAAAGGAAGTACTTCACTTTATTAAAGGACAATTCCGGGCAAATTCAACTCGGGGCTGCATGTATGTTCCTAACATTTTAGGTCTAAAAGAAGGAATCTGAAGATTTTCAGTTTAATGTCTCCTGTTTTGCGGTAGTTGTGTCTGTCCCCGCATCGCCATGGCAGCGATGAATGGGAGCGGATTGAAGTTCTGCTGCTTAGGCTGTTTCCATCCCTCAAAGCCACAGACAGTGTCAGATGGCGACTCAAACATGCACCCAGAAGTTTATTTACTTCAAGCAAGTCGACATATTTGTAAAACTAGATCTAATTCAAAGTCTGGCGGAGTCGAGACCCAAGTTGACGCTCGGTGTGTTCACATGCAGTCGGAAGCTCCCGTTTGTGTCATAAACACAGGAATATCAACTCTGGACTTGCTTGAAGTAAATAAACTTCTGGGTGCATGTTTGAGTCGCCATCTGACGCTGTCTGTGGCTTTGAGAGATGGAAACAGCTCTTCTGTAGATGCTTTGGTTTCTTTAGCAGACCACGACTAACTATTTTTCTCCAGGTTGTCGCTGCCTTCGTCTCTTCCTTCCTGCTCGTCTTCACAGCCTATACAATAAACCACGGCCACTGATGACATCACGGTCCGCCGGGAAGAACCAACTATTTCTTGGTTTCCTTGAGAACCGACTGTTCAGGTTCCCAACAACCGGCCGGTTCAACATTGAGTTTGGGAACCGGCTCAGAGGCCTGCCCCCAGTGTGAAACCTCTGGTTCCCTGTTTGTCCAGTCTTCTTGTGAAATTCCCTCTGTCTTGTCTTCCTGTGCTCGCCCTCTTGTCATTACCTGATGTGTCTCACCTGTCTCTCGTTTCTCCCTCGTGTATTTAAAGGGACAACGAGGAGTTTTGGAAAAGCGAAGCGTTTTCACACTACATTTATGAGCCTCCACGCACCGTGAAATTCTTTGACCGGCGCAAGACAGACTCATGTTTTCATTCATCAATAATTAAAGTCAGAGGTTCGAAGACGATCACATACCGTCGTAGTTCCGACCATAAACGGCGATTCGGCGGCGTTAATCTCATGACTCGCCACGAAACCGAAAGTAAGGAAACGCTGGTCGGCTCGCCCAGCATTTCCACCACCACTAATAATAACAAAATAACGATAGAGACAAAACGATATATTTATCGAAAATGGGCCCATTAACAAGTGGTAACGTAGATTCATCCACATTAATGTGAGACTTTTTTATTGTCGCGGAATTTTTCGTTCTGCCGTTGGAGAAACTCCTAGTTGTCCCTTTAACCTCAAGGTTTTCCCTTTGTCCTTTGTCAGTTCATCTGTGTCCATATCCTGCGTTTTGTAAGTAAATAAATATTTTTTCTTTCACTTCACCCTCCCGGTCTCCACCCGAGTCTGCATTTGGATGCAGGAGCTTCTAACCCGTGACAGAAAGTGGAGAATCTGGAAACATTTTCCAACAAATCTTCTCAGGTAGTTTTATTAAAATCAAACTATTTAATCTGTAACCATAAAAGCAAAGGTTACAGGGAGGTTGTAATAGGTTTTAACTCTGACTAAACTCATCATCTGCATTAAAAAATACATATTTGTGACTGCACCAAATCCAACATCATCGATCATACTGTAAGTTCCTATTTCCAGCTTCTATCTTGCTCGTAGGTTGTTGTTGCTTCCTGGTTTCTAAAATGGCGACAGACAAGAAGAGGAAGGACGTAGGCGTCTAATGACGGTAGGCTCACACCTACAGAAGACTGGTAGGAACCAACTGGACTCTGCTGCTGTACTGTATATATGGTAGTTAGTGTTTCCTCCACCTCCTATGACCAATCTAATCACATTACAGGCCTATAATAACATGTCAGTCACAGGGACACAGTCTCTGGAGTGGTCGCATGATGAATTACAATAGTTTTTCATCATTACGTTGCTACTTTTGAAGCAAGAATTTGAGAATTTGGAGCCGTATAGCCTCTGTGATTCAGGTGCAGTGTAATCATCGTGGCTGCAGGCTGCACATTACCTCGCCGCTGCCGTATCGACCTCGGTGCCGCTGCCGGGCCGAGTAACATACTTCTCCTGCCACAACAGGTCAGCTTATGAGGAAAATTACATGATCAATCTCATTTACTCCACCCACACTCGTTCGGTTTCTTAATTCATCAGAGCTTTGGATAGTATAGGGCACGCTTGGACGTCGAGAGCCCTGAGCGCTAACAGAGTGCGTTTTCACTCAGTCAAAACTCATGGTAATAAAAGAAAAGAAAAGAGCGAGAGAGAGAGGAAAAACAAGTGGATAATGAGTGTGTCATTAGCTTCAGGGGTTTTGTCTTTCTCCTGCTGCAGGTGATGTTTTCTAATTAATGTCATCAGGATGACAGCAGCTATTCACATTTACAGGATCTGCTAATAGAAAAACAATGGCCATTGCATTTACTCTGAGGACAATAGCAGGGAATAACAGCTGTTATGTGACAGTGCCTGTTTGTCTGTTTGCATAGAAATAAAGCACTCGTCCGTTTTATTTAAATTTTTATTCAGAGAACACCTCCCACAAAGTTTTCACTTCATTCTCTGTCTGTGGTTGAAACAACAGAGCTAAACAGAGGCCGGGTGGCGCCTATTACTCACAGAGATCTAATGTGAGCTCAGTCTATCCCTGTTTAATGTGGACACGTCAGTGCACTATACTCACAGAATTAAAAAAAGATTATCAGCTGGTTTTCTTGTTGTGGTTTTGAATCAATTTCTTCAAACAGCAGAGCAAAAATAAAATCCAAAGAAGTCGTCGTCCGTTGGGATTTCACTGTGAAGAAATAATTCTGAGTTGAGATTTAACTTCTGAGTGCTTTTCAGCTCAGTCACTAGTTGGGTTTCTATCCAAGTCGTATCAAATTTAAGAACGGATTTTGTGAAAATGCGCAAAAAGCAAATGCGAATTTATGACCGTTTCCATTCATTAGTGTTTTGTGATTAGGAGGAGTGCGCCGTGAGATTACGTCATAAGAGAGCGTGAATGTATGTATCCAACAGTTGACACTCAGCTGACACTCAACATCATGGACAATTTACGTACTTTCCAGACTATAGACGCACCTGTATAAGCCGCACCAGCTAAATTTGAAAAGAAAATACTGTACATATAGGCCGCACTTGAATAGAAGCCGCAAGTTTTCATGTTGTAACATGAGATATTTACACAGAAAGACAGTCGGGAACTGTGACAGTCCGCTCGCTTTTCCGCTGTTTTGGTTACGCTCCTCTCCTCCATGTGCATCTGTTGACAACAAAGCCAGCGAAAAATCAATAAATGGAGCGGTGGATAACATTACATAACGATATTATGGTGTGTGTGTTTGTGTAGTCTTAACCGTCATAAACAAAACATTACGGGTTACGGAGCGTGTTTGTGTTGCGGTGCAGAGACGAGAGCTGGGAGACCGGGGCGTCATTCTCCATTTGTTTGAACGTCGGCGGGTTCAGCAGCACTTCACCCACAAACTCTGGCTCAATTCACATAATCTGTTTCCATAACAAAAAGTCACATTTTCATTTAATCGATACGCTGACAAATCCACCCCCCCAAAGCGTAAAAACTTTTATGCACATTTACTGCCTTTTTTTTTTTTAATTTCTGGCGTTTCATTCAAGTATTTATTCACAATTTTTGAAAATGCGAATAAAAAAAGGTGGATGGAAACGCAATTACTGTTTTTATCTCATTTTCATTTATGTGAAATGTGCAATAAGATCTGAGGGACACAAACAAACAACACAGTAAAGACAACTCTGAGAGTGAGTTGTACAATATCCAACACTGTTAATGCATCACTGGCAGGAAATGTGCTGGAAGCTAAAGTGGAGAAGCAGCGGGACACTGATGACCACAGGGTCTCATCAGAGTCTTATGAAACAACTGAAGGTCCATTAGGGTGAAGATGCAGAGTTCAGACTTGAAGAGGAACTTTAACTCAGCTCCATGTGTCCCTTGTCTCCAGCTCCAGAGTCCTACACTGCAAAAACTCAAATATCTTACCAAGAATATTTGTCTTATTTCTAGTCAAAACAGATCTCATTATACTTAAAATAAGAAACACCACATTAAAAACTAGCTTGTTTTTAGACATGTTTTACTTCTTTCAAGCATATTTTCACTTGAAATAAGTAGATAAATCTGATAGTGGAGCAAGTTTTTCTTCCTTATTACAAGCACAAAACAACTTGCTTTCACTGGCAGATTTTTCTACTTATTTCAAGTGAAAATTTGTTTGAAACAAGTGAAAATTATCTAAAAACAAGTTGATTTTTAGGTGATGAGTCTTATTTTAAGTGGAAAGAGATTAGTTTTGACTAGAAATGAGACAAATATTCTTGGAAAGATTTTGAGTTTTTGCAGTGTAGTTCTGGTTAAACCAATGCCTTGTAACTAGTTGGAGGGAGAATGGAGCGTCTCTTGGCTGAAAACCAACCTTGTAAGATCAGAGCCTCCGACCCGGTGTCCCAGCTCTCGTCTCCATGGCGACACCACCACACAAACGTAACACGCCCCGTAACCCATAATCTCTTGTTGATGACAGATAAGACGACACAGATATACACATGGTAACATGGTAGATGATAAATAACCTTATCCACCGCTCCATGGATTGATTTCTCACCGGCTTCTTTGTTGGAAACAGATGCACATGGAGGAGAGGAGGGTTAGCAAAACAGCGGAAAAGCAACCGGACTTACATAGTTCCACAACAAACCAGCTGTAACACTTTCTAGCTGAGGCTTCAGTTAGCTTAGTTCAAAGCTAAAGGTGAGAAAATCTTATACTTCTCTGGTCTGTTGTTCTCCTAAAGGGGGCGGAGTCTACACTCAAAAAAAGGAAATGTCAGTGTTGTTGGCTATAAATCATAGTATTACATTACAATTACTCAAAAATCACAAGTTTTTATATCAACTTAAGTTGGTTGAGGTGGTTGAAAGCAAAAATTAAGCAATGTCAGGTTTACTTGCTGTGTTAGTTATCCCTACTCAACTCTGTCATGTAAAACCGAAAGCACTTCATTAATATAGTAGTTTGTCCCTTTAAGGACACCGCACATCCCCTCTAATCTCGTTCAAAATCACGTGAGATTATGTTACCTCCACCATCATTTGTTGCCGCCATCCTCGAAATAGAGGTAAGTAAACATCTTTTTACTGCCTACTTCATGAAGCAAGTAGAGTTGTTCCGATTGGAATCGGCGAGTACGAGTCCACCGCATGGATGTATTATATTGGTCCACCGATCCAATACTAGCTGTAGCTGTTTACCAGTTAGCTCGGTTAGCGTCGTTAGCGCCGTTAGCATCGTTAGCGTCGTTAGCGCCGTTAGCGCGGCTACAGTAGAACGAGAGCGGTCCGTTTATCAAACGAAATTTGATTTTTTTTTTTCTTACTTTCGGGACTCATGTAAACAGGACGTAGGAATGCATTTGGACCAGAGCGAAAACAAACGTGTACAGTATGAGCTGAAAAATGAACCAACATCTTACTGTAGCCTATACACCATGTCTTTGGCTGCACCTTTTCAAATCAATTATTAATCCTAGGTTATAAATTTTGTTTAGTTGTGTCTTACTGTCAAACTAGACCAGAAAGAAACCTTTTTTTTTTTTTGCTTCATTCATGTTTTACAAAAGGTTTAACCTGAACCAGCCCTTACAACAATAATGATGTGTACTGGTAATTTAACAAAATAAATTACAAATTATATTTTTATTGACAGGCTTGCCAAGGCAATTGAAGGATATCTTGCATAGGACTGCCTTTTAATGTTTTGATTCTAATCTCACTTTATTTTTTTCAACAGATATGAATGTGGTCTTGTCTGGGACGACTGAATCAAGAGTCGATCTACTAAAATACAACAGGTTAGCTGATGGAAACTTGGAATGCTCTTCAGTCATTTAAGCAGGTCACAAATACTAATCAAAGTGTTGAAAAATGTGTTACTTCAGCTACATTTAAGTGTTAGTTTAAGTACCTAAATCTGTATTTGTAAATTTTAAGTTGTGTATTAACCACATTCTGTACTTTGTGTTTTTGTCTTGTTGTGCAGAGTTCACGCTGGACCACTGCTCTGGCAAGTTGGCTTGATTGCTCCGTGAGAAAGGAGGAGCAGCAGCATGCAAAACTAAAAATATTATGGCTGTTATTGACCAGGTTTGTGTATAAATATAATTACTTGCATAATGATAGATATCTCAGTTGCTGTGGATACTTATAATAAAGTATCAAGTAGCATAATAAACCCCCACCCCAACCCACCCACTTAAATTAATGGCGCTGTTCCTCTAGCACTGTAT
The DNA here is from genome assembly GCF_045865225.1 of Trachurus japonicus. Lineage (NCBI taxonomy): Eukaryota > Metazoa > Chordata > Actinopteri > Carangiformes > Carangidae > Trachurus > Trachurus japonicus. The sequence goes on from NC_140913.1 coordinate 33,413,103, forward strand.
GGCACGGCAAGGTACAGCTCAGTTTAGGTGCTTTTCCATTACAGCTGAGTTCCATAGTACCTGATCAGCGGGGGTGGAGTCTTTGTAGCACGACGGCTACGGCCTTGTTGTCTCGCTCTGTATTTTCAATCCTCTCACCAGTTCCAAAAACACTCGGCCGCACCTCGATCACGGACCACAGCGTGGTTTTCCTCACAGCAGACTTTTAACTCACATGAAGGAACAACAGTCTAATGTGCAGATCAGTGGTCGCTGTTGTTGGTGTGTTTTTAAAATTAGCGGGTTTGATTTTCGTGTTGGCGCTCATGACTCTTCCAGTGATGACGCTCTGGCCAATCAGTGGAAGGCAGTCTGCTGACGTCACGTATAGTATCGCTTCGACTCGCTTGGAATCAGAGCCGAGGCGTTACAAAAAACTACCAGGTACTAGTGGAAACGCAAAAAAAAACGTGCTGTGCTGTACTGAGCTCGTGGAAAAGCATCATACCACAATTCACATAACACTAATTGGCAAGTGCACCCGTGCACTTTCTGGAATTTTTTCCATCTTTTTAATGTCAGTGACTTATACAGTGTGTGGGAGGGTAGAAGATGCATGTCACATGCATGTCACATGACATGACAAGTCATGTGACCAGGAAGAGATAAATCTCAGCAGGTAGTGTCAGAGGGCCCTTTCTTTGTTCTGGTGAGGCGGTTGGGCAGCTCGCTCACGTAGCGAGAGATAGCCGGACTTCACAATTCCCGTGCCTCAGGGCTAAGAACGACCTCACGTTGAGGGATGACATGACCACGACAGAGCGACTGTGGCTAAAGAGTCTCACACACTGGGACCTGCCCTCTGCCCAAGCAGAAAATTGCCACGTGAACCAGGGTGTATGAACTCATACCTGGCAAAGACCAGCCCAGCCACTGTTTTCTATGATTAAATTTTTCTTTTGTGTGTTCATTTATTGGTTTAGTTCCTGAATATGTGATCTCATAAGCATAGGTTTGAGGCTATTTATTTTTATGGTTTACGAAATGTGTATTCTCTTGGATGGTGATTTGAGAGTTTGATTTTCTGTCTCCCCTCTTTGTCTGCAGCTTGAGTGTCCAAGGCCGGGTCTGCACCGACACACTGCTCCTGTCTGTAGTGGGACTGCACAGGGTGACACATTGTAGTGGTGTGTATATATATTGCCTAGTGACACTGCATGATATCTTTAAAGTAATTAGATGTAGAGTTTGTAGTGCATGTTTGCGGTGCTAGACTTGCTGTCCCCTCTTTCTGTCTTCCACAGTTTCATCTTTCAGCTGGTGAGCACAGCAGACCCGACCTTCTGAGCATAAGGAGACGTTAGTTTGTCGCCATCCACATTTTGTTTGTTATTTTGCCTCACTCCTATACCATATTGCGCCCTCAACATAGATTGATCTGATTGTAATAAAAAGAGATTATTTTTCATACAGTACTGGCTTCTTGTAAGTTGTTCCTGTTCTGGGGAAGTATGGGCCACACAACACAAAGAGAAATCTATTGCTAATCAAGGGTTCCTCCTGCCCTTTAATAGGAGGTGGCGTTGTTGACATGTTTAAGTGACTCCCAGTGCCAGGCACTACATTTCTGGCGTTGTCGGCAGGATCTTTTTTTTCTCTTTTTCTTTTTTCTGTCAGGAACAATTTGTATCTTGTTTATATTTTTTTTAGTAGAAACAGTGGCTGGGGCTGGACTACGAGAGAAGCCTCTTGGGGGTGCAACAGCGAACCTGTAACGGGATCCACGGACCAGTGAAGGCCACTCGACTTCGTCATTTACCTTTTTTTTTCGTTAAAAGAAAAACATAGCAAAAGACTGTTTTTTTTTAATCTACTCCTTGTTCTCATTGTAGCCAAACCATAAACTGAACCGCTGACATGAGTGTGGATCAGGAAATGGAGGAACTTTTGGCTCTGCGTGAAGAAGTACAGAGGCTGCGAGTGGCCAATGAACAACTCACCAGGATAGAGGCAGGTACTACTGGTACTTCTAGTACTAGTGCCGTAGACCCACCTCCCGGTGGCAGTTCAGCTTCACCAAATTTGCTTGCACCACATGTTGAACGATTTGTTTACATTCAAAGAGAAAGGAAGTGTCCCCACTTTTCAGGTTCTAAATCCAGATCTGACTTGTCAATTTATGATTGGATTGAGAACATAGAGTCATCCTGGGGAGGGAGGCAGATGACTGCCAGAGAGAAGGCACTCTTCCTTTATGATCACCTGGAGGGGGAAGCAAAAACAGAGATCAGATTTCGTTCTTTGGCAGAGCGGGAGAATCCAGACACTATTTTAAACATTCTGAAAGAGCTGTATGGTTCCTCCTTTTCCTTTGTTAGCCTGCAAAAACAATTTTTTGATCGCAAACAGAAGGAAGGGGAATCTTTAAAAGAGTTTTCCCATTCTCTCAGGGCATTGATTGAAGACATTCAGCGAGCCTATCCAAACCGATTAACAGATCCAGATGTTCTGGTCAGAGACCAGTTTGTGGAGCATGTGCGTGATGTGTCATTGCGGAGGGAGTTAAAAAGCATTGTACGACAGCGTCCTTCAATCTCCTTCTTAGCTCTGCGACAAGAGGCTATAAGGTGGGCAGAGGAGGGTGAGAGACCTCCTGGGCAGACCCGCGCCGGGCTGCATCATGTTGGCGTTGATGATGTTGAGGGTGCCTGTCATGCAGTGGGGGTTGGAAGGGGGTCCGATGTCTCTGTTTTGCAAGAACAATTTAAGAAACAACAGTTACAAATTGAGGGTATCATGCGAAGTCTATCTAAACTAGAATCTGTACTTCATCAGTCTGTTTCCCATGTTACTAAACCAAATTACCAGTTTACTTCAGAGGGCCAGCCCATCTGCCTCCGCTGCCGGAAGCCTGGACATGTCTTCCGTCAGTGTCGCCAGGGGACGAGGCAACGAGCATCTAGTTTACCCAGCATGCAACCAGAACCAAGCTCAGCTCCAACTGGTGCAGGACCTCCAGGTATGGCCAATATAAACCAAGTCAATGTTAATGAGCCTAGTGGAAATGATTATGTAGAACAGGTTCCCCCTATTTCAACTACTTCACGACCCCTCATAGGTAGATGCCCTGTGGTAGAGGTGGAGATGGGTGGGGTAATGGTGAAATGTTTGTTGGATACAGGTTCCATGGTCAGTACTATTACAGAGTCATTCTTTAAAGAAACATTCAAACCCTGGGGTTCTCCCAAACTTAGATCATGTGGGTGGTTGGCTTTGAAAGCAGCAAATGGCCTGGATATCCCTTATGTGGGCTATCTGGAGCTAGACATTCAGGTGTTGGGTAAGAAGGTACCAGGTCGTGGGATTTTGGTTGTAAAGGATACCCCCTGTGCATCACAGTCACAAACAGTTCCAGGATTGTTAGGGATGAATGTCATCATAGAATGCTACAGAGAGCTATTTGCACAACAAGGGGAGACACTGTTTGCCTCTGTGGCTGCCACTCAAACAGGGGCATGTTGGGAGGCAGCTCTCCATCACTGCCACAGGTTGGAAGCATTCCCAGTACTCCCTGAGGGTCGTGTCCGGGTCTTGGAAAAAACTGGAGAGTTTATACCAGCTGAATCAGTAAAGTTTGTAAAGGTTACCTGCCCAAAAGTACCCTATGCCCCGCCCACCACTATGTTGTTAGAACCAGGAGGCTCAGATCTCGCCCCAGGCCTGCTGTTATCTCCCTCCTTAGTGATCATTGATAATGGGATAGCTCATGTGCCAGTGGTTAATGTGGGTGCCACAGGAGCTACAGTTCACTCAAAACAAGTGTTGGGAACATTACATCAGGTTCAAGGGATAGAGGGAGAGGAGTGGGCTTTTGAGGAAGAAGGCGAAGAGGTTGCCCAGGTAATGCAAGTTAGTGCACAGGCCCACACACAGCCCACACCTACCATCTCAGATACCATTACAGCTTTGCATTGGCCGGAGCTTTCACCTGTAGAAGAACGACAGGCAAAAGCTCTATTGCATAAGTATAGTCACATATTTGCTAAATATGAGGGGGACCTAGGGTGCACTGGTGAAATTGTACATGAGATACCACTCCTAGATGAGGCCCCAGTCCGTCAGAGGTATAGAAGAATACCCCCTACACAGTGGCAGGCTGTAAAAGATCACATTAAACAGCTCCTTGAAAGCAAAGTTATTAGGGAGAGCAGCAGTCCTTATGCATCACCAATTGTCTTGGTACAAAAGAAGACAGGAGAGCTGAGGATGTGCGTTGATTACCGACAGCTGAACTCTAAAACAAGGAAGGATGCATACCCACTGCCTCGCATAGAGGAGTCCTTGGATGCACTTGCTGGCGCACAGTGGTTCTCTACCCTTGACCTGGCAAGTGGCTACAATCAGGTCCCAGTAGCTGAAGGAGATAAAGCCAAGACTGCTTTTTGTACACCGTTTGGCCTCTTTGAGTTCGAGCGGATGCCCTTTGGGTTGTGCAACGCTCCTGGAACATTTCAGAGGCTCATGGAGAGGATATTTGGTGACCAGAGTCTTCAGTCGGTCCTCCTTTATTTGGATGATGTCATTGTTTTCTCTTCTTCCATAGAACAACACTTACAAAGGTTGGAAATGGTTCTCAGCCGCCTCCATCAGAAGGGCCTAAAAGCCAAATTAAGTAAGTGCCATTTCTTTAGCAAAGAAGTCCAGTATCTTGGGCACCGTGTGTCCAGTGAAGGAGTAGCCACGGACCCAGAAAAACTTGCTGCAGTGGCAAATTGGCGGCGACCCAGAGATGTGACAGAGGTCCGATCCTTTCTGGGTTTCTGTAGCTACTACCGTCGCTTTGTGAAAGGTTTTGCACAGTTAGCTACCCCCTTGCACCAGCTCGTGGCTAATGTCATCAAAGTAGCCAAACAGAAAAGGATAAGACCAGCTGAAATTCTGCCTGCTATGTGGAATGATGAGTGTGAACAGAGTTTCCATGATTTGAAAAAAATGCTTACTAGTGCCTCCATTTTAGCGTTTGCAGATTTCACCAAACCCTTTGTTTTGGAGATTGATGCTAGCCACCAGGGATTAGGAGCTGTCCTCTCACAAGACCAGAAGGGCAAGTTGAAGCCAGTGGCCTATGCTAGCCGATCATTGCGGGGTTCTGAGCGTAATATGGAGAATTATAGCTCTACTAAACTGGAGTTCCTGGCCTTGAAGTGGGCGATATCAGAGAAGTTTAGGGAGTATCTACTAGGCAGTAAGTGCACAGTATATACTGACAACAATGCCCTAAGCCATTTTCAATCTCTCAAGCTGGGGGCCACGGAGCAGCGGTGGGTAGCCCAATTGGCGGCGTTTGATTTTACTGTGCATTACAAACCAGGGAGGAATAATGGAAATGCTGACTCTCTCTCTCGACAGTACAGTGATCAACCAGAACAGAGCAAGGTGCCCGAGCAGCAGACCCTGGACCCCCCAGACCTTCAGTGTGAACCAGAGGGGCCTGGGGTGGTGTTCCAACAGCAAATCGAAGCCTTCCCTGGTCGATCAAAGACTGAACTGGTAACTCTACAAAACGCTGACCCCATTTTGAATATGTTTCTTCCATTTTGGAAAGCAGGACGGCTACCCACTAAAGAAGAGCGGCGACAACTCCCCGTAGAGACCCAGCACTTGCTCCGGCAATGGGACCGGATCCGGGAGGAGGACGGTCTGCTGTACAGACAGATTAACGCCCCACATGGTGAGAGATGTAATCAACTACTTCTGCCTCAATGTCTTAAGCAGGAACTCCTGCATGGTCTCCATAACCAACATGGACACCAAGGGGTACGGCGGACCACTGACCTGGCGAGAAAAAGGTGCTATTGGCCAGGGATGGGAGCAGAGATAGAGAGGTATTGTCAGGCCTGTCAGCGCTGTGTACTATCCAAGGCTGTCCAGCCTGGAGTGAAAACTTACCAGGGTGTGCTTCTTGCCCAGCAGCCATTGGAAATTCTCGCCATTGATTTTACCCTGCTCGAGCCGGCGACGGATGGAAAGGAAAATGTCCTTGTTATTACTGACGTCTTCTCTAAATTTACACAGGCCATACCAACGAAGGATCAAAGTGCTGCGACAGTGGCGAAGGTTCTGGTGGACAGCTGGTTCACCCGGTTTGGAGTGCCTAAGAGGATCCACTCAGACCAGGGAAGAAATTTTGAGAGCACCCTTATCCGGCAGCTCTGTCAATTATATGGGATTGAGAAGTCCAGAACCACAACATATCACCCGCAAGGGAATGGCCAATGTGAAAGATTTAATAGAACACTTCATGACTTGCTACGGTCACTTCCCCCTGACAAGAAACGAACATGGCCAAAACACATCTCTCAGCTGGTGTGGGCATATAACACCTCAACCCACCGCTCTACTGGCCACTCTCCCTATGCCCTGATGTTCGGTGTGTCACCACGGCTCCCTGTGGATTTCCTCCTCGGGTCAGAGGTCACTGAAGAAAGAACAGGCTCCTTGGAGGAGTGGGTTCAGCAACACCTAGAACAACTCCAGGTGGCACGGGAGGTGGCCCTGAAGAACCTAGAGGAAGCTGCAGAGTACCGCCAACAACATCACAATCAACAGGTACACGACCCTGGTTTTAAAGAGGGACAGCTAATCTACTTGAAAGACCATCGTTGTCAAGGGCGCCGGAAGATCCAGGACGTCTGGTCGCCAGTTCTTCACCAAGTGGTTAGAGCTCCAACTGAACCTGGTGGGCCATACACCATCATATTGGCTGATGGTACCGGCGTCGTGCGACGGGTACATAGGACTGAGATGAGGGCAGCACAGCTTGACACCCCGCCAACTGTGCCAGTGGCTGCCAAATCAGCCCCACCACCCAGCCATCAGGACAATGACCTGGATAGCAGTGGATATGAAGAAACCCTGATGTGGGTAAGTGAAGAAATACGTCGACCAATTGTTGTGGAACCCCCAGGACATGTCACACCTGCTATCCCTGACATAGCAGGCTCCGTTGGACCAACACCACCACCCCAAAAGGAGAGGCCAGGCCTTCGGCGGACCACCCGGGCAACTGCTGGGCAGAATCCTAATCCATACAACCTACCACGGTCAACAGCTGCACACAACAATCTGGTGGTGGTAAGGACTGCTGCCTCTCAGTACCCTGAGGCGGCTAACTATTGTCAGTTTAGGCCATGGTTATGAGTTAGTTGATCGTCGGGACGACGACACTTTTTGGTGGGGGTGAGTGTGGGAGGGTAGAAGATGCATGTCACATGCATGTCACATGACATGACAAGTCATGTGACCAGGAAGAGATAAATCTCAGCAGGTAGTGTCAGAGGGCCCTTTCTTTGTTCTGGTGAGGCGGTTGGGCAGCTCGCTCACGTAGCGAGAGATAGCCGGACTTCACAATTCCCGTGCCTCAGGGCTAAGAACGACCTCACGTTGAGGGATGACATGACCACGACAGAGCGACTGTGGCTAAAGAGTCTCACACACTGGGACCTGCCCTCTGCCCAAGCAGAAAATTGCCACGTGAACCAGGGTGTATGAACTCATACCTGGCAAAGACCAGCCCAGCCACTGTTTTCTATGATTAAATTTTTCTTTTGTGTGTTCATTTATTGGTTTAGTTCCTGAATATGTGATCTCATAAGCATAGGTTTGAGGCTATTTATTTTTATGGTTTACGAAATGTGTATTCTCTTGGATGGTGATTTGAGAGTTTGATTTTCTGTCTCCCCTCTTTGTCTGCAGCTTGAGTGTCCAAGGCCGGGTCTGCACCGACACACTGCTCCTGTCTGTAGTGGGACTGCACAGGGTGACACATTGTAGTGGTGTGTATATATATTGCCTAGTGACACTGCATGATATCTTTAAAGTAATTAGATGTAGAGTTTGTAGTGCATGTTTGCGGTGCTAGACTTGCTGTCCCCTCTTTCTGTCTTCCACAGTTTCATCTTTCAGCTGGTGAGCACAGCAGACCCGACCTTCTGAGCATAAGGAGACGTTAGTTTGTCGCCATCCACATTTTGTTTGTTATTTTGCCTCACTCCTATACCATATTGCGCCCTCAACATAGATTGATCTGATTGTAATAAAAAGAGATTATTTTTCATACAGTACTGGCTTCTTGTAAGTTGTTCCTGTTCTGGGGAAGTATGGGCCACACAACACAAAGAGAAATCTATTGCTAATCAAGGGTTCCTCCTGCCCTTTAATAGGAGGTGGCGTTGTTGACATGTTTAAGTGACTCCCAGTGCCAGGCACTACAAGTGTATTTCCTGTTTTGCAGAACACCTCCATCGAAACTAGGAGAGCAGCCTCCAAGCTCTAGCTTTGTATCCCAATGAAGACCCCGAAGAGCTAGTGAAGGAATCTGGAGTAAGTGTTATCAGTTGTTTTAAAGTGATATTTTCATTCAACATTGAGTAGAATGCTATGCTGTCATCAATGTTTTTATTTATGTATTTATGTATTTATTTATTTTTTATTTAACTGACTTCACTTACTAGTGGAGTCGGTTATCAAGGTGAATATTAAAATGGTGCAAGTTTCATCATGTGAATGATGTGCTTTCAGTGGGAGAGTTTTTATTAAATTATCTTGTCCCTTTTTGTCTGTTTTAGGAGTGAGAACCCTGATGAAACCCAGAGAGATGTGGATCTATGTGATAAAACATCCAGGTGCAGGTGTTGATCAACTTCCAGAAGATGTGGGCATCATAGTTGAAAGTGTGCAGGTGCTCTCTGGACTCAAAGATGTTGCCACAGCTTGTGCCTACTGTTCTGTATCATCTACGACCCGAACCTGAGCTATCCAACTGACCTCAGGTACACGTTTGAATTTATTCAAAACATCATGATGGGACTTACACACAGGCTTTCAACCAAAATCCAGGTACTCAAAAACAAACTGCTGGAATGAATGCATGAAGCGGTCATAGTGTTGTGACCTGGAAGCCATTCAGTGTGATGAAATACTCTTGTTATTTTGACTACTTGTCTGTAGTGTCTCACTGTTACTGTTGTACCTGAAAGGTAGAGGTTTCAAATGGGACTCTAAAGCCGTTGTATCAAACCACTGACCGGGGACCAAATGCTGCTTGTTGATGCCTTTGCAAAGTCCTCTGTTAAGATTTTGTTGTTGTCCCCCAGACATAAGATTTTATGAGTGTTCTTGTCATGATTTTTCTGTGGCATGATTATGTTTAAAATTGTGGCATTATTATGTGTCAAATTGTGTGGACAGCAGTTCCAGTTGTTATACAGTACGCTGCCTCTTATTGTACACACTGTCAGCCCTACTGGGTAAAAGATTCTGGCAACCTTTTGCTGTTAAAAGCTTGTGACCCCTGCCCATGACATAGCCCTTGACATGGCTGGAGCTAAGAGTTAGAATTTATTGGCAATATGTTTATTGAAAATAAAAATAAAAATATTTTGTCACTTTATAATGTTATGTTAAAATGTAGTTATGGCTGCTCTTTAAATTGATCTAATGACAATTCATTTAACTAATTGGTAAACATGTAATGGTCATACGTATATGTGCAAGTACAAACATTTGTATGCAGTGTTTTTGTATAACATCCTGCTTTGAATGATTAATAAAAGTGCTGTTTTGAGAAAAGTTGTGATCATTTTAATTGGACAAACTAAAGTCAATTAAGACTAACTTAATAACATCAAGTTACTCTTACTCAATAACCCTGTATTACTTTAATGTATATTCAGTTCATTCGCTGAACTTAACTATATCACGTAAGTGTAATTTAGGCTTCATACATAAAATGAAAGTAACCCAATTAAGTTAGAGTAACTTAAGTCACTGTTGTACAGTATACTTAACTATATTGAGTAAATGGTATGCAAACTGGTTAATTTACATATACTTAACAAAGTTATGTGGAACCACTTGAAACAACATTTTTAAGTAAATCCAACAGAACTTTTCTTTGAGTGTAGGGTTGCCAACCGTCCCAATTACAGCCCTCCCTTTACACGCGTGACGTGATGTGCAAGCCAATAGTTTGTTGGCGCATGCAGAAGCGCCAACTGCTCTAAAGAAGAAGAGCAGCAGATACAGGGCAACAGAGACAGCAACAGAGACAGAAGTCAGGTGAGCCCAGAGCAACAGAGACAGACAAGGAGGGACAAACGGTGACCAAGCGTCCTCTTTTACCCGGACATGTCCACTTTTTACGTCCTGTCCGGGGCGTCCGGGCGGGTTTTATAAATTCATGGAAATGTCCGGTTTTCAATGTTTTTCATGGGACTATTAAACATACTTGACTGGCGCTTTGCACAGATTACTACTCCGGTATTTTGTTGTGTCTCTGACATAATTCCCGAGAGGCTGCCTCTGTATGTGCAACGCGCTCTTACAGAGGGAGCAGACGTCACGTCGGAGCAGTGTTGCCTCTGCTCACAAAATGAAAATGCAGAAGCGCAAGTGTAGCTGTACTGGACATCTGTCTGTTCTCAATCAAATCAAAATCAAAATAAACTTTAAGGTCCCCAGAGGGAAAATTGTCTTGGACAATCAATGCTGTAGGGTACATCCTGCAAAACAGATTTTAAAACACCATTTCACATACTCACACACACACACAACCAACAGAGATCACTTACAGACAGTACGACTAAGTTCATGGTTCATACAAAGTAATAAATAATGATTGCACTTTCTATATATTGCATCTTGCCTCAGTTTTGGAGAAGAACGGCCGATAGTCCAGGATGGCCGGCAGCTGCCTGGTAGTCACTGTTTTCCACTGTTTTTTTCTAAATACTGGACAGCTGTGTTTATCTGTGATCAGGGCCGGCCCAAGCCTCCATGGGGCCCTAATGGGCCCTCTATTATTGCCAGTAATACTGATTATTGATAATTTACACACCTAGCTACTACAAACTAATTACATTTTTTCTAATCTGTCGTTACGGATCATCATCCTAGCCTGGAATGTTTTTAGCCATCTATGGTTTTTAATCTGAAATGATATCAAATTCGGCCAAAAGTGCAGCCTGGGGTTGATTTACACTTTATGTTCGAAGTAATGTAGGCCTAGTATATGGGCCTATTAAAAGTAACAAAATAAACCAATAGCCAATGCATTTGCTATAAACATGTCATAATTCTGCTTCATTTTGCATGCCCTACAAAACAATAAAGAAACACGCGAATGACGTGGAAGGAATCATAGCGACTAGAGACAGAAGAATGAAAAGTGCAATCTGTTGTTTTAATCCCTGAGGCTGTGGTTGACTTCACATGAGAGACATGTCGATCTTCTCATTTTGATTCTCTGCAAGAGAAGCCAACATGTTCCTTTATTCAAGAGGTTGAAGAAATTCACAGTGCAAATAATCAATAATCAATCATGACAGAGCCTTGCGGCGCATCACACTTACAAATCAGTGAAGCCAAAAAAAAGTCCAGATGGTGTAAAAAACGTTTCAGCGTCTACAGTTTGTTCTCTATTTGCATGATCAATAAAACCAATCAACCTTTGTTTCTATCTTTGAGAGGTGAAAGGAGGAAGTTTAGTAGGACTGGAGCTCAGCCGACATCTTTCTCACTGTCTTCTTAAATAATCTGAGGAGGAGTTTGAGATAAAAGGTGCCTTTGAAACTGGCAGTTGATTGTTAAGCACAACAGGAGACCGAGATTCATCGCTGGAGAAAGGGTTCAATGTGAATCAGTCCTCTGAACTGAAAAAGGTTAAACTATCAAAAATTAGCATCAACAATCAGCAGTTGAACACCTGTCGCTACCTTCACAGCTGCTGCTTACGACCGGTTTGTGGTTTTTCTGTGTTTTTCTGTTGCACCTGATCTGATCCAATCCGACTGTCATGTGGTGAATAGTTATGATTAACGACGGTGGATTTGCTACCGGAGAGATTTTTGCATCTATTCAGAGCCATATTGTTGGTGCAGTGGAGCCTGACCGAAGCTCACATTAACTGGCCCACTCAAGTCAAGTCAGAATTTGCATATTAAGATTTAGTCATGAGCAACAACCGGTCGTCTTTACATAATATTAATGTAAAACTGCACAGTTCTCAGGCTGCAAAGTGAAAGCAAAGATCCTCTACTACTCAAGATGGCTCATCACAAGCTGCACCAATGATATGAAATGGTACAACTATACTTCCTGTCTCCCAAGTGGGCCTGGTCACCTCCTGTTGTGAAGGTGTGTGTGGATTTATAAAAGTTGTCTGTAGAGGAAAGTGAGCTATTTGTATTTTCTTATGATATACTAACGATCATATTTAGCACTACAAAAATGAGTTTGTTGACATTACTAAGATTTGTGCCAAATCTGGCGGGAGTGTGTTGTTGAGACAGAGACAGGTCTGGAACAAAGTTCATTTTTTCCTGATTTGTCCATTTTCATTTCAAAATGTTCAGAAGAGATGTGGCTTGTGAAAAATGAGTCCAATATTTACTTCAGTGACTATGTGGAGCGAAAGAATCGACCATAATCTGAGCTCACGTTCACTCAATAGACTCAAGACCTGCTGCTGCTGCTGGTCTCCTAAAGGGGGCGGAGTCATGGTCTGCTTGTCTCCTAAAGGGGGCGGAGTCACGGTCTGGTGGTCTCCTAAAGGGGGCGGAGTCATGGTCTGCTGGTCTCCTAAAGGGGGCGGAGTCACGGTCTGTTTGTCTCTGTGCTGTTCCTTATAAAATAAAAAGTTTTGTCTTTATGTAAAGCACATTGAGTTGCCTTGGTATGAAATGCGCTATATAAATAAAGATGCCTTGCCTTGCCTAAAAGGGGCGGAGTCATGGTCTGCTGGTCTCCTAAAGGGGGTGGAGTCATGGTCTGCTGGTCTCCTAAAGGGGGCGGAGTAGATAGATAGATAGATAGATAGATAGATAGATAGATAGATAGATAGATAGATAGATAGATAGATAGATAGATAGATAGATAGATAGATGATACTTTATTGTCCCCCTGGGGGTAAATTTGGCTTGGCCAGACCCATCGACCACATACAAAAACACACATAAAAACATTTTTAAAAAACGCCATAGAGAGCGCACAATAACATTTACAAAGTGAGCACAGTCAGTATGTGTTTGGGTTGGGCCAGACTGAAGAAGAATATCTCAACTACGATTATTCATCGTGGTCCCCAGAGGGTGGATCCTGCTGACTCTGAAGATGACCTAAGGACAATTTAGGACTGAAGAGGAGCAGCAGGATCAGAGAGGGTGACGGTTATTAATCGTTAATTTTGGTTCCCAAGAGGTTTGTTAACATTTTTTTTGAACAGATCATCTCTTTTAGATTTGTTTAAGTCATTTACCACCAACAGAGATCTTTGGTTCTCATGAATCTCTATAAAGAGAGTGGCTGGTTTTTTGTCTGTTATGAACATCATCATTGAAGCCAGGGGGAGGATCAGGCTGTGGACTGAACTGAACTGAGATGATTCATTAACACTCCACTTTAAATCAGCATTGTGGGACCTGTGTTCATGCTGACATGAGCATTTATCCGCCGAAGAAGACGCCTCCTGGATGAGGAGCGAAGCGTCTTGTGAAGTATCTGCAGCCGGGTCCAGCTGGCGTCGCTTCAGCTCTTCTTGGACGACCATAAATCACACGGTTCTGTCTGGTTTGGTCTTGTCTCTTGTGCTGCTGCTTCAGCTCAGTCAAAACAACGACGACGTGCGGAGGATGCAACAGTGCGTGCAGACGATAACAACAACTTTAACTTTGTTTGACTTGACAAAGACCATAGCTCACATCTGTCAGACAGAGTTTTAGAATTCAGCCGCCCCCCCGGAGCATGCGGGGTTTTATTATGTTGATTTAGATAGTTGTATATCATTCGGTATCATTATCTTCTGTTGCCATTAGTCACCCAACTGTGGAGAGCAGCTCTGCTCTCAGGATTCGTATGTTTTACTTTTCCTCCTCTCTCTATCTCTTTCTGAACACACACACACTAAGTCCACAGCCATAAAATGATACAACAGTCGACTGCGGGAGAAAATTGGACCCAACAAATGATGCACATTTGAAAAGAATAGCATACACTTCTCATGCGTGTTTAACCTCCGTAGTTTCTATTCACTTCAACAACAGTATCGATCAACACTGAACACCGGCAGGAGGTGAAACTGAAACACACATACTGTATTTTTGTTACTCATCCACATTATATTGTTGTGTTTTTTGTCTCATTGCTCAGTCACTTCCTCTTCTCCACGTCCCTGCGGTGCCGAGGCAGATTATATAATCTAATCTAATCTAATCTAAAGACAAGACCTCACCTCAGGGGCAGATGGGAACAACAAACCATGATTAAAAGTATAACACTGCAAAAACTCAAAATCTGTCCAAGAATATGTGTCTTATTTCTTGTCAAAATGTCTCATTTCTAGTCAAAACTAATCTCTTTCCACTTAAAATAAGACTCATCACCTAAAAATTAACTTGTTTTTAGATCATTTTCACTTGTTTCAAACAGATTTTCACTTGAAATAAGTAGAAAAATCTGCCAGTGAAAGCAGGGTTTTTGTGCTTGTAATAAGAAAGAAAAACTTGCTCCACTATCAGATTTTTCTACTTAATTCAAGTGAAAATCTGCTTGAAAGAAGTAAAAACTGTCTGAAAACAAGCTGCTTTTTAAATGTGATGACGAGTATTATTCTAAGTATGAGATTTGTTTTGATTAGAAATGACATTTTGACTAGAAATAAGACAAATATTCTTGGTAAGATATTGTAGTGATATTTGCAGTGAAGGAACTCATAGCGTTTGTTCTGGTGCTGATAAACATCCTGTGTATGAGCCAAGCCTTCCTCCTCCTCATCATCATCATCATCATCATCATCATACCTCATGTTAGCATTTGCAACCACTTGTCTAAAATTGGACACCCTGGTGAGTCTGAGCCATGCAGCCTACAGCGGCCCTCCTCCTCCTCCTCCATCTCTCCATCCATCCATCCATCCCTCCCCACTGCCGGACAAATATAAACCTATTTTGGAAAGGGGGGAGGGGGAGGAGGAGGGGAGGGGGGTAGGGGAGGGTGGGAGCTCTACAATCAAAAGATTATTCCCATTTAAAAGCAGGAAGGGAAGCACGGCTCTCTACACAGCGGTTGCCATGGAAAAGCTGAAAAGCGCTTGGTTTTAATGGCACATCCCACTTCTGATGTCAGTGCTGGAGGAAAAAAGAAAGAGGGAGGAGGTGGGGGGGGAGTAAGGAGGAGAGAGAGGAGGGGAGGAGGGGAGGCAGCCTGTTGCTCATGATCATCAAATAACCTCCTCGTACTCCACCAGCCGTGTGTCTGTGTCTGAGCACAGATGGAGCAGAGTTAAACCAAAGCAGCAGCAGCCGGAGCCTTTTTCTTTATTTTTCTTTTTTCCTTCATGTGCGTTTTCCTCGGCGCCTTCAGCAAACTAACAACAGCTGCCAGGGAGGTGAAGCAGGCGGAGCAGTGAGTATCTTCTTCCTCTTCTTTTTCTTCTTGTTGTTGTACAATATTCACGCATTCAAACTTGGGGTGTGTGTGTGGCTCAGTGAGACACACACACACACACACACACTTTATTAGTTGTAAGTCACACTTTGAGAGTTGTCACATGGATCTGTAGGAACTGACTCTGCAGCTGATTTGACACCATGCAGTAGCTTTGTTTGATCATGTTATTACACATCTGTCTGTGCAAGTATGCAGAATGACATCATCTTAAACTTTAAACATGATCAAATATCGGACTTTCATTAGAAGTGACCATTATTTTATTATATATATATTGTTTTTCTTTCTTTTTTGCATTTTTTTTTTATGTTATTAAACCCATTTACAATATGTCTTTAACAGATGCCAGTGATTTGCATACTGGATACACAGCTTGTACACCATGGTAACAAGGCTGCAGCTACATTACGCTGTGTTATGATCTGTCAACATTTACTGATATCTCATCAGAGACAAGGTTCAGGGCTGGAGACTCAGAGAGGTAGTTTCTCTCTGGCTCCATAGGCATGGGGATATGATAAATACACAGTACTTATACAGTGTGCTTATACATATTTGCAGAAGCGTCTGCGATTCAAAATCTAATTTTAAAAAAAAAGAAAGAAAAGAAAGTAAGATGACACCACATTCCCCTCCCGTGTCACTTGCACCGTGGCCTCTTACAGTATGTTCTGTGACAGGGAAGCTGTTATTTTCTGCACTCAGCACCAGACGTTTTAAAGGGATAGTTCAACATTTTGGCAAATTGGCCCATTGCCATATTCGCTATAGTCACAGCAGTAGGTTCGTTACCTTTAATTGTCGGTGCAAGCTGTTTTTAGAACGGCGGAGCGGAGCCGTGAGCTGCTCAGAGCTACGCTACGGAGGCTCATGGGATTTCTTGGTTTCCCTCATCAAACTCATCAAATACACAATCCAACAACTCAAAAACGCTGTCGTGGACAAGTTGTGACCTGCACATTCACCACGCTATGAGATAATAACACAACGTTACCAGACAGAGTTGTTTTAGAGGGAAATTCATGCAAAACCACTGATGCGCTTTGCGTTCAGGGACAGTTTTTCAGCAAGCAGACTCTGTACCGCCGTTCTAAAAATAGCTTGCACTGACAATTAAAGGTAACGAACCTACTGCTATGACTATAGCGATTATGGCAATGGGCCAATTTGCCAAAATATTGAACTATCCCTTTAAGTGCGTACCGACCATCAGGGCCATGTATCTTCTTCATACAGCTTCTCTTCACATCCATCAACCTTGACAAAAAGGAAAAGGAAGGAAGCCCTCTGTGGCTGTTTGTCTGCTCCATTTATTCCATCTCATCAGCTGCAGCACTTTTTACACTCGCAGTGTTATAGAGTGTTAAAAGAGGAAGGCTGTATTTTTCTTTTTTTTTCACCCCATCTCCTATAATCTTTGATCGGTCAGTGCTTCTTCGAGTACTTTCTGACTGTCACCTTATCACACTGGCACCAGAGCTGCTCTGACAGTCGGTTGGGTCTTCACCGCTACAGGACGAGGTCGTGTCCACCTGCAGCTACACTTTTATCAGCTGTCAGGTGGAAGAAGCTCTGCAGGAAAAGACCAGGGAAGAATAACAAAGCAAAGCAGAGAATTTAATGATATGCAATCTTTATATAACCCAGTTAGTAAAGCACTCACTCGTAGACGGTGAGAGTGTGCAATCATCCACTCATGCAAGAATAATACATACGAAAATGAACGGACAGAGAAAAAATAACAAGAGCCTGTAGTTAAACGGTGAGTGTGTTTGTACAGGTGTAAAGTTGAGGTCACGGTGAGATGGTGAAATGCATTGTGGGTTCAGTAAATACAATGCAGACAGACGTCACACAGTTTTCTGCGGCTCGGTGCTGAGGAATGATGAGGAGCGGCGATGCGGAAATGTGGGGATTTGTTGGGACGGCTCAGGCGGCGTCTGGGGGGATAGAGTGGTTTAAGAGGAAGGACGGATGGACGGACAGACAGACAGACAGAGAAGGGGACAAGTGGGAAGTAAACTGAAGACGGAAAATGACAGAGGTGTGATGCACTTTGTTAGGGCGACATTTTACTCAAAGGGAGACATGGGGGGAAAAAAAACTTACAGTAAATGGCATTTGAAAAGGTTATAGCCTTTTTAGCATTTCAAATCTGACTGTGAAGCGTGAACTGTTGCAGTGGCTGCTGATAACCAACTGTTCTCATATTAAAAATACACCTGTGATAATATCATGTAACTGCTATTTTTGCACAGTTACAGATAAAGAGTCTTTCCACCTCCAGACGCATTTAAATCTAATCCATTTGCCAAAGAAGAGGAAAAAATACACAATGAACAAAGTTAGATTTTCCATAAATATTGTGAATTCTTTTCACTGCAATAATCATGAAAATCTGTCCAATCTTATTTTAAATGTATTTTTTATTTCCAAGCAGATTTCAGGTAAACCAAATACTGCAAAGTGTTGTTGGATGGTGGGTCCAAGTGGTGGGCGGGGCTTTGTTGTGACATCACAAAGTGACAGGAAGTCCTGACGGCTGGTTTTAAGGCTCAGTTTCTGAATACAGGCTGTGTGCATTTCTTTGTGGACTGAGGCTTTGATACTTTCACAGTATTAATATAGAACCTAGAGCTGCTTTATAATCACACTACACATGGACATCTACCTTTATACTGTATGGAGCTTTAACACAAACATCTACCTTTATACCGTATGGAGCTTTAACGCAAACATCTACCTTTATACTGTATGGAGCTTTACTAAAGAAAACTGTTAGAAAGATGCATTATCTCTGCTACATGTTTTAATGCATGTGAGGTTTGTATTTAAGCCGGTATCGACTGGTTAACAGAACAAAAACCAAACAGCCATTAATGCAAACATATAGCTCATCATTACAGAGGCGTATTACATTATTCCACAGAATACTTCTCTGCTGCACGTTGTGGTGGTGGTGGACCACAGACAAGAGTCTGAGGGAGACAGTTATTGCCCTGGAGGTGCAGCTTCTGCAGGGTTTTTCTGTTTGCATTAATACCGCCCACTCGCAACAAATAAGAAACATCTTTGTTTACAACTATTCCTGCTGGAATTACTGTAAGGAAAGGTCTTCTGGGGGAGAACCGCCCCTGGCATGGCCGACTGTTTTCAGCATTTAACCAGATTTCAGAGAGAGAGAGAGAGAGTCTTGGCAGCTCTTTGTGGTTTCGAGTCCATTTCTGGAAACACCGGGCTCTTACAGTCCATTAGAGAACAGCGAGCTGTTAAGGGAATAGGAAGAGAGATGGTTGTTGGAGAGAACAAAAGGGACATCATGTGGTCTGACTGGTCATTAAGATTGAGAGACGACGAGAGAGAGACAAGATGATGGCGGAGAAACTTCTTCATCAAGAGCATTATTTAATTCCATCAAGATACATTATCGTTACGTACGACAGCATGGGAATAAATATAGTCAGGATACGTGCAAGAAAACAAGACTGCCACCCGATGTTCTGAGAGTCGGAGGTTCAGATCTTCATCTTCTTGAATAGTGACCGTTCAGCACGTCGCCATGTGTTTGTGTTTGAATTCCAAGTGATTCAGTGACAGATTGGAAACAAATCTGTCCCAAGTCTTCTGCTAAAAATAGTCGTCATTGATAAACCAGCTTGTGTGTCTTTGTAATATGTCACTACACATTTTTAAACAGCAGGTTTACACCAAACACTGTTGCTCATACGGGTCAGAAATGTTGCACATATTTCTCCGCAGACTTGATATAAACTGAAATAAATAAATAGACACAATCGTGACATCTGGGTGATTTCTCAGCTTCTGAACGAGCTCCGACCTCTCAGAAATAAATAAATAGCTCTTCTGCAATCATTATCGTTATTCTGCTCATTAAAACCCATCTCCATCAATAGCCTACTGCTGGTATTGAGGCCTCTCCATAGACTCTTGAAGAGGGCACAGTGGGGAATGCATGCACAATGCAGTCAAGCAACAGAGGCTCACACACAACCCAGTGACTCATCAGGCAATCTGGAGAACATGCCCTGTGGCTGAGCTGTGATAGCGCTGGCACGGAGCGAGGCCAGACCTCAGCCGATCTGGTGGGGAGAGGAGAACAGCGTTTCATCTCTTCCTCTTCTTCTTCCCAGATAGAGTCCGTCTTCCCCAGAGGAGGCATGTGAGGCACTACACAGAGCAGAGAACACAGAGAGAGATGCATGGAAAAAATAAAATAAACAAAAACAAGAGTTATAAAAAAAAAAAAAGAAAAAAAAAGAAAAATCACTCCAGTGACGGTGGAAAAAGGCAAAGTGAGAAATCAAACTGCCTCCAGGGGGTTAAGTGTGATTTAATCTAGTAGGAGAGTGGTGTAGGCCTGTGCACATCCACACTGTGGCGATGCATTGTAGGCGTATCGATAACCTCCGCCGCATGGGAGAGCCAGAATGTGAGAATGTACGGATGCATACAAAGGAGGAGGAATTCAACCACCGACTGGGTTTTTGTCCTTTGTGTTTTTGAGTTGACAGACAATGTTTGGACTAAGACCAGAAACCTTGTTACCTTTACCCGTTTTTTTTCCATCATGTCCAAGGCCGCACTGCAAAAACTCAAAATCTTTCCAATAATATTTGTCTTATTTCTTGTCAAAATGTCTCATTTCTAGTCAAAACTAATCTCTTTCCACTTAAAATAAGACTCATCACGTAAAAATTAACTTGTTTTCAGATAATTTTCACTTGTTTCAAACAAATTTTCACTTGAAATAAGTAGAAAAATCTGTAATAAAAAAGAAAAACTTGCTCCACTATCAAAATTTTCTACTTATTTCAAGTGAAAATATGCTTGAAAGAAGTAAAAAAAAAAGTGTCTAAAAACAAGCTACTTTTTAATGTGATGAGTCTGATTTTAAAGGGATAGTATCATTTAAAAAAAAAAAAGATACTATCCCTTTAAGTATAATGAAGAAAAGATCCCTGTGTGCTCAATTGCGAGCTGGTATACTTGGTCTTCATATTGAGACAGGCAGATATGTTGGCACAGCAGAAGACGATAGAATTTGTAATTTATGTGACATTCAAGAGGTGGAGAATGAAATTCATTTTGTGCTCTACTGTCCTTTTTATGACTCTATAAGACAAAAAATTGTTTAGTAAAGTAGATCCAAATAACGAATTTGTGTGGTTAGACGATGCTGAGAAGCTAAAACATCTTTTTCATTTGAATATTTTTGCATTTTCTTTACTTCTTGAAAAGGCTTGGGCAATGAGACGAAGATCAATATACAGATGAGTAGCCTAATTAAAGTAATCTTAAATTGTTTATTTATGTCACACCTGTGTGGCAGGTAACACCAACAGGAAGGACTGAGTCTTCTTTTTTTGTATTTGTTATTGTGTCTTGTAATCTCAAATGGGATGGGCCACAGTGGTGGCATGACACGAAAATGAAAAAATTCATTCATTCATATAATGAGATTTGTTTTGACTAGAAATGACATTTTGACTAGAAATAAGACAAATATTCTTGGTAGGATTTTGAGTTTTTGCAGTGCGCTCCATTCCATACGTCAAGTGTCTAATAACGCCATCAGGAAGTGGAGTGGAGGTTAATGCGACCGTGCAACAACGCCGTGTGGAGGAGAGTGCATGGAGCTCAGGGTGGGTTTGCTCTAATTTCATGGGTGTTGGATGGTGCTGACTGTAATCAGCAGCTCACACAGGCTGACAGTGCAGGTGCCTAATAACCATCCAGTGACACATTCACATCCCCGTTTTAGAAACCAACCGCGGGCCTCCTTCCTCCCCAGAATTGGCGGTGTACGGCGAATCCAGGCACTGACATTTTAATGCCTGACTTCCCAACCTGCCGCCCCCTAAATTACTGTAATTGATTAAATTAGTTTGGACACAGGCCACGAGAGAGAGAGAGATCCTCAGTGCACGTGACGTAGCTACAGACGGTAAACTTTTTTTTTTTTTTTACATTCGTATTTATTGATATTCCTATTTTCTTACTGGATCACAATGAAACATTTATTTCTTGTGTTTAAATTTAGCACAAAACAGTTACATCAGTGAATTACCTAACAGCAGCCAGTCAAACATCAGGCCATTGTTTATAATTCCCCGGTTGCAGTGGATAACAGATGTTCATGCACACTGTGGGGAGTGAAACTGTTATCCCTTTAATGCCCAGTGTGTTTAGATCAGTCACCGTGTGTAATGATGCAGAAATGACATATTCATTCTGCTAAGATAACGACACAGACAGCGCTGTTTTTGCTTTGCATTGTGTGTGTGTGTGTGTGTGTGTTTGTGTGGAAAAAAGCTTAATTTAATTTTCTCTCATGGGATCTGTTGGACAGATAATAGGCTACTGATCTGCTGCTCTCTCTGACACAAGAAGCGTGTTTTCTATCGCAGAATAACTCTCTCTTTGGTTTTGACACAGAATTTTAAAATATTTACGACCTTGTTGTTTACACTTGGCAGCGTTTTCTCTGGGCTTCGTCTTGGAGCTTTGTCAAGAGCAAAAGGTTCAGTCTTGAAAGGTTAAAAAGTGTCTTGGGCTTTCCTGACATGAACGACATGACAGATCAAGATCAATACAGCTCTGTGTCTGTGTCTGTGTGCACTGACTGTTTGTTGGTTAGCTTAGCTTAGCACTGTCCTAAGCTAGCCAAAAACATCAGCTGTGTCCCAATTCAGCAGCTGCAGCCTTGGGAGGCACCGACGACGACGACCACGTCAACCGTTGGTAAATGGGGCGGTCTCACCTGTGGAGCATTTCCTGATTGTGTCTGAACGTAATCAACTTCCTAACGTTAAACATGTGAAAATCATAGACTGTAAAAAGAATGGACGTAGCGTCCGTGACGTCACCCATTGGTTTTGGGGAGTCGTTTTTGTGACTCCAACATGGCGGCCTGAACAGCGCCATGTTGGATTTACCGGCCGAGAACCCGCCCACTGGCCTTGAAGCAGCTGTCCACGGAGCTGCTCAGACCTGTCACTCAACGTTTCCGCGCCCTAATTGGCCAGAATTTTAACCTAATAACAGTAAAACGGTAGAGTTAAAAAAAAAATCACCCCCCTCAGAGTGTGTGCGGGGGTAGAAACTATCGATTGAGACCAAAAAACGTGCTGACACCAGGCTTTTATGTTTATTGAGGATGTAAAGTCGGTGATTTTAACATGGGGGTCTATGGAGAATGCTGCTTTCTGACACCAGCCCCCAGAGGAATCCGAGGGGATTGCAGTTTTTTGAACGCGGAAGTGACTTCACTTCTCAGACCGACTACTGCCCCCTTGGTGAAAATGGCAAGCCTGCTTAGCGGGCAACCACGCCTCCAAGCCGCACGGTAAGCAGGGTTACCATGGCTACAGCACAAAGCCGCCTCAACATTTGATGGCTAGCATGCTAAGTGGCTAATAATTAATGGCGCACAAAGAATCTTGGGATATGGGAGGATAGGTATGGTGCGTCCTCTTTGCCGGATTTGTCGGTCGCGTTTGGAGGAGCCTTCTAATTGGGACAGGCCTTGTTGTCATGACGCTGTGACGTAGGATGCTTCCGCTGAATTAGAACACAACTATTAGGCTACACCGCATCCTGACATAGGCTACAGTGAGCGAGCGAACGGCGACGAAATCTTGCGCGAAAAGTGTCCTGATTTTATTGCGAGTATAATCCAAACCAATCAAATTATCGAGGGACGTAAACAAACTTCTGGGGGTATTCTTAGATTCCTGACATTTCCTGGTTGCTGTTTTGACATCTTGGAGTATTTTTTATTTTATTTTATTTCAATGCAATTCTCTTACATTCTCCTCTCTCTGCTAACTATCTTGTCAACAGGAAGCAGGGTGTAATTTTCAACCAATAAGAAGTGTTGAGGGGTGGGACACGGCCACAAAATGTCGTCAAGACAGAGACAGAGCGAGTGAGTTTTTCAGGGTTGCCGTGGGCGTCATCGCTATAACCAGCTAATCACTTTTTCTAGCTTGTTTCGTGCTATCAATCGTCTATTTTTCCCCCGACACTCAACATGGAGGTGACATCCTTCCAAGTTCCAACTTCCAATGTAAATTAATGCACCTTTGATTAATTTACTGGTTAGTTAACAAGTGGACAAGCTAAGCTAAAGAGCAAGGTAATGCTGAGCAATGGACACCAAAACCTGCTAATTTCCCATTAATGGCCATGCTTTAATTCAACCAGTGGCTCAGCTATGCAAGAAAGGAGAAAAGGTCAAAGGTCAAACTGATGTTTTATTTCAAAACAACTCAAGTTAGATTAAAAAATTAAAAAATAAAAAAGATCATGATTTTGTATGTTATATAATTTTGTTTGGCTCTTTGTAAGATAATTCAATAGGATAAAAGTTCCCACTACAGATACAGTATATGATTAAAAGAAAATCTTTGCGATGCAATAGGAAATAAATGAAGATTTGTCTTTGTCTCCATGTCATGTTACATTTCTGTTGAACACAAACAAGCTTTAAATGTTGATTTCCATGCAGCTTAAACCAAACACAACAAGATCTTGATCTGTTACGGAACATTTTGGAGTCGACTGACAAACAAATTCTCAACCCATCTTCAATGTGTCAGTCATGTAGAGCCAGACGACCAGAGATCACTGAGAGCTGATAACTGCTTTGGACCAAACCATCAATCTTTCACAATATACCTCAGACATTATGAGTCACTGTGACATTTTAAATGTTAGCAAATTATTACTGTGAGTTTTCCCATCACTGTTAAAACAACAACAACATGAGACTGTGTGTTTATGCTGCTATTTTCATGCTTTCATTACATTTCTTCAGTGGGTGGGTTGTTTACATCGGACTCGGCTTTTTCATAATGACACAAGGCCATTTGAATTAAAATGCAAATAATGTATAAGTGCCTCCTGCTGCATTGCATAATAAGGCTGCATTGTGGAATAACTGCTCTATGTGCTTTCAGTGTCAGCAGTGTCATTGTTAATGAATCAGTAAACATTGGAAAATATGGCATCACAATAATGCCCTGTCCCATCCCCGCCCTTAAAACTTCCACTTGGTTTGGAGTGCCCTCAACCGTAAATTCCCCTTGTTGAGGGAAGTGGCTGAAAATATTTCCCTATGGAAATGGGACAGCACCACTATGTGCAAATTAGCGTAGTGAACGTAGCGAACGTGCAAACATATGTCGACAATTCTACCGGTGGAGCATGCTACTATTCTGCGTTGGCTGTGTTTGTTTATCTCCGTCTAAACAATTTCTGTAATTAGTCATGGTTATCGTAGATTAGCCGGGCTAACAGTTAGATGTTTAACTTTAATAACTCAGTGACTCAATAAACGGTCCATGAAAAAAAAAAATTTCTGGCGGATATCTTGGTTATAACATGATTGAGCTAAATGAATAGTTTCATGTCGTGTCCGACAACGGGAGGGTTTTAATAGTTGACATCCTGATGTTAGCTTAGCTACTGCCATTAGTATAGCTACTGCTGTTAGCTTAGCTGCTGCTGTTAGCTTAGCTACCGCCGTTATCTGATGCTTTCTAGACACCGTGATCGGGCGAGAAGAACATGAGATATATAGCCATCATGGGTAATTTCATCTTTCACTTCGTTTTAAGCCCGCATCGGACCTCACTACATTTTGAGGGTTGATAAGGGCAAAATTGCACTTCCCCTTGCTCCCTATACAGTAATGGGACACCCTACCCCTACACAAGAACGCACAAAATACAGGGTTAGAGCAAATATTTAGGGTTAGGGGAGGTATTGGGACGGGGCCTAAGACTTGATGTTGTTTCTGTGTTTTCTCCTCTGAAGGCGACAGAGAGCCGGTGCCAGACGGAGCACAGGAATGTGAGCGGACCAGTAAAGATGACCCTGCTGGCGGGCGATGGCTCCGACTACGACTACAGCGCCCTGAGCTGTGCGTCCGACACCTCCCTCAACGCGCCTCCCATTCACGAGGAGGAGGCTCGGAAGGGGGCTTTCTACAAGCGGGCGCAGCGTGCTCCTGAACTCAACACCACCGTCCACCACCACGACAACGACAACTCCTCGTCCTCGCTCTCCAGCGCCCGTAAACTGCACGCCATCATCAATGTGGGCGGCCTGCGCTACCAGCTGCCTTGGACCACGCTGGAGGACTTCCCGCTGTCCCGACTGGGCCAGCTGCACCTCTGCAGCAGCTTCGACGAGATCATGGGGATCTGCGACGACTATGACGTCACGCACAACGAGTTCTTCTTCGACCGCAGCCCCTGCGCCTTCAGGTATGTATGGCAAGCGGATTTAACATTTAAGAGCTAAGTTTGACTATCCGGAATGAACATTGTAGATATCAACAACGTCTTTCTGACTGGTCGTAACTACATTTTGAATAGTTGGATTTTTTATTCAAGATATCTGTAGGCCTAATTCAGTTTTGCCTCTAGTCAAAAAGAACATTTCAGATATCCGCAACTACGTTCTTCCTAGGACAAATGACGTCACTTTTGCCAGTCATGTGTATGGAGTTTGTCAATGTCACATTAAAATACATTGACAAAATAAAATAAAACATAAAAAAAATAGTTGCAAGCTGAGACAAGAGACCCAAAGGGCCTATACAAGGCCTCAGCTCAAGAAAAAAAAAAAAACAATTACCAAAACAAACAAACAATATGTATACCCATGTACATACTGTACACAGACACACACATGCATACATACTAGACAGTGAGAGTAGAAACACTACTCATCTTAAAAATAATATACTAAAAAATCACAATGCTAACAATAATATTAATTAACGAGACAACTCAAATCACTCCAATATTAACATACACATTCACTTAGTAGAAAATGTTTAAGTCTACATTTGAGCACTGAAATAGACCTATAGTACAGCGGCTAAGCATGAAAATTGTGCACTTTTTGAAAGAAACATGAAACTTCTACCATAGTTAGTTTATGCCATGAGGTTTATTTTAAGATCGGGAGGGAAGTCAGATTTGACCTCTGAGGCCCGGGAGAGGTCAAATCCAAGATGGCCGCCAATAATATTCAAAAATGCCTATCGCTGGAACCAAACACAGTAGAAAAACACTTAAGGTGTCATTTCCCACTAATTTTTGGGTGCCCATTCTGTTGGTGATACCTTTGAGACCAATAGAATTCAAAAAAATGCATTTAGATCAATGTGTAGGTCAAATTATGCAGACATAGGGAGGTGAACAGTGCAAAAAGGTAGTTTATTTCCAAAATAATAGCCTAACAGTGATGATGATGTTAATAATGATGATAATAGTGCCAATAATAATAATCATTATCATAATAAGTTCTTTTTTTTTTACTGATTTATTATTAACTCATTGGCTGCCAGCCATTTTCAGAGCAGAGAGCTGCATACTGCCAGCCGTTTTAGAGCATTTTTTACAGACCCTTTCAAGACCCACAGAATATTGTGTTCATGTAAACATGTAAACACCAAAACTACCAAGAGTAAGAGTAGACTCTATTCTTTCATTAGGAAAAAAAAGTTTGTTTCTACCTTTTTCCATTCTTTAGTAAACGGCAGTAGAACATTGGCTGGTTTCGCCAAAAACACCTGTTTTTGACCAAAACACATTCAAGAAAATGCATTTATGTAAAGGTGCAAATCTGCAATTTAATAATACTGTCGCCCTCCTCTTTCCGCGGAGAGAGGGGTGGTGTCTGACGCTGCGTGGAAGCATTGCGAAGGCCCATGGAGGGGAGTTGACACAATGTGCTTTCGCCCAGTACTCTGAATTAGAGTTCTCAATTTCAACCCAAACCCGAGTAAGGCCGATGGGTTGGGTTGGTTTGGCACGAGATGCTGTGTGTATCTCCAAAAAACCACAATGTTTTTGTGGCCGAAATTGAATCAGTTTCACCCGCTGATAAGGTGCTGCTGCGTCACCATCTGCTCTCGCTGCAAAGAAAGCATGTCCACTTTTTTAGTTTAGTTTTCTTTTTTTTTGTTGGGCTGGGCTGGGTTTGGCCAGACAACTAATGCTGGTGTATCGAGCTCTGTCGGGTCCGGGCTTAAAACCCACGGGCCGAGTCAGGTCGGGTTGTAATTTTCAGGCCCGTTGAGAACTCTACTTTGAATGTCAAAGTGAAGAAATTTAATGAAGTGCAGATAAACGGCAGGAGTAACTATTGGCACTTTTCCACTACACAGTCACGGCACGGCTCAGTAAAGGTGCTTTTCCATTACAGCTGAGTTCTCTAGTTCCTCCTCAGCAGGGGTGGGGGATCGCAAGGCCACACTGTTTCTCTCTCTATTTTCGATCTTCTCGTCAGCTCCAAACTCACTTGTCTGTTCCTCGATTACGGACCACAGCGTGGTTTTCCACACAGCATCATTTAACTCGGGTGAAGGAATAACAATGGTCTCGGTACAGATGAATTCTCATGTCGGACATCGCGCTCACGACTCTTCCAGTGACAACGCTCTGCCCAATCAGTGGAAGGCAGTCGGCTGACGTCACGTTTTAGGTATGGCCGTTCCAGGATTGAGGACTACAGCCCTCTCCAGGAGCCGAGCTGGTCCTCAAAGGGATGAGGGACGGCCGCAAGGGTGGCTGGTGCCCTGAGGGGACCTCTACACGACGCTGGCTGGCCCTCTATAACGGGAACCCCGCCTGGCTGCATCCCACCGGCTGGCGGTCAGCTGGGGGCAGTTTGGGCTCGTAATGATTATAGAAGGTGGCGGACCAGCTGCTGATGCAGAAATGAGTCCGTATGGGCTGTATCATGTCGTAGTACTCATGATGGCGCCTGACGTGCAGGTAAACACGGAAAACCGTATGACCCAGTAGCCAAATGCCTCGTCATCTAATTAGTGACACACATGAATGGATGAACGAGATTCCCACTGTCCCTACCTACTATCTAGCGAAACCCCCTGACAACCGGCTTTTGATTACAGCGAGTAGAGCCGTTGGTGACAGGGTTGGCGCGTGGCCGGATGGTGGTCCGCCGGTCCTCTCCAATCTCGCACTGCATGTTTGTTGAGAACCTGGTGCTAAATCACTTGCAGACGACCTGATTCTGGGTCAGGGTTTTGTACGTAGCAGAGCAGCTCCCTCGCTGCGATCTCTTGAAAGTCAGCCCATGATCCAAGCTTTTGTCGGTCTGAGGGCGTGGGCCCTCAGTTGGCAGTCCCCCTCATCCCTCACCGGTGGACCAGGGGCACGGTGGCAGCCCTCAGTCAGGCAAGGATAGAGGAGGAGGAGCACCAAGTGGACCGGAGCCTGAGAGCCAGGGAGAGAGTAACAAGCGGCTGTGGTGTACTAGTGCCACGAACAGAGCCGAGAGACAGTGTCTCTTTAACTCATTGGCTGCCATTGATGTCTATAGACATGTCTGTTGTATATTAACTTCAAAGTCACTGTTCCGCTTGACATGTTTCTTTCCACAAAAAGCTTGTTTTCTCAGTGTTCTGGTCAAAAACAGGTGTTTTGGTCAAAAACAGGTGTTTTTGGCGAAACCAGCCAATGTTCTACTGCCGTTTACTAAAGAATGGAAAAAGGTAGAAACAAACTTTTTTTCCTAATGAAAGAAGAGAGTCTATTCTTTCTCTTGGTAGTTTTGGTGTTTACATGTTTACATGAACACAATATTCTGTGGGTCTTGAAAGATCTGTAAAAAATGCCCTAAAATGGCTGGCAGTATGCAGCTCTCTGCTCTGAAAATGGCTGGCAGCCAATGAGTTAATAATAAATCAGTTAAAAAAAAGAGCTTATTATGATAATGATTATTATTATTGGCACTATTATCATCATTATTAACATCATCATCACTGTTAGGCTATTATTTTGGAAATAAACTACCTTTTTGCACCGTTCACCTCCCTATGTCTGCATTATTTGACCTCCACATTGATCTAAATGCATTTTCTTGAATTCTATTGGTCTCAAAGGTATCACCAACAGAATGGGCACCCAAAAGGTAGTGGGAAATGACACCTTAAGTGTTTTTCTACTGTGTTTGGTTCCAGCGATAGGCATTTTTGAATATTATT
This sequence comes from Trachurus japonicus, assembly GCF_045865225.1. Classification (NCBI taxonomy): domain Eukaryota; kingdom Metazoa; phylum Chordata; class Actinopteri; order Carangiformes; family Carangidae; genus Trachurus; species Trachurus japonicus. The sequence goes on from NC_140913.1 coordinate 33,442,636, forward strand.
GGCGGCCATCTTGGATTTGACCTCTCCCGGGCCTCAGAGGTCAAATCTGACTTCCCTCCCGATCTTAAAATAAACCTCATGGTATAAACTAACTATGGTAGAAGTTTCATGTTTCTTTCAAAAAGTGCACAATTCCCCTAGATTTGAGGGCTTAACCGCTGTACTACTACACTTACAGTAGTAATTAT